>NC_083321.1:63304330-63620205 GCF_963455315.2 Globicephala melas
GAGATGTAATTGACATATAACATTATATTAGTTTCAGGTGAACAATATAATAATTAGATATTGGTGTATATTGCAAAATGATTATCACAGTAAGTCTAGTTAACAATTACTATGCAATAGTAATTTTAAAGAATTTTAATTAACGAGCATTAAACAGAATGTTTAATGACTGCAGATTAGAATGACTTGTAGAATCTATTTACAGCCAACTATTAGGGTACTGAAAACTTAGATCAGCATAATCTATCCCTTTTCCACAACTTCTGGTAATTGTTTTGGTAGATTTCTAAAAAAATGATAAAGTGATTATTAAGTCAAATTGATGGTTAGTCTCACGCTGTCTCTTCTTAAAATTATTTGCAGGAGAGGGCTGCTCACAATTTATATGGCCAACTTGGTGAGTAATTCTTTTTTTTTTTGCTTTCAAGATTTTTCCATGTACTTTTAAACCTTTTTTTGTTTGTTTTTTTGAATCAAGTTCCCTTAAAAAAAAAAAGAAAGAAAACCTACTTAAATTTGAGAATATTTTCTGTCTCTGTTTTAAAGGATAGACTTAAATGTTTAAAATAGCTTTGATGCTCTCTGGTTTATTCCTGTCATTTATGACTGAATTGCACTTACTTCAGGAGGAAGATGATTCACGGCCCTGTGTCCTTCATGACTCTTTTTTCCTTAAAGATTAGATCTTCATCTTTGATAGGGTATATATCTATATCTGTTTATGTCTCGCTATATATCTTTAACTTCATTTCATATTCTGCTTCTATTGCTAACTTCTTGTGGCAAAAAAGATTTAAGGATGAGCTTTTATGATGCACAGTTTTCTTGGAATCAGAATAGCACTCATTCTATCTAAATACTGAATATATTTAATACTATAATTAGCTAGGCTTCTAAATTTCTAAGTTTTCAGAATTGAAATTAATGTTGTCTAGTCTGATATTTACTGTAAATATATAATCAAGGTTATATGCTTTTCATTCATTGTCAAGTTCATATTTTAAAAACATATTTGTATTAAAACCTTTTAAAGTTGTTTAATGGAATTGATAGGCGACATTGAAAAATTCAACTATGGAAAGATGAATTAATTATGTGTTTACCTAAGGATAGGTTTTTGAATTTTGTAACAAGGGAATGTAGTTCAGGGTTGTATTCAGCAACTTATTTCAGTTTCAAAATGTTTAATTTTTGCTCTGTTCTTATCATGTGTCAGTTACTGTGCTATATGCTGGAAGGCAAGATGAAGACAGTTCTTGTACTTACAGAGTTTGCTGTCTAGTGGGAAAGTCACAATAGAAATAATGTTTGAAAAGGACTGGAAGATGAATTATAGGGTGCTGTGGAAACCATAATAGTAGCACCAAACTATGCTAGGTGCTGCTTTCCTTTCTGATTTTGTAAAAAACTTAAAAATATTACATCTGCATGCTAGAATAGATTTGAGTTTTAATGCATTTTTTTCTTTTAGTCATACACATGCTTTTCTATACTACCACATGGTGATACTTTAATACTGAAATACTATATGTATTTACACATTTATCTTAAATGCTAAGTAAATTTCGACAAACTTTTTTTGTGTTGCCTTGTTTAGATTGGAAATTCCTGGAGAGAAGATATTTGATTTCGATTAATATAATCAATGTTGGAAAATGCCCTAAAAATACTGTATTTTTTTTAAGATTAAACTTTTTATTTTGAAATAATCATAGGTTCATATGCAGTTGTAAGAAATAATAGAGAGATCTCATGTTACTCTCTACCCAGTTTCCCTTAATAGTATTATTTTACAAAACTGTAGTAGTATCAAAATTAGGATATTTACATTGATATTTACTGTAGTCAAGATAGAGAACATTTCCTTCACAGGGATCCTTCATGCTGCCCTTTTGTAGCTACATTTACTTCCCTCTGACCCTTACCTCCCATTCCTCAACCTCTGGCAACCATTAATTTATTCTTTATTTCTGTAATTTTTTAAATTCTATAATCATTTCAAGAATGATGTATAAATAGAATTATATAGTACATACTATTTGTCATTAGCTGTTTTCACTCAACGTAATTCTCTGGAGATTCAAGTTGTTCGGTATATCAGTAGTTCATTCCTTTTTATTGCTGAGTAGTATATCATGGTATGGCTGTACTAGTTTATTTAACTATTCACCCATTGAAGAACATCTGGCTTGTTTCCAGTTTTTGGCTGTTACAAATAAAGCCGCTATAGATGTTCATGTACAGGTTTTTGTGTGAACATGAGTTTTTATTTCTCTGGGATAAATGCCCAGAAGTGTAGGTGCCAGGTTGTATGGTAGTTGAATGTTTAGTTTTTAAAGAAACTGATAAACTGTTTTCCAGAGTGGCTGTACTATGTTGTTTTGATAGTGTTCCCAATTTGAATCTCTCGATCTTTCTAAACGGGAAACTTTTTGTGTTAACTTAACATTAACATTTGTCTGTTAAGTAGATTTGTATTTTTTATGTCCAGATTAATAAATGTCAGTATTAGGCAAGTTTTTCAGAAAGTGCAAAATACGAATTGGTCTTTTATCTTTTGTCAGCCAGGGTCTGTAATTTAAAAGTTTAGTGAGATCAAAGGCTTTTACACATGGATTTTTTACATGGATTTTTTACTATGTCCAAAGGAAATGAATTTGTACATGATACATTCTGGATACTAATGATAGACTTAGTATCTTCATCGTCCCTTCCTCTGAATAGAGCCTTTTATTTATACTATTGCTGTATAACTATTACTTAACTAAGAGGGTGGTTAGTGCAGAATAGGTAAGAAATACTTTCAGAGACTGAGTTTAACCTTAAGAAATAACTTTGTTCTGTAACTCTATTATGTTGCTCACTAGACTAAGTTGAGATTGTTGGATTATTTTAACATCAACGACAAAATTTCTAAATGTTGGGAGGTTTTATTTTAAGAAAATTATACATTTTATTTAGGTATGTGTTTCTGATTTGGAAAGTAGAGAAAAACATGAAGAAGAAAGTAAAAATCATCTGTAGCTTTACTGTGTAGTAATTACTAACATTTTAGTGTTTATTTCTTTATTCCCTTCCCTTTCCTCCAGTGTACCTATATAAATACACAAACATAGATGCACATTCACATTACACATTATATACCTGTTAAAAAAAAATTGGGGGCATACTGTTTTGTGACTTTTGTTACTATGCCATATAGTTTTGATTGCTTATGATATTAAATAATCATTTTTTGAGGGTGTAATCCTACCTTTTCACATACTTCTTGGTTATATTTTCATTATATTGGGTTGATTTTATACATATACACATATATACAGTCCTACTCAAAATGTTGGGTGACAGTAAAATACTCTTTAGTTAGTAATAATATCATTTTGTTAGTTTTGGCTGTGACAGTTACCCACTCCTTATTTTGGTCAGGAAATTTCAAAGGCATTGCTATGCCTTTGAGTGAATACCTGATAGAAAAATATGCAAAACTGGTTTCGTATTACCTTTATCATCTTTGTCTTTATTTTTATCAATGAACACTTATTGAGTGCAGAGCACTTTGTTATGTATTTGGACACAAATATAGCCATTATTCTGTCCTTGAAATTAATTTAGTTGAGGGAATAAGGTATATCTAGATTTGGGTTTAAAATGAATAGGTAATAAATAGTCCAAGATAGTATATTCATGTCAAATATATGATTAGACAGTACAGTCTTTAGAACTGTAGAAAAGGGAGTTATCTTTGGGCTGGGGAAATCAGAGAAGATTTTATGAATTACGTGGGACCTGAACCTTGAAGAAAGGAGAGGAATTGGAGGTAGCTCCATCTTAGAGATGTGTCACTGGTGATCACAGGACAAAATTGTTGCCTTTCCAAGGATTGCCAAGTTGAGGCCAAGGTTTAGGAACAAAAAAAAAGAATAAGCAACATTTGCTGAGTATCTACTCTGTTAGGCACTGTTGGTGAAATTGGGGTTACCAAAATAAACAAGGTATAGTCCCTGCTTCTGAGGACCCTATATTTTACTGAGGGAGAGAGAGATGTAAGCCTTATCTCTGTTTTTTTAGCATTGATAGTTGTCTCAAAACAGAAAACAGGACAGTGTTTATACTATGTAGTTGTGAATATATGCTCTGTTTATGTTAGTGTTGTAGGGGGCAGGTAGAGAGCTACATACTCTAAATAAGGGACATCTCTATTAATGCTTTTGTTATTATAAGATCTTCCCTTGGGCTACTCTTATTACTCATGATATATATCAGGAAGCTCTGGTAAGTCTCAGTTATTAGACTTAAGTAATTTATAGCCTTAGCTATAAATGTCATAAATTATAATTAAACTAGCAGTTTTAAAGACTACAAAGTCTTACAATTTAATATAATTTAATTAATACCCATGTGAAAATGTCATTGATTTCTTGTTCTATGTTAGCAAATTTTAGAAAGAAAAGTGTACAATTTTAAAAATTGTATAATTTTTTAAGATTTTTAGCATTGTTAGATAATTAGTTATTAAAGGGCAAAATGTATAAAAGGTACACAGAAAAGGTATGAAATAAAGAATTAAATATTTTCTCTAGCATTTGCCCAAGATATGGCTAGAAGATGATGGAAGTGTTTTCCTGGGGCTAATATGCCAGAGCCAATTACCCACAAGAACATAAGCTGCTGGCATTCAACTTTGCCACAGTATGATTTAAAGGAGAATAAATAAAAGTTTGCATTTACATGATTTCCCTTTATTTCGTTGGTTGTAACAATGACTGAGGATTCCAGTTTTTCAAAATTTATCATTTGCTGCTAATAGTTATTTAGGATGTGCTGTCAAGTTCTAGTTCATTTCTGTTTCATTTAATTATAACTTATGACATTAAAAAATCTTTCTATGTTAACTCCCTTTGAAAACTTCTCTCTGCAGTTTGCTTTATGCCACCAAGCATTCAACAATGCATGCATTTTCAAATTGTAAACATATACCTACAGGCTTGTCTCTAGCATTTGTTTTTTAATTTTGGACATGCAGTGTCTTTGATTAAAACATCTGTATTTGATTTTTCAAACATAAGGTTTGAAAATGTTGATTCATAAGTTTTCTTGTAAGACCACTTCAATTTAATTAGATCCAGCAGGTATTGATTATACATCAGCTATGCTAGGCACATGAAGATACAAAAGAAATACAAAACGGATTGTAAGCTAGTTGGAGAAACTTGACAGATGAACTCGAAAAATAATAAACTGAAAGTATTAAATTCAAAAAACGATTATAAATACTGTCTCTTAAATTGCTCCCCTAAGCCTTCCTTTTGCAGCAAATGACATCAATCATCCATCCAGTTGCTCAGGCCAGAAACTTAGGAGTTTTAACTCTTTTCTTCACCTTATACTCGGTCCAATCCATTGTAAAATGTTATTCTACTTCAAAAATATACTCTGGATCTTACAGTGACTCATTTACCTACACAGTTATAACCAGAATCTGAGCCCTAACACCTCTTGCCTGAGCTGTCTGAATAGCCTGAATGGTTTACATCCTCCCACTCCTGTCGTCTTATATAGTATGTTTTTCACATAGCGGTCAGAGTCATTGGGAATACAAATTAGAGCTTGTTGGTCTTCTGCTTAAAGTTCAGAAAAACCGTCCCGTCCCACTTCTCACTGCACCCTGGATACAATTAAATGCCTCACAAGGCTGCTACCTCTCTGACTTCATCTACTTTCTTCTCATTCTTTACACTGGATTTCTTTTTGTCTGTAGGCTACTTGAAGCTTATTAGTCCTTTACAGCCTTACCACTTGCTTTTTGTTTGTTTGTTTTTTTGCTTGGAAATCTTTTCCCCTAGGTTTTTCTTGGCTAGTATCTTCTCCTTATATGGTTCTTAACCCATTGTTACATCCTGAGAGAGGCCTTCCTTTCCTATTGTAGTTAAAGCAGCTTCACCTCACCTCTCTAACTCGTAATCTTTTTCATGGCACATATAAGTAAATTAAATTCTAAATTTTAAAATTACATTTTCTTATTTGTTGTCATTCTTCCCTCACTGTATATAAGCTGCTTAAGGGCAAGAATTCTTGCTTATTCACTGACATCCCTAGTACCTACAAACAGTGTTTAGAATCATATGCTCAATGAATAATTTTTGAATGAATGGAGATTGAAAGCAAGTACTCTAGAAAATGGGAAAGATGAGAGAGAATGACCCTTCTCTTCTAAGTTGGTGAACATAATACCTGTGCTTCTTCTTTCCCCACCCCCTTCCATTAGCCTTGAGACCCAAGTTCTTTAAGCCAACCAAATGACCTTGTTTTCCCAAAGGAAGGTAAACAAAAGTGGATCTTTCCTCAGCTGAGTTCCTGAGCTAGTAGATTCTTTTGCTGGATGCTTTTTTTTTTTTAAAACAAGTACCAGAATTAGGGATGCTATTCCTCTCTCTGTTATTACTCTGTTTCTTTGTGTCACATTGAGGAATGTGCTTCTCGTACCCAATATAACATTGGGCAATGTTGAGCTCTTATCTTCATTTGATAGAAGCTGAGATACTTTGTTATCCAAGGTGAATAGATTCTTGAAAGTTGTCATGGCCCACTTGATCACAAAGGTAGACACAGAGCATGAAAAGGGGAATTATTAGAGACTCCCTCTTATTTTCTTTTACTGGAAAATTTAATACTGCGTTTTGAAGATCTGTCCATATTGTATTTACTTTGAACTTGACAGCATGTTTTCGAGACCTATGTGTGTTGCTTTATATCCTTCCACTGCATTGCTCTGACTGCTGCATAGTGTGCCAGAATATCCGTCCCCTATATATACCTTATAATAGCTTTATTGAGATATAAATCACATACAATAAAGTTTACCCCTTTGGAATTTACATTCCAGTGGTTTTTAGTACATTCACAGAGTTGTGCAACCATTACCACCATCTAGTTCATCTACTACATTTTACTTGTTCATTCTTCCAGTGATGGATTTCCAGATTGCTTCCAGCTCCTCAATATCACAATCAATATGGTGATAGTCATCTTTATACATGACTATTTTGTGAATTTCTCTGGATGTGCATGAATAAAGCTAAGAAGATGGAGTTTTAGATCCGATACTTTCTGGCAAAAGGACAGAATGGCTCAGAACTTGAGAAAATATCATTATTCTAGTAGTTCATTTGGAGGTAGATTTACTGGTACTTCAGGAAATAATTTGGCTTGTGCTTCTTTGTCCTGTGTTTCTTTTTCAGTGATTTGATTACTCATCCTAAGGATTTTAGGGTTGGAGGCTGACTTTGAAGCTAGTAGGTACTAAGTGACTTGAAGGACCACTACAGGGTCAATTAGGCCAAAGGAAAAAAGGGTGCAAATTTTCTTTAGGCATGAGTTTTTATCATAACTACTCTTTATACAGCTTTATTTTCTATTTACCTTGTGAAGATAATATCAAAATATGTCAAAAAATTGAAAGAGGCAAATGTAAATCATTAAAAAAAAAAGCAGATGTGAGGAAGCAGAATTTTACAAAGGAATATAAATGAAAGAGACAAAGGAAGGCAGTGTGTAAGAGAAGAGAATGCAAAATAAAAAACAAATCATATAATAAACATTTGGCTTTTGTTGACACCTGAAGGGTGATGGGGCTCCTCTACTGCTGGGTGCACGTGGTCTGTACTAGCACCCCTGGTGGGGGGTAGGGGAGCCCAGGCCTAGTTTCAGCTGGTTGGGATGAAGGTCCCAGCTCTCTCCTTGGTCTTCCCTGACTCCTCCCCATTGGGGGTGTTCAGGTGCCTTGTTACAGCCTTGTGAGGGTGGACGTCTAGGCTGTCCACTTGGCCATTGTGACAGGGGTTGGGCCACAGTTTTTTCTCAGGTGTTTGGCTGGAGTCGAATGATTATTGTCTGTTTTCATAGGCTGCCCTTTGCCTGGTCCTTTAGGAAGACAGAGAAGGTTTTTATTTGTGCCTAGTAGCATTTCTGTCTTGCAGGTTTTGTTAACCCTAAGACTGGGATATTCAAGGCAGAGAGAAAATCTAGGTACTTACCACCATGTCATTCTTTGGATCACAAGGTCTCTAGATGGTCTGCTGCCTTCTTTCTACCTTTCAGCCTTTAAATATTTGTTTTATATATATAGTGTCCAGGGTTTTTGTAATTAATGGGAGGAATAGGGAAAATATGTATACCTGATCTTCACAGAAGTGGAAGTCCTTCACATATAATTTTTGTATATTAGTCAGAAATAATCAAGTACACAAGGGAACAAGGCACCAAGATCAAGATCTGACAGAAACAATAAACAACAGAAGCAGACCTACAGAGACTTCGTGTGTTGGAATTATCTGGAAGTGTAAAAACAAGTGTGTTTAAATGTTTAATGTAATTGACAACTTCTGATTCAGGCCAAATTAGAATAACGGGGAACAGATTTACTCTTCTGCCCGAAACAACAAAAATCCAGACAAAATAAATGAAACAACAGTTTTCAAGACATTGTACGTTAATCAGTGAAGGACTGTGATCCATGAAAGATTAGAAGCTAGTGAGATGAGCCCTGTGTTTGCTTGGCTTACTACCTGGAGAGCATTTCTGGGCCATGGAGCAGGGTTGTTGAACTGAGGCAGAGCCTGGCTATATCCCAGAGTTGACAAGGCATAGCTAGGAGTCCAAGGAGACCAGAGTTTGCATGTAGTGGAGGAGAAAGGTAGAGAACTCCAGAGGGATACAGAGGGTCCCAATGAGTACTCAACTCAGTTTTGATAAGTGAATGCATGAGAAGAAGCTACCTGAGGCTGGGGAAAGAACCAGAAAAACCCATTAGAGGGAAAAATCCTCTGAGCTCATGCAGGGCTAGGAATAGTTGCTGTTCCTACCACTTAGAGTAGAAAATTTCATAATTCACAGGGCATTGGGAAGACTGCTTAGAAGGATTTTACCTCAATATGGGGCACGAGTTAGTCCTACACTAAACACTGCTCTGGCCCCAAATTGGAAAAAAAAGAAAAAAAAAGAAAAAAAAAAGCAAGGCCTGAAAGGATCTGAGTCCCAAAACAAACCTAATCTAAATAAAATTTATGGGAGTACAAAAATATACAGCACCCAACAAGGTAAAATTTATAATGTCTGTCATACAATAAAATATTACTAGGCATGAAAGGGGTCAGGAAATATGACCCATAATGATGAGAAAAACCAATCATTTGAAATCAACGCAGAAGTGATACCTGTGATAGAATTAGTAGACAGGGACATCAAAACAATAATATTTATGGTATTTCATATATTCAGGAAGCTAGGGGAAATATTGAACATGTTTAATAGAGCTATGGAAGATATTTTAAAACACCCAAAGTTAACTTTTAGAGATGAAAGCTATAATATATGAGTGAAAAATACACAGGATAGGATTGATGGCATGTCAGGCCTTGCAGAAGAAAAGATTAGTGAACCCAAAGGCATAGTAATAGAAACTATCAATGAAACATCAAGGGAAAATAAAAAATATGAAGAGAATATTGGTGATCTAATAGGACAACTTGAATTGGCCCAATATGCATACAATTGGAGTCTAAAAGTGAGAGAGAGTGAGAGGGAGGGTCAGGAAAAGCATCTGGAGAAATAATGACTCAAAATGTCCCAAACTTGATGAAAGTTCTAAACACTGTCATCCAAGAACATAAACAAACCTCAAGCACAAGGAACATGATGGAAATTAATCATATAATAGTCAGTTAAACCAATGAGAAAGAGAAAATCTTAAAAGCAGCGAGAGAAAAATTTCATACATATGATTAGAGATTAATGACGACAGCAAATTTATCATTGGGAACAATACATATCAGAAGACAGTTAAGCAGCATCTTTAAAGTACTGAAAAAAAAACACCTGTCAATGTAGAATTGTATACCCGGCAAAATATCTTCAGAAAACAAAAGCAAAGTAAAGACTTTTTCAGATATACAAAAACTAAAAGAATTCATCACCAGCAGACCTGTACTAGAGGAAATGTTAAAGTTTGTCAAGAAGTTTTCAGGGAAATAATAGTAGTTGGAAATCTAGGTCTACGCAAAGAAATGAAGAGCACTGGAAATGGTAACTATCTGCATAGATATAAAAGATACTTTTCTTATATATCCCCCTGTAAAAGTGTAATTGACTGGGCTTCCCTGGTGGCGCAGTGGTTGAGAGTACGCCTGCCGATGCAGGGGACGCGGGTTCGTGCCCCGGTCCGGGAGGATCCCACATGCCGCGGAGCGGCTGGGCCCGTGAGCCATGGCCGCTGGGCCTGCGTGTCCGGAGCCTGTGCTCCGCGATGGTAGAGGCCACAACAGTGAGAGGCCCGCGTACCGCAAAAACAAAAACAAAAAGCAAACAAATGAAAAAAGTGTAATTGACTGTAAAAATAATAGCAGTGTAGCTTGTGAGAGTTATAACATATGTAAAAGTAAAGTGTTTAACAACAATAATACAGAGTTCAAGAGGGAAGAAATGGAAGTGTAATGTCAGATTTTTATACTATATGGGACATTGTGTAAATCACTTGAAGGTAGACTGATAATTTTAAGATGTGTATTGTAAACCTCAGATCAACTCAACTATATGTAATCTACAAGAAACCCCTTTAAAAGTAAAGGGACAAATAAATTTAAAGTAAAACAGATTAAAAGTAAAAGGTTTGACAAAAGGTATATTATGCTCACTCTAATTAGAAGTAAGCTGGAGTGGTTATATTAACATTGGACATAGTAGATTTCAGAGCAGAGCATATTACCGGAGAAAAAGAGGGTAATTTCATAACAGTAAAGGGGTAAATGAATTAAGAGGACATAATATTTCTAAATGTTTATGCATCTAATAACAGAGCTTCAAAATAAATAAAGCAAAAACTGACAGAACTGCAATGAGAAATACACAAATTCACAATTACACTTGGAGATTACAGCATCCTTCTCTCAATACTTGATATAGAATGTAAAAAGAAGATCATTAAGGATACAGAAGCCTTGAATAACACTATTAACTAACTTGACATCATTGACCTTTACAGAGTATTCTACACAACAGTATGGAGTGAAAATTATTTTCAAGTGTCATCAAAATTTACCATATTCTGGGCTACAAAACAAGTCTCAAAGGATTCAGGTCATATCATACAATTTATTGTTTGGCTTCAGTGGAATTAAATTAGAACCAAAAGGTATCTGGAAAATCCCCCAATATTTGAAAACTCATGTACTTCAGAAGATATCAAAAGTGAAGCTAGAAAGTGTTTTGAACTGAATGAAAAGCAAACATAACATATCAAAATTTGTGAGATATATTTACTGCCTACTTAGAAGGACATTTATAGCATGAAATACCTGTTTAGAAAAATAAAGAAAGGTCTTAAGTCAATGACTTCAGCTTCCAATTAAGAAACTAGAAAAAGAAAAGCAGTTAAACCCAAAGTAAGAGGAAGTAAAGAAATAATAAATATTGGAGTGGAAATAGGTGAAAAAAATATTAAAACCAAAGAAAAAAATCAACATACCCTAAGCTAGTTCTTTGAGAAAATGAATAAAATTAATAAACCTCTAAGCCAGACAGATGAGGAAGAAAAAAGATACAAATTACCAATATCAGGAATGAGAGAGGTGATATCATTATAGATTATACAGGTAGTAAAAGTACGGTAATGTGGTATTTCGAACAAGTTTATGTCCATATATTTGCCAACTTAGGTGAAATGGTTATATTTTTTAGAAGATACAAACCACCAAAACTCACTCAAGAAGAAATATGTAACCTGATCAGCCCTGTATTTACTAAAGAATTGGATTCATAATTAAAAACCTTTTCCTAAAGAAAATTCCATGCCTTGGTAGCTTCACTGGTGAGTTTTAATAAATATTTAAAGAAGGAGTAATTCTAGTTCTACTTATTCCACTCAAACTGTATCAGAAAGTTAAAGAGAAGCGATCACTTCCGTATTCATTCTCTGAGGCCAGCAGAATTTTGATACCAAAACAAGACAAAGACATTACAAGAAAAGGAAACTACAAACTCAGAATCCTTCATGAATTTAGATATAATATTCTTAACAAAATTTTAGCAGATCAGTCCAATATCATATTAAAAGAATATCATGACCTAGTGAGGTTTAGCCGAGGAATTCAAGTTTAGCTTAACATTCAGAAGTCAATTAATGTAATTGACTTATTAACAGATTAAAAACAAAACCATCTCAATAGAGTCAGAATAAACTTTTGATAAAATTCAATATTCATTTCTCATTAAAATCCTCGTAAAACTAGATCAGTGGTTTTCAGTCAGGAGGAGTGATTTTGTACCCCAGGAGTGATTGATATTGGCAATGTATGGAGATATTCTTGATTCTCATGACTGGGTGAGTACTATGGCACTCATCAGTTTGAATCCTGGTTTACTACTTACTACCTTCTGTCTCAGTTTCCTCATCTGTCAAATGAAATAATTAGTATATTATTTTTTTGGTGATTATTATGAAGATTAATTAATGTGGTCCAAGAGGAATAAGAAGCCCTTAAACCTAATATTTCTTTACTGTGATAATCATTCTAATAAATAAGTAACTTAAAGAAATATTTGATTGCACATAGAGCTCTATTTTTGACTGCTTTTTAAGATGTGTGTGTGTGTGTGTGTGTGTGTGTGTGTGTGTGTTATGATAAAATGGGTAACTAATTACAGATACATTTTAAAATTACAGACATTGTTCCAAACAGGAAATAATATCTGGGTTATTAGCATTGCATAGTCTTCTTTTGTTTGTTTGATTTTTATTTTATTTATTTATTTATTTTTTATTATATTTTATTTTTGGCTGTGTTGGGTTTTCATTGCTGTGTGCGGGCTTTCTCTAGTTGTGGCAGGTGGGGGCTACTCTTCATTGGGGGTGCGTGGGCTTCTCATTGTGGTGGGTTCTCTTGTTACGGAGCACAGGCTCTAGGCACGCAGGCTTCAGGAGTTGTGGCACATGGGCTTAGTTGCTCCGCGGCATGTGAGATCTTCCTGGACCAGGGCTCGAACCCGTGTGCCCTGCACTGGCAGCAGATTCTTAACCATTGCGCCACCAGGGAAGTCATTTTCCCTGCATAGTCATTTTCATAATGTGTGATTAGTTTCCCAAAATGCTTGCCTGAAAGCTGATGTGAAGATAGGTTCTGGGACCTGGACCTGCCATAGATGCCTTATTTACTTGAATCTAGGTATTCACTTTGCTAGTTCTGTATTCTTTTACTAAATCTATACTATGCAAATCATTGTTAATGAAGTCTGGAACCATAGCTGTCCTTAACATGGCTATTGAGTGTATGCAGATCAGCGCTGGGAAGTGGCACTCCCAGCAAGGAAGAAAGAAGAAATGCTGAATTAATTTTTTCCCTTCTCTCTGTTCTCCTTAGATAAGCCAAGAAATATTTGTTGAGGGTGTATATATTTTTTGGTCATGAATTTAAAAGGGAATAATGAATGCAGTGTAATTTTTTTAAACCTTTCAGATATTTCATATATGGGTTTACAGTTTTTTTTTTTTTTTTCTTAAAGAAGCTCTTCAGAGTCTGGGATTTTGTCTTCTATGTCTGTCTTTATAATTTCCTGCAGGAATAACCAGAATGCTTTGTATTTAATGAATAATACCTGCATAGTGTCATGTTTATTGCTTTAATAAATGCTTTTCCCATACTTTTTGCATTTAACATACTGAAACCACCCTGTTAAATAGGCATGATGGCTTTTATTATACCATTTATATATTATGAAAACAGAGTTTGGAAGGATACGTGACTTCTGATCTCATATTGATGATATATGATAAGGTAATATTGAAAACTCAGGTTTTAGCTGGGTTTAGTGCTTTTTCTAGGCTACTGTATCCTACCTAAATGTTGTTGGTTGGTGACATTTAAGAACCTAGACTTTTAAAATGGGTATTAAAAACAATCCTTAAATGTGGCAACAGTTGCAGTACAGAGCATGATTGTTTTCATTTATGGTCTTTTAATTAAGGTTAAATCTGGAGGTCTGGAGTGTAATGGCAGTATTTAAAAAAATTTAGCACTGCTGTGACAGCTTTAGACAGTAGCATGGGACATTAACTCAATACACTTCTGTGTTAAATCATTTTATGTCACTTTGTCAAGAGGTGAGCATTAATTGTATTTCTAGGAATTAAATTATTCAAGTGTGTTGCATTTTAAAATCAAAGGAAAAATAAATTACTTAGTTCAGTGGTCTCCAACCATTTTCCCCCACGGACTGGTTTCATGGAAGACAGTTTTTCCACAGAAGGGGGTGCTGGTTCAGGCGGTAATGCAAGTGATGGGGAGCGATGGGGAGCGGTAGATGAAGCTTTGCTCTCTCACCCACCGCTCACATCCTGCGTCCGTGGCCCGGGGATTGGGGACCCCTGATTTAGTTTATATTCTTAGCCAACAATTTAAGTCCTGAAAAAAAATTCTTTTACTGCTTTACTAAATTTTGTAGCTCCTTGGTCATCTAACAGTATTCCACTGGGTTTTTATGATTTTCATATGTTTTTTGCATTTTCATATCCAAAAGTATGATCTAATGTAATATTTGGTAGTTTTTAAAAACAGAAGCAAAGAACTATGACTTTTTTTTTTTTTTTTTTTGCGGTACGCGGGCCTCTCACTGTTGTGGCCTCTCCCGTTGCGGAGCACAGGCTCCGGACTCGCAGGCTCAGCGGCCATGGCTCACAGGCCCAGCTGCTCCACGGCCTGTGGGATCTTCCCGGACCGGGGCACGAACCCGTGTCCCCTGCATCGGCAGGTGGACTCTCAACCACTGTGCCACCAGGGAAGCCCAGAACTATGACTTTTATAGTGTGGCATTTATCATGCATGTACCTATTGTGAGATACAAATTTAATTAGAAGGCTAAATATCATCTTTTAATCATCTATATAAAATTATTAAAATGCTTAAGTCATTCTTAAAGAAAATGTAAATGTAAGGGGTAAAAACGCATTTACTAATTAAGGGTTTAAATACCTTAATTTTAAAATAATGGATTATATGTTAAATTTTTTGGCAGAAAAGATGTAGATTTTGCATCATTTGTGAAAATATATGACTGAATGGCATGGGATAAAAGGGGTCCATGATTGTTTTTTCTACCAGTAAATCTTGTACCATTTAGTGGTACTTCTTAGCAACTTTCGTAAACGTAACATGAGCTTATTAAACTAACAGTTAATTGTATTGCTTGTCAGAAATGATACATTGTTTGAGAAATTACATTTAGATGTATCCTACAATGTATGTATTCTGGAATTTTTTGCACTCTGGCCTAAGATACACTGTAATTGGTTCAATAAATTGAGCAGTACAATGAAGAAATTTAAGATATATAGATGGGTTTAATGTGTAGGAGAAAAGTGCCTCATTTGGAATATGTCTCTAAGGCATGCCCTTCACACCTCTAATAACAATTAGCAAAGCAGAGGATGAAAAGTCTTGGCCCAACTTGTAAATGCCATTTGGTGAAAGACAGTGAACTTTGTTATTTTCATTTTGCTGAAAAAGTTACAGGAGGCAGGTAAGGGCTACTTTTACTAAAACTTGATCTTGTATTTGTGAATTATTTAAGGAAAAATAGAAATGAAAAAGGAAAAAAATGTAAAGGAAAGAAAAAGACATTTATTCTAAAATGTACTTTGACCACACGGACCTGAATCTTTCAGGTCTGGCATTTATTATTTTACCTCTGCAGTTATTTTGTTGTTGTTGTTAGGTGGTTAATACGAATAGAAGTTTAATAAAGATATTTAAAAGATTTAGCTCTATTCCGTAAAATCGGCACTTGTGACAGGATCTGATTTATTGTAGCTGTTAGTGTTAAGTTGACTTTCTGTCCCTGGAACTATGGCAGCAACCTGGCACAGGTTAAGAGACAGAAAACATGGAAGAGTAGAAAGCAAACTGGTATGGAATCTGGAGACTTAAACCCTGGGATCAGTGGTTTCACCAGTTAGTGTTCATGCCATTTGAATCTGTGGCCCCTGATTATTAATCTGGGAACCCTGAGATCTTTTCAGGATTACTTCAATACTTTGCTTTTGTCATTAAGAAAGACTTTCCAGCCACTGCTCCTTACTTACTGGTTGTATGATGATCTTGGTCAAACCATTTTACTTCTACCTCCATTTTCCCAGCTGTGAAATTGGGATCATAATAGCTACTACCTCACAGAGTAATAATGTGAAAATTAAATAAGATAATATGTATAAAAGACTTACTAGTGAGTAGGAAGATCTCAATAATGTTTGCTTTTATTATTGTTTTTGTCATTGTTGTTGTGACTGTGACTTTGATCATGTTTGTGAAGTCTTCACAGTATGGAAAAATGTTATCTGTGTTTCTAGGAAAAATGTTATCTGTGTTTCCATGGAAAAATGTTATCTGTGTTTGTATATCTGAAAGTATACAAGTTGGAAAACTTGTATACTATGAAGGCAGCAAGTTTCCTTAAGTTTAGAACAAAATATTTATAGTTTGATCTGGTCTTGTAGCATCCTGGTAGAGAATTCAACTAAATTTAGGTATCTAAAAAGAATTCATTTAACTCGTTTCCCCCAGGGTCTATAAAGTAATGATTAGATAAAGAAGAGTTGATGTTCTGTTTTTATGTTGTTTTAGTAGTTTTGAATTAGAAAATATAGTCATTGATAATACTGTATGATAAATTATACTTACTGTCTTTCCTTCAGGCTGCTCAAAACATTTTAGAAATGTAACTAAACATTTTATAGGCACTTTTAATTATCTCTCTTTTACTGAGGTGAAACATGGAAGGTATAAGAGTTGAGAATATTTGTCTTATCTGAGGGATTTGGAAGTGCTAAAATATTTCTGCTCCCTGGGGAAATGTTTCTTTTATGCTATGGATATTACAAAAAAAAAATCTTAATTTGTCGTGAAATTATCAGGTAAATAAGATAGAGGTTATCTGCTTGTGTGCAAGAAAACAAAGAAAACGTGAACTTGTTTGCCTTGTCACTGAATTTGTTTTCGATGTCACTGTGCGACACTGAAGTCAGATTATAGACTGATCAGAGACATTGATTATTCGGTTAGTCTGCATCTGAAATATAGGTTGCAATACAGAGACAGTGTCACCTGATAACAAGTTATCTATTAGAAAGAGAAAGAAAACACTCAATTGTGTCCTAGGTGGTGGACTGGGCACAGTCATTTACTACTTATGCCCTTCCCTCCTTTCTCTCAAATTTTAATGAATGGTAGTAAACATTTGCAAAAAGGAAGAAGTCTTAAAAAATGTTGCAATAGACTTAGAGATTTTAATGAATTTCTGGAAACTGGAATTCTAATCCTAATAACTAAAATCCTAATAACTAAAAGTCCAAGGAGGAATAAACTACAGTCTGGCACTCACAGGTGAATGCTACAGGAGAGGTTGGAAACATTCTTCACTGTAGAAGTCTGGAGAGACTGCAAACTGGGAGCTTGAAAATGTGCAGGAATCAGCAGGAGTGTATCTGGAACAGTGGAGTCATTTCCCCAAAATAGAGCGCTTGATTCACGGTAACTTTATCCAGGAGTAAAATTTATTAAAGGACTTTGAGCATTTGGGAAGCTCTCATTCTTGGCTAGTTTATTTGCTCAATATTCACTCTGTTCAAATGAAGTATGCCAGTCAGTATTCCTAGTTTATGTATATAATGTGACAGTTGGCTTCCCATTCAGAGAAGGACAGTGTTGGGCAAACAACCCCAGAACTGCTGCTGCAGTGGACATTTCTGGTGTGTGTGCATCCTCCTAGTTTTTCATTCATAAACATGAGTATACAACAAGTTTCACCAGGCATTTCGAGAAAATGAACAGCACAAAATAGATCATACCGAACAAGCATTCAATTTGGGAGAAAACAGAATTTAGCAGTGGGAGCAAACCTGAAAAAAAAATGTCTTCAGAGAACTTTGAGAAAATATAGTAGTCACAAAATAAGAATAGATTTCTTTGTAAAAGAAGCAGTTAGAGAAATAAGTTATTCTCAGAAGTAAAACATGTGATTGATTTAAAAACTCATAAAAATGAAAGGCTGAAAGATGAAATAGGTTCTTGTGTAGAAAATAGAGCAAAAGCTGTAGATGGAAAACACTCAAAGATAAATTGAGAGATGTGGTGGGCTGTTCTAGAAAGAGAAAATAAGATGGGAGAGTGGCAGGTAGGTCTCTCTAAGGGCATTAAAGGAACATAGATCTTACTGACCATGTGTCGGACTCTACCAGGAAGCCTGCTTAGAAGCTGCTGGAATGCCTTGCCTGCGGATTTCCCAGTTGACCCATGGGCATCCTTAGCGTTCTGTGCCCCTCACCCACACATGCCCCCACACTGTAGTTGGCTCCTTATGCCTGTTCCTGATGGTGGTGAGAATGAACCTTTGCAGATGGCTGCTAAGCGTGCAGAGAAGGCCAGCCTGACTCTGTGGGTCCGGGAGAAACCACAAACGTAAACATTCAGCACAACCTTAGGGAAAACGTAAGGAGGTTGGCTCTGCAGGAATGAGAGAAGGCATTCAAGCTTAAGAATTCTTTCATAAGAAGGAACGAGAAGAGTAGAGCAGTCATATCCATAGAAGAGGTTTGTGAAAGCCTCCGAATCCCTAATAGGGCTGACAGAAGGTATTTCTCTCCTGAAGCAAGTCAGTAACGAATGGAGGAGGTGACTGCTTTTTCAAATATGAGGACAGTGAAGCAAACTTCAAGGAACATGAAAAATCAAGGAAACGTGACACCACCAAAGGAACCATTTGCCACTAACGAACCCCCCAAAGTGAAGACCTGCAATTTGCCAGACAAAAAATTCAAAATAAGTGTTGTAAGGAAGTTCAGTGAGCTATAAGAAAGCACAGAAAGACAGTTCCGTGAAATCAGGAAAACCATACATGGCCAAAATGAGAAACTTAACAGAGAGAGAGAAATTATAAAAAAGATCCAAACAGAAATTCTGGAGTTGAAGAGTCAGGGAATGCAATGAAAATTGCAGTAGAGCTCATCAGCACTGGATTGGATTAAGCAGAAGGAAGAATCTGTGAAATGGAAGAAGAAAGGACCTTTGAAATCAAGTCAGAGTAGAACAAAGAAAAACAAATGAAAAAGAGTAAAGAAAGTCTATGTGAAAAATGGGATACCATTAAAAGAGACAATCTATGCATTATTGGAGTGCCAGAAGGAGAAAAGAAAGAGAAAGCAGCAGAAAGCTTATTTGGAGAAATAATGGATGAGAACTTCCCAAATATGGGGAGAGATTTGGAAATCCAACTTCATGAAGCTAATAGGTCCCCAAACAAATTTAACTTAAGGAGATCTTCTCTGAGACGTATTATGATACAGTTGTTGAAAATCAAAGATACAAAGAAAATGTTAAAAGCAACAAGAGAAAAAAAAATTCCTACGTGCAAAGGAAACCCCATAAGGCTGTCAACAAATTTCTTAGCAAAAACCTTGCAAGCCAGGAGAGAGTGGGATGATATATTCCAAGTGCTGAAAGAAAAAAAGAAAAAAACAAAAAAACCCTGCCAACCAAGAATACTTTCCCTGGCACTTGTCCTTCAGAAATGAAAGTGAGATGAAGAATTTCCAAAACACACAAAACTTGGGACTTCCCTTATTGTCCAGTGGTTAAGAATCTGCCTTCCAGTGCCAGGGTCATGGGTTCTATCCCTGGTCGGGGAACTAAGATCCCACGTGCCACAGGACAACTAAGCCTGCGTGCCACAACTACTGAGCCCGTGTGCCTCAACTAGACAACCCACATGCCACAAAATACAGAGCCCACGTGCTCTGGAGCCCGCACGCCAGAACTACAGAGCCCACACACTCTGGAGCCCACGTGCCACAACTAGAGAGCCCATGCGCCACAACTAGAGAGAAGCCCACACACTGCAATGAAAAATCCTGCATGCAGCAACAAAGATCCTGCATGCCGCAACTAAGACCCAACACAGCCAAAAATAAAATTAAAAAAAAAAAAAAGAAACGAAAAACCCCCCTCAAAATACAAAACTTGAGAGTTAATCACCACTAGACCTGTCTTACAAGAATTGAGGGCAGGACTTCTTCAAGCTGAGAAGAAAGGACACTAATTAGTAACATGAGAACATATGAAAATATATAACCAAACGGTAAAGGTAAGTATACAGTCAAATACTAGTACTGTAATATGGTGTTGTGTTAACAATCTAACTTTGTTATAAAGGTTAAAGGACAAAAGTATTAAAAATAGTTATAGCTACAAAAATTTGTTAATGTATGCACAATATAAAAAGATGTAAATTTTGTTACCAAAACCCATAAAATACGTGGGGACTAAAATGGCAGTTTTTTTTGTATGTGATTGAAGTTAAGTTGTTAACAAGTGTACAGTGTACAATAGACTGTTATATCTATAAAATATTTTACGTAAGCCTCATGGTAACCATAAAGCAAAAACCTACAGTTGACACACAGAAGATAAAGAGAAGGGAATCAAGGCAAAACAGTACAAAAAATCATTAATTCAGAAAGGAATACAGCAAGAGAAGAACAGAGGAACAGGGAACTATAAAACAGCCAGAAAATAATAAGATGGCATTAGTAAGTCCTTACTTATCAATAATTAGTTTAAGTGTAACTGTAATAAATAATCAAAAGACATGGGTAAAAAATCAAGACTCAACTATATGCTGCTTACAAGAGACTCTAGCTTTAAGGGCACATATAGGCTCAAAGTGAAGGGATGGAAAAGATGTCCTGTGCAAATGGTAGCCAAAAAAGAGTATGAGTAGCTATACTTAAATCAGACAAAATGGATGTTAGTCAAAAGCTGTAAGAGGAGACAAAGAAGGTTCTTCTGTAATGATAAAGGAGTCAGTTCATCAAGAGAGTAAATACGTATGCACCCATCATTGGAGCACATAATATGTTAAGAAGAAACCAGCAGACTGAAGGGAGAAATAGACAACAGTACAACAATGACAGGGGACTTAAGTATGCCACTTCAACAATGGATAGACCAGGCAGCAAATCAGTAAGGAAACGTTGGACTATAGATGAAATGGACACAACACTATAGACAAAATGTGTTTGACAGATACTTTCAGAACATTCCATCCAACAGCAGCAGAAAAGATATTCTTCTCAAGAGCACATGGAAAATTCCCTGGGATAGACCATATGTTAGGTCACAAAACAAACCTTGGACACTTTTCCAAGGAAGATATACAGATGACCAACAGGTACATGAAATGATGCTCAGTCTGTCTAATCATCAGGGAACTGCAAGTCAAAACCACAGTTAGATATCACCTCACACCTTTTAGAATTGCCATTATCAAAAAGACCAGAGATAACAAATGTTGACAGTGATGTGGAGAAAAGGGAACCCTTGTCACTGCTGGTGAGAATGAAAATTGATAGCAACTATGAAAAACAGTATGGATGTTCCTCAAAAATTAAAAGTAGAACTGCCATGTGATCTAGCAATTGTAATTCTGGGTATAGAGCTGAAGGAAATGAAATCACTATCTTAAAGCGATAACCTGCATTTCCATGTTCATTGTAGCATTATTGGCAATAGCATAGCAAGATATTTAAAGAACCTATGTGTCTCTTGATGAATGAATGGATAAAGAAAATGTGGTGTGTGTGTGTGTATGTATGTATGTATGTATGTATGATTCAGCCATAAAAGAGAAGGAAATATGCTATTTGGAACAACTAGGTTGGATATTGAAGGCATTATGCTAAGTGAAATAAGTGAGAGAAAGGTAAATACTGTTTGAACTCACTTATATGTGAAAAAGCAAACATTTATAGAAACAGAGTAGAATGGTGGTTGCCATGGGCTGGGAGGGTGGGGGAAATGGGGAGATGCTGGTCAGTGGATACAAACTTCCAGATGAATAAGTTGAATATAAGATGAATAAGTTCTGAGGATTTAATTTATAGCATTGTGACTATAGTTAACAATATTGTATTATATACTTTAAAGTTGCTAAGATAGTAGATATTAAATGTTCTCACCATAAAAATAAAGGTAATATTCCATTGTATATAAAAAAATAAAAAATAAATAAATAAAGATAAATAAAGGTAATTACGTTAGGTGATGGAGGTGTTAACTAACCTTATTGTGGTAATCATTTTGCATTATATATATGTATATGAAATCATCACATTGTATGCCTTAAACTTACACAAGTTTCAAGTATATTTCAATTAGACAGCAATAAAGCTGGACAAAAAATATACAAGCATATTATATAGATTTCTGGTGATAACTCAGCTGAATAACTAAAATCATAAATAGTTAAAGTTGTGGGTGGCCAGTTGAACTTGGACTTGAAATATTCACTTTTATTTTATATCGTCTGACTTTGTTTTTCTCTTCCTTTTCTTTACTACTATTACTATTTTTTTTTTGAATTTTATTTATTATTATTATTTTACCCAGATGTATTATGGGTTGGAGTTCTAATTATCAAGATCACTGCTGTTCAGGGAGATCAGCTCAGTGCTTTGTGACCACCTAGAGGGGTGGGATAGGGAGGGTGGGAGGGAGAGAGATGCAAGAGGGAAGAGATATGGGCACATATGTACATGTATAACTGATTCACTTTGTTATAAAGCAGAAACTAACACACCATTGTAAAGCAATTATACTCCAATAAAGATGTTAGAAAAAAAAAAAAAGATCACTGCTGTTGGGATATATAGAATAGCCAGAATTAGTATAACACAAAATATTCACTAGTCCTTACTCAAACCAGTTTTTAGGTTAGCATTGTCATCGTCCTTGTCAGTCTGTTGTTGACATTTGACAATTCAGTGCAAGTTCAATACAGATCATTGGGGAATGAAATTGCAGGTCTTGTAGAAGATACAGCATTTCATGAAGCCCCTAAAAGTTAGTATTTATGAACAAATTTAATCACTGGGAAGTGTGGACCTGGCAGTTAACAGCTGAAGAAACATTTTGAAATTTAGCTTTATTTTCAAGTTAAACCATTTCCTCACTATTTACTCTGAAAGTTTAGTCCTTGTTTTAAGTCAACCAGAATTCTCTTTGTGGGTTTTTTTTTTTTTTGGTTTTAATTATTCTTAGATAATGTGGACCTTCTGAAGTCCTTTTAAAAATTCTTATTTAATTAAGGGAAAAAAAACTACTTAGAATGTGGCTTACAAGCCCAAGTATAGAAAATAAAATCAACATTCTTCTGCCAGTCAGTATGTTAGTCCACAGGGCTGAGATTGCTTTTTAAAGTTTCCTCCAAGTGTCAGTGAGTTGTAGTTTGTACCGACAAGGTAAAATTTTATTGGTGGGAATGTAGGGCTTTCTCTAAGCTATTCACTGAGCTGTTTATGTTTGAATCATGGACTACAATGTAACACTTAAGCTGTTTTAAAATGTGTTACAGACAACTGTGAATAAGAAGAGCAAAAGAAACAATACTGATGCTGATTGCAAACTGAGGGACATATCTATACAGTATATGGAAGTAATTGTGCAGATTAGTCAACCAAGGATGCAGTACTTGTAATGGCACATTACTTTTACAACAGAGGCTTTGGCAGATGAGTTAGTCATACAAATAGCTAGAAAAATGGAAGTCTAGAATAGACCACTGACCATAGTCCAGTATATTCATGCATAGTCACTTTTATTCGTTATCCTTGAACTCAAACAGAAGAAGAAGTTTGGAGGAACACTGAAGGTTGAGCTTGATAAGAGAAGCCCTGGAAATTAATTTATAAAAAATGGTGACTGATTAGGCACTTAATGATATAAATTGTATTGTAGCTTTAAAAATGTATTAAAGAAACTTATTTGCTTTTTAAAAGAGATTTTTATAAGCCATATCTTTCTATACTGCCCATTATTTTGTTTAAAAAAATCATTAATGATGCTCAAGGTCTGTGACATTTTAGTACCATCTTATTTATTAATAAGTTACTTATTAACCTATATTCGAGATTATTTTAGTTTATAGCTGTTTTTCTCTACATTGGAAATGTCTTTAATGACGTTAAAGATTTCTGTCTCCATATTTCAAGTTGAATATTTTTTAAGGTAAAATAAAG
The DNA here is from genome assembly GCF_963455315.2 of Globicephala melas. Taxonomy (NCBI): domain Eukaryota; kingdom Metazoa; phylum Chordata; class Mammalia; order Artiodactyla; family Delphinidae; genus Globicephala; species Globicephala melas. Next base: position 63,328,440 of record NC_083321.1, read on the forward strand.
TGATTTTATTCATCTTGAGAGCTATGGTTTATCCCTACCTTACCTCTTGTCAGTCTTTCTTTTTTTTGGTAAACACTTTTATAGTCACCTTCACTTTTTTCCTTATGCAATGGAACTATATTTACATTGAGTTTACTACCTTTGATGTCTGTAAATTGTGTAAGCTTAGCTGGCATTGACTTTTCTATTAATTTTTTACATCCAGCTGATATTAGGTAGAAATACTTTAAATTTAGAAATATTCACTCTTTTTGCCACGCTACGTGGCTTGCAGGATCTTAGTTCCCCGACGAGGGATTGAAACCGGGCCACGGCAGTGAAAGCAGTAGAGTTCTAACCACTGGACTGCCAGCAAGCTCCCAGAAATATTCACTCTTAAATAGATGATGCAGCCTTTTTGGGAGTGCTGTTTATAAGAGAAGTTTTCTTATAACTTCAAAATTTTCCTTTCAAAACAAAAGAAAGTTTTATGCACACAGCAATTTTAGTTTAGTGTCACAAATGAAAATGAAAAAGAGCAAAGCCTGTAATATTTAAATTAATTATTGGGCTAGTTATTTTTGAATCTCAGTCTAAGAAGATCTTTGGGAAACTTGTAGCATAGTCTTAGAAATCCATTAAACATTAAATTGATTTATGTAGAATTTGGTTTATTTAATGCATTGGCAAAATAAAACAAAAATATCAGTCTATTGTTTACTTTTCATTTTTCTAAGAATATAGGTTAACTTTAGTTACTTTAGCAAATCTGAAGATTAAAAACAGGTTTATAAAATCACTTTTCAGTTTTCACTTTTGAAGAAAATCAGACCAATTAAGATTCATTCTGTTTTAAGATTAGTCAAGTTTCATATTGTTTTATAATTTTCACCCCTCCACCAATTACATATACATACATATATACGTATATATGTGTGTATATATATGACCGTAGCTGTTAATTGGTGTGCTACAGCTTCGTGTATTGACATAGTTTGCAATGTAAAATTCCATATTTTCTACATCTAGAATCAACAGAATTCATCTGGGTAATTGTTAGCCTTTATAAACATACTTTTATTGTGCTTAAAGTCAGAAAACAGTGACATTGAAAGCCTATGCTTTTCTAACATATGGCTTCAATTTGCATTTTAATCAGAGTATGGAAGTCATTACTCTGACATCTGAAACTGAGTTAGCAATAAAAAATTATCACTCACAGGACAGCAGACACAATTTATTTTGTGTTTATTACTGGGTGGCCTTCTACAAACTTTCCTGAACTTAACTGATTCTAGATATTAGAAAATTGCAATTAAGTTGTGACATTTATTTTGGATGCGTTTAAGTTGAACTGTCTCAATAGGATTGGTATAATTGGTATCTGTTAACATTTATATCATGTGTTCAAACATAGCATATATATTCATATGTACATACATAAATGTGTAGAGAAAGGATTATTTGAAAATGCTTGATGGCTTAATTATCGTTAATATCTCTAAACGGAAATGTTGATGAAAAAAGAATTTTAGGTTTTATTCTAAATATTTTGAGTCTTATAGTGGGTTGTATTATTGCTATAATAATTTTTAACAGGAGGTGAAATTTCATTAATTTTCAAATTTTATTTAAACTAAAATATGCAATCACAATTGTTTAAAGCACTGTTCAATAAATTATTAAAACAAATTAACTTGTAATGAAGAAAATACTTAAATGTACACTGTTCTATGATTTAGAACTTTATTTGTTGTCTTAAATTTATGAAATGATTTTAATTTATGTAGTCAGCAAATACATTTTTCTTCTTCACATGCTCCATACATTGAGCTAAGTGCTGGAGAAAACAATACTGAATAAAACATGGTTCTTGTCCTTGAGAAACTCAAGGTTTAATGAAGCCTAAGTACCAGTAAATAGATATATTACAATATGATATGGTACATATTATTTTAACGATGTGGAGGAAAGAACAGTTTGCAGGGAAATGTAAGGGAAGGTTTTACTGAGGAGGCTGCATGTGAAGGATAAGTACAGACTTTTCCAGATAGGTAAACAAGGCAAAGGTAATTCTCCAGATAGGTAAACAAGGCAGAGAGGGAGCATTATGTGCAAAAATATGGAGTCCTGAGTCCTGGCATAGTTAGTCATCCTTGTTGATTTATTCATTCTTTATTCAACTTATACTTATTGTGCACCTATGTGCTTGTGTTGAGTGCTGTGTATATCATATCATATCACATCATATCATATCATACTGAACCTGACAGACATGCTTCTATCATAAAATTCAGTTTAGTGTGGCAGAATAAGCAAGTAATTAAAATCATAATGGGTGTTACAAAGAGGGAAACCTAGGGTGTTATAGGTGTATGTAACAAAGTTAAATATAGGAGAAGCTTCTGGAATATTGAGGAGTGGTATGAAATGGGACTGGATGGGGGTTTGGGTCTTATTGTGAAGGATGTTATATACTGAGTGTAGGAATTTAAATAATATCTTATTAAAAAATTAACTACAGTTGTTCCATAGCATGATCAAAATTTGCATTTTAGGACAATGATAATGAAAGTACTCTTAAGGATGGATTATAGTAGGGATAGATTTATAATGTGGCCAGTTGGGAGATTTTTATAATGTTTAGTCAATAGACAGTTTTAATTGCTTAGAATTGGCATTTAGACTGGGAAGAGAAGACTAGGATGTGTCCATCTGCCTGATTTTTTTAAAATCATTTGTTCACTTCCATTTGATACCCTTTTCAGGAGACCTCTACTAGATGTTTTGTGCCTGTCTTAAATGATACACAGTAATGCAAATTAGTAGTCATTCCACGTCCTTCTACTGTGCCCAGCTTCTCCATAACAATGACTAACGTCATCTAACTTATTTCACAGAATAAGACATGTCAGACTATTCTTGACTAGCATGTTTTTGATTTGCTAGTTCTTTTTTTTTTTTCCAAATCCTGATTTATTTTAAAACTTTAAACCATTTTCCCATGATAAAAATTCCTAAGTCTTGTGTTTGTTTGTTCCTTTAGATTTCTAACCTCTCCAGCTAGTACTTGGTCATCTCTTACTGGCACAGGTCCATTTTAGAACTCTCCTATTCATGTCTTCGGCACTAATGCTTAAGGCCAGGGATAGTCAAACTTTTTCTATATAGAGCCAGATAGTAACTATTTCCAGTTTTGAGGGCGATATGGTCTCTGTGGTAACTATTCAACTTTGCCATTGTAGGACAGACATAGAAAAGATGTAAACAAATGAGCATGGCTGTGCACAGTAAATGAGTGTGGCTGTGTATGAAATTCAAATTTTATACAATTTTCACATGTTGGGAAATGCTATTCTTTTCATTAAAAGAAAACCTATTTGTATTAGTTTCCTAGGGCTGCCATAACAAATTACCACAAACTGGGTGGCTTAAGACAACAGAAATATATTTTCACACAGTTCTGGAGACTAGAAACCTGAAATTAAGGTGTCGGCAGAGCCATGCTCCCTCTGAAGTCTCTAGGGAAGAATCCTTCCTTACCTCTTCCAGTTTCTGGTGGCTCCTGGTAATCCTTGACATTCCTTGGCTTTTAGCTGCATTATTCCAATCTCTGCCTCCATCGCCACATGGCCTTCTTAGGCCAGTCATACCAGTCATTGGGTTTAGGGCTCACCCTAATCCGATATGACTTCACCTTCATTGCATCTGCAAAGGCCCTATCTCAAAATAAGATCATATTCACAGGTACCTGCGGTTGTGATTTCAACATATTGTTTTGTGGGGGCTTTGGGGCCACACACAGTGTTCAATGTACAACTCTATTTAAAAATGTAAAATCCATTCTTAGCTTGTGGGCCATCCAAAACAGGTGGTAGGGTGGATTTGACCCATGGCTGTATTTGCTAACCCCTGTCCTAGCCAGAGTTGGCTTTTCATTTACTCTCTGATTAAACATCTTATCCTTATTGGGAAACAAGGTGAGAATTAACATTTATTGAGCCCCTACTGTCTTGCAGACATTTTGCTGAGTGTCTTGACGTGTGTTATTTTGCGTAATCTTCAAACAGCCCTATGAGGGTTGCCATCAGTAATTTAGTAATTTAATTCACATCCTGTAGGTAGCAATCAGTGAATCTAGACTTGAATCTGCAGCTGAAAGTGAGTGACACTAATGTTTTTCTCTTCCTACTATATCACTGTAGTTCTTTAGATATGTAGTAACTACACACTACTTGGAATAGAGCCATAACCTTTAATCTCTGTTTTAGCTTTTCACTAGGATGATTGCATATTCCAAATGTTTCACAGTTGCTTGGGTTTTATATAAAAGAAACCAATTTGGTGAGCTTAAGACAAAAATTGGGATTAAGGGAAGGACGTTGAGATGGCTCACAGAATTGAAGGACATACTAAACCATCAAGTCTCAGGAAAGACTGGAACCAGGGCAGCTGTGGGGAACCCAGCAGTAGCACCTTTTTAAAAATATGATGCTATCATTAAAGTGACTCGGCTCTAATATCTCCACCCCACTCTCTTCTCCTTTGCCTTTACCCTAATCTGATTGACCTACTTCGGGTGTAGTGTATCTGATCCCAGATCAAACAACCATAGAAGGGTTGGGGGACAGTGAAGGAGGGGGGCATAACTCAAATGTAACCTCTGGAGTATTTTTCATGAATTAAGTAGCATCCTGAATTTTGTCAGTGACATCTGTTGTATCATACACATTCATGGGGCTTCTGTGTGGTGCAGAGGGTCAAATGGAATAGTCCCCACTTAATACTTGGTGTGTGTCATTGTTATTTCCTGGTCATATACCTAAGACAGTGACAAATCTGAATTTAGAAATCTTTCCTCCAGAGTAGGTTATATTCTCCTCTGTTGTCCCATGGAACTTAGTTTGTGACTCTGTAGTATGGTGTCCCTCCCTTCCACCACTTGCTTCTTTTCTCCTTTCTCCCTTCTCTTGCATTTTTCTGGCATTACACTGATAAGCTCTTTCAGAGCAGAGATTTTATTTTAGTCGTAGCTGTATTCTAATGAGCCAGAGCTTGAGAAGATCTTGGGGAAGAGTGTTCAGGGAGAGTGGACAGTGAGTAAATTAGACCCCTAGTTGGGAGCAAGCTTGGTCATTTGGTTTGGCAACAGCCAAGAAGACTGTTATAGGTGGACAGAATGGTATAAAATGAGGTTGGAAAAATAGGCAGAAGACAGTTCATATTTAGGACATTGTCGCCATAGTAAGGAGTTTAGGTTTTAATTTACATTTAATAGAAAATCATTGGAGACTTTTAAAAAATTCTTTTTTATGCATTTTTTATTGAAGTGTAGTTAATTTACAATGTTGTGTTTCAAGTATATAGCAAAGTGATTCAGTTATACATACATATGTATGTATATTCTTTTTCAGATTCTTTTCCGTTATAGGTTATTACAAGGTATTGAGTATAATTCCCTGTGCTATATAGTAGGCCCTTGTTTTCTTATTTTATATATTATAGTGTGTATATGTTAAGAAAACCATTGGAGAGTTTTAAACAAAAGAGTGATAGGATATGATCTCCCTTTTCAAATAGTTACTCTAGCTAATTTGGGAAGAAATAATTGTAGGGGAGATGGGCAGCAGTATTTGAAGCCTTGGGGCCAGTTCTCAGGCTATTGTAGAGGATTATAAGAGCTCTAGAAAATTAAAATGTCGTGTAGATAGGCAAATTTTGGTTAGCCGCTAAAATTTATACTAATTTGTTTTATTCTTTTACCAAAGCAAAATTTGTAATCAGTATACCTTCTCTCTCATTGCCACCCCCCCTTCTCTTATATCAGTTGCTTTCAGCAATTGTATGAAGAAAAATATTGTAGTAAAATCTGCTATGAGGCATGCTCCAGTAAATTTTTACTTGTACTAGTGAAAATATTATAATTCTCTTTTTAGTAGCATAACTTTCCCTGAATTGCGTTCTGATACAGTTTTTTGAGTGAAACAAAGGGATGAATTAAGCTAGCATAACATTAATTACCCATAACCTTGGGAACACCCATGAGAATGTTAAGTTAAACATCTTAGGGGTCATGATACAAAACAGGTTAAAATCCCTTGTCCGGATGAAAGGTAACCATTTAATTAATTAATTTATTTATCATTTTTTAAATTAGAGTTAGAAATTATCTTAGATTAGAACATATTTATGCAAGTGATTTGTTAAAGTGGTATGCACATATAGAGCATTTTAATTTCCAGGATCAATATAAATCTTCATTAATTATTTTGAAAAATAATTATAATTCACATCTTTATTAGTAGGTTCTTTTCATTGAAAATGATAGTTTAAATGACCATAATTAAAGCAATTACGTTGTTTAACTTTCTAGCAAAAAATTTAGTATACTGTATTCGTCTGCTTTTTTTTTAAAAAATTTTTTTGAGAAGGAAATTTAGTCCTTGCTAACAGTATATAGATTTACAAGTACTATTTTTTTTATTCATATAGCACGCTATTTGTATATATAAACACTTGTGGGAGAAAGGGACTTACTGATTGTACCATTATGAATCTGATGTTTTTAAAAAGACACGGTTTCCATTTTTGGTGTTAAAAATTGCTAATAAAATAAAGACCTTATGAAGTATATGCATATTTGGAAGTACTAGAAAGGAAACATTACATTTAAAGAAGGCTGGTTTTGATTATTAAGTAGGCTTATATACTGTATGTGTTTATAAAATTTATGTTTGGAATCTGAATTCCTATTAGAGTAATCTGTGATGGAAATAAAAGTCAACAGCAGAGGCAAACTAGTACAGGAAATAATGAGAAATTGTGGATTTAGGGGGAATGATTAAGAATTGGGATCTATTACATTCTTTTTAAAAACACATATACAAGTGTAGATAAAAAGGGCTAAGTTTATTTATGATATATTTTTTTAACAGTGCGACTCCTGTTTACTTTGTTAAAACCATAACAATGTAATCTGGTTCCTTTCGACTCAAATAAGACAAAGAGTTCAATATTGAGGTACTGTTTATAGGTCATTAAATATTTGGTGTCTAAGGATAATGTTTAGCATTGTGTTCAGTTGGTGTGAACTGACCAATTGAGGTACCAGATTCTTAAATGTCTTACTTCAATTAATACAAAATACTAAGGGTTCCTTTCATGGCAAGTTACTTGCCCCATGGGTGCCAGCCACACAGTCTCCATAAGCAGGCTTTTCTGGGGACTAATCAAGACTCACGGCCTTCAGGTTCTGCAGTGCTAGCATTTCAGAATCTGAAACATCACTTTTTCTTTTTATGAGCTTCTCCGTTTTTATCCCTAATTCTTTCTCTCATTTTAAGTTAGGTGTGGAATCAAGCTTGTATGATTGTACTCTTTTTTTTTAATGTAAACACCGACGCTTATTTATTTATTTATTTATTTTTATTTATTTTTGGCTTCGTTGGGTCTTCGTTGCTGCTCATGGGCTATCTCTAGTTGCAGTGAGCAGGGGCTACTCTTCGTTGTGGTGAGCAGGCTTCTCATTGCGGTGGCTTCTCTTGTTTGGAGCATGGGCTCTAGGTGCGTGGGCTTCAGTAGCTGTGGTGCGCGGGCTCAGTAGTTGTGGCTCACGGGCTCTAGAGCACAGGCTCAGTAGTTGTGGTGCATGGGCTTAGTTTCTCCGCAGCATGTGGGATCTCCCAGACCAGGGCTCGAACCCATGTCCCCTGCATCGTCAGGCGGATTCTTAACCACTGCGCCACCAAGGAAGCCCCTGATTGTACTCTTAATGTAGTTAGAAATAAGTGTAATTTGGTAGAACATACTGGAAAGTTACAACAGTAAATAAACCCAAACAAAAGTTTATGCCAATTTAGGATATTGGTCTTCAGTAGATTAAATTTCCAGTCAATTAAAGACAGCTGTAATTTGGGGGCCAGATATCAGTAAAACGGCGAAAGTAGGCAAAATTTTTGTTTGGTACTCTCCCACCTTCTTTTTCAGCATCTCTGTTCCTATTTCTGTTTTTCTTCAGGTGCCTATCCTTGTCAGCTAATTTTTCATAAGTTTCCTGTGTCCAGAGATATTTGCAGCTCAATGCAAATATTTGTTAATTAATGAAAAACCCTGAACATCCAACAAAATTCAATAATGCAAATGTGATTTCAGGCACTGTGAGAGGAAATGATCTGTTTTGGGGGTGAGAGGGACTTTAAACATCTCTTAAATCCAAATAGGCAGATAAGTAAGTTCTCCGACTATCTGGTCATACTGGTTCTAGAGTCTTACTTTGGCTTTATTGTGTCTAGTCCCAGTTATTCTCTGAGTCGGTTACATAGTTAAGAGAGAAATTGCTGGAGATACAGTTGTAGAGTATAGTAAAACTCCTGTCTTCTAACCTGTTATAATTTCCTGTTAAGAACATTAGAGCTGGAAACAAAACTATAGCCCCTATACACTTTGACAGCACTTTTATTCTGTAGTCTTATTTGTGCATGTGTGTGTGTGTGTATATGTGTGTACACATATTTCCTTCAAACCTTCTACTCCTCTGACGCTAGATCTTTGCTCCAGCTGTTTCAACTTAATACGTACTTTTTTTTTTGGTAGGTTTCTATTACTTGTAATAAGAGAATCTTTAGCAGAGCAAATGTCTATGATTTTGCTACTAGGAGAAGGCTAAGGAAATGCTTTTGATTACTGAGTTCCTACGACATGTATGGTACCATTATATACGTAGTCAGTACATGAAGAAATGAATAATTTCATTCCAAAGTTTCGTTAGATTCTTACAGGATACTTGATGAACTTTCTTTTGTTAACCTTGAGAAAAATATTGCTAGAAATAATAACTGTTATATGTTGCTGGTAGGAATGCGAATTAGTACAGTCAGTTTAGAAAACAATTTGGTACTTTTTAATAAATTTGAATATACACACATCCTACACCTCGTCAATCCATTCTTTAAGTATGTACTAGAGAAATTTTTTTCTCATGTGGAACAGGAGAAACCAACAAGAGTAATTTGAGCAGCATGTTCATAATGATAAAAACTCAGTTCAACTCAAGGATCCACCGGCAGTTAAATTGTATAGTATTCATATACTGGAATACTGTGTGGCATGGGAGCTTCAGGTTGGTTCTAAGAAACTTCAGTGAATTATTTCTTCCGAATGCCCATGCAGTTTCCTGTTTGGAAGTTAAGTAGCTTTAGGTTTATTCTTCTTAGCTTTAGGTTTATTCTTCTTCTGGCTTAACACTGAGTATTTGGGGTTTTCGTATCTTCTCACTTTCTGATTTTATGATTTGTAACCTCTACTTTCCTTTTAAAAAAACTTATTAGTGGTATAGCTATAGATGAAAGGAACAGCAAGGTTTGTATTATCAGCACAGTTTATTTTTTGTTATACATGTTCCTTATTCTTTCTGTCACAAGTAATATAAAACTGTTTACATTTTTTCTTTGATAAAAATAAGCCCCAAATTTATAAAATATAAGTATTTAGGAACTTATTTTATAATTTTCCAGACATCTAGAACTCAGAATATTTAAGGATTGATAAATAAATCCAGAGTTTCACTCCGAGATAAAGATTTCATTTTAACAAATTCTGAGGCAAGTTCTTCACTAGGCTTATAGATTTATTTGGATGCAATTAGCTGGATACCCAACTGCAAGTGACTTAAAGTATAAGTACATTTATTTTTAAAATAAATTACGTGGAGTCTTGAGAGTAGCAGTTCCAGGATTCAGTGATGTCATCAAGAACTCAGGCTATTTAAATCCTACTACTCTACGATTTTTGGTTCATTGACCTTTTGCTTTTATGTTTGTCAGTAAATTTCATGATAATGATGGTAGTGATAGTGGTAAAGGACATACAGTTTCTATTTCTAATTTTTTCTGGGAAGATTTAGATGAACAGATTGGATGTTAGGACATAACTCTTCAATGTTCTACTGATATTTTGGAAATCATCTGACTGAAATCCTGACATCATGGAAAGGGAATGGGCTTCCATATTTGCAGTTCCTCCTTCTGTTTTTGCCCCTTCTTTCCTTACTGTCCTTTTCATGGCCTGTAAAGATTGGACTGCATATGTGGCTATTATAGTCGTTGTTAATGACTCTTAATACTCTAGTATGGAATGAGTAACTGTTAGATGTTTTAAATGAGTTTAAATTCACATTGTCATTTAACTTCACTCATATTTTGGTTTTTTTTTTTTTTTTTTTTTTTTTTTGCGGTACGTGGGCCTCTCACTGCTGTGGCCTCTCCCGTTGCGGAGCACAGGCTCCGGACGCGCAGGCTCAGCGGCCATTGCTTACGGGCCCAGCCGCTCCGCGGCATGTGGGATCTTCCCAGACCGGGGCACGAACCTGTGTCCCCTGCATCGGCAGGCGGACTCTCAACCACTGCGCCACCAGGGAAGCCCATATTTTGGTTTTTTATTAAATTAATTTGGTTGTAAAAAAGGTGCTATTTCTAATTTAGTTTTGTTAAAGAGTTTTTTCTTTTATTTTTTACCTTGATATATGAACTTTCATTTTCTTTTTAGTTTGTACCTGTATACTTTTTAAAACTAGACTTAATTTTCAGAGCAGTTTTAGGTTTATAGAAAAATTGAACAGAGAGTACAGATAGTTCCCACAGTCTCCCCTTCCCTTTTCCCCTATTATTAACATCTCATTAGTGTGGCACATTTGTTACAGTTGATGAGCCTATATTGATACATTATTTTTAACTAGAACCCATAGTTTACCCTAGGGTACACTCTTTCTGTTGTACAGTTCTATGGGTTTTGACAAATGCATAATGTCATATATCTATGATTACAGTATCATGTAGAATAGTTTCACTGCCCTGAAAATCCCCTGTGAATTACCTATTCATTAGTCCCTTGCAACCACTGATCTTTTCACTGTCTTTATAGTTTTGCCTTTTCTAAAATGGAAAAGTTGTTTATTGGGTTTTTAGCTATTATTAGAATGTCATGTGGAAAAATAAAGAAAATTTTACTTCTTCCTTTGTAATCTGGATCCCTTTTATTTATTTTCCTTGTGTTATTGCACTGGCTAGGACTTCCACTATAATATTGAATAGAAATGGAGCTGACATCTTGCTTTATTCCTGATCTTAGGGGGAATGTATTCAACCTTTTCACCCTTAAATATGTTAGCTATAGATTTTTTGTAGATGCCCTTTTTCATTTGAGCTCGTCCCTTTCTATTCCTAGTTTTTATTATCAGGAATAGATGTTTATATCAGATGTTTTTTCCATATCTCTAGAGATGATCGTGTAGTTTTCTTTTTTAGTTTAGTATGGTGAATTACATTGCTTGATTTAAAAAAAAAATTAACTAACTTACTTTTTGGCTGCGTTGGGTCTTCGTTGCTGCACTCAGGCTTTCTCTAATTGCAGCAAGCAGGGCCTACTCTTCGTTGTGGTGTGCAGGCTTCTCATTGTGGTGGCTTCTCTTGTTATGGAGCATGGGCTCTAGGTGCGTGGGCTTCAGTAGTTGTGGTGCGCGGGCTCAGTAGTTGTGGCTCGCGGGCTGTAGAGCACAGGCTCAGTAGTTGTGGTGCACGGGCTTAGTTTCTCCGTGGCATGTGGGGTCTTCCTGGACCAGGGGTCGAACCCATGTCCCCTGCATTAGCAGGCGGATGCGTAACCACTACGCCACCAGGGAAGTCCCGGTTGTATCAGTTTTTGACTCATATGCTTTGAATACCTGCTTTTAGATCCGTAAACATTTAAGTTTATTATGTCCTCTTGGTGAATTAACCTCTTTATTATTATGAAATTGCCTTCTTTATCTCTGATATCATATGCCTGTATCTAAAAAAAATCACTGGCAAGAGGAATGGGATTGACATTACTGATTTAGTTAATAGCCTTGTAAAAGAAGGTAGATTACCTAAACAAAATCAGCATCTTGTTAGAATAGAGGAGGGAATTGAAGGAAGGGGGAGGGATGTTGTATAATCATCTAATGATTATTACATATGCTAATCTTGCCTACTTAAAAATATTTTATATGCTAATGAAATGAAAAAATCAAATTTAGATATAATTCTTTATTCCCCACTCTCAAATTTTAAGTTAAACACTCTCAATTATTATATTTAATATTATCACCATTTAATGATTGAGAAAACTCTGAGTGACTCAACTCTTATTTTGTTTTGAAACAGAATTGATATCTACCTCTAAATCTCAGCATTTGTGGGTTTATTTTTGTTTGTTGTTATCCTTTCTTAGTTTGTTTTGACTCTAAGTCTAAGAAGATAACATTGTGGGGGGAAAATATCCATGCTTTTCTTAAGTTTTATTATGTTCAAAGAGGAAAAGCAGAACATAACATAGTACATTATTTCATCATGTCACATTGGATAGAACATGACAGAACATGTATTTACAAAAGTACACTCTTCTTTAGAGCCGGATGACTGCTATCAATTTAGAAACAAACCATCTGCTTATTGTTTAAATTTCTGGATAACTTAAACCAACCCACATCTATAAACAGAAGTAACATTCTTTGTAACCTTAAAACCATTGCTAACGTCCATTGTCTCCATATGTAATGCATATTTCCTGTGTAGTGAATGAAAACAGATTATGACATTTGTGTTGTCTAAAAAGATCAAGTTGATTTCATTAACATGAAAGGTTAATGAGTTATACATTCAGCATCTGAAATTGTTATAATATAGTTTGGGACATATTTGTTCACACCTTGGTAAAGCACATACCCCCAAACTATCAATAAATAAGTGCTTACTTGACACAGTCCAAATAACTACTTATTCATTAGCTCTTAATTCTTGCATTCATTCAACAGTTAAGTGTTTCTGAGGCATTAGGTGCTAGGGGTATAATGATGAGTGAAATATAGCCTATAGTCTAGTGAGGATTTTAGATGAATAGGTAGTTACTCTAATAAGTATTACACTCTAATAAGTATTATAAGTAAAATGCTATAATAAATATTACTTATAACAAGTATTATAGGTTGTTGAGAGAAAAGAAAGATTCATGGATGACTCAAGTTTCTGCTTGGGCAAATGGTGGATGGAAAACACAGGTACAAGAACATTCATCTGTAAGTGAAGGTGAGATTGGTGATTTTTGTTTGTCAGTTGCTCAGTTTTATATATAGCACTTATTTTCTGTAATTATCAAGTTAAGTGTATAATAAGGCAGTGGTTCCTAAATGGTGATGATGTAGAATTTTGTATGGAATGTGGAGTTTTCATAACAATTTACTCTTCTTGGATCCCTAGGTGTTCCTCTGAGTGTGACATACAGACTATCTTTCCTAAATTATTCATCTCTTGCATTTATTGTTGGCTTTAGTGTTATTGCTAATTTTCTTCTGCTTTGGTCAACCTCCACCTGTGCCCTCAGTTTATATGAATTTAAGATGAAATCTGTATCTAAAGCATGTATGTATTCTTCCTATAAAATTTGTCATTAGAGTAGTACCCAGGTTTTTCCTAATGGTTGGTGATGATTAAGTTACCAGTTAGTTGGGAACTGCTCTGGGGAGAGGGACAGGTGTGCATTTTTTTTTTTAAACAGCTTTATATTTAATGATTATCACCTGTTTTAAGTGTACAGTTTGACGAGTTTTGACAGATGTTTATAGTTATGTGACTACGACCATAATCAAACAGAATTTCTTCCCTAAAAAAGTCTCACTTTTTCCTTTGCAGTCAGTTCCCTCCCCCCATATCTCTCGGGTCCCAAGCAGTCACTGATATGCTCTCTGCCACTGTAATTTTGGGTTTTCTACAATTCATACAAATGGACATATGTTTTCATTTCTCTTTGGTAGATACCTAGGGATAGAATTGCTGGGTCTTATGGTAAGTTTATGTTTAACTTCCTAGAAACTGACCAGCTGTTTTCCAAAGCGACTGTACCATTTTGTGTTCCCACCAGCAACGTATGAGAGTTCTAGTAGCTCCATATTCCCACTATCACTTGCTGTTGTTATTCTTTCTAGTATTTTTAGCCATTCTTGTGCATGTATCTAATTGTGGTTTTAATTTGCGTTTCCGTAAAAGTTAATGATGTTGAACATCTTTTTGTTGACTTTTTGCCCATTCGTGTATATGTATGTTGTGTGTTTATGAGTGTATATGTACATACACAATATACACACACATGTGCATGCATACATATTACATATGAATATACTATATGTATGTGTGTACATATCTTTTTTCTTTGGATGAAGGGTCTGTTGACATATTTTGCTCATTTTACTTTGTTTGGTTATATGTCTTATTTTTGAGTTGTAAGAATTATTTATATATTCTGGATGCAAGTACTTTGTCAGATATGTTTTTGCAGATAGTTTCTGTGAGTCTGTGGTTTGCTTTTTCATTTTCTCAGCTGAGTCAAGAGCAAAAGGCCTTTAATTTTTATTAAAGACACATTTTTATCATTGTATAGTTATCTGATGCTGTGTAACAAACTACTCAAAGTTTAGTGGCTAAAAATAACAATAGCATTTACTTTGCATGAATCTGCAGTTTGGGAAGGGCTTGCCTGGAATAGCCTATGACTGTTCTGCTTGACATTGGCTGGTACATCTTGAAAGCTAAAGACTGGGATCATCTGAAGACTCACTCACATGAATGGCACCTTGGCTCGGAGTAGTTGAATAGCTGTGTGTTGGAATGGCTGGGGCATCTCTCTCTCTTTTTGCATAGTTTTTCTAGCATGGTGAAAAACTATGTAAAAATTACCTTTTAAAGGTAGTTGGACTTCTTACTTGGTAGCTCAGGGCTCCAAAGGCGCATGTTCAGACAAAGTGAGAACACCAGGCAGAATGCATTTTGTCCATTATGATTTAGCCTTAAAAATCAGCATCATTTCTGCCTCATTACGTTTAAGTTACAGTTACCAAGGTAGTTTCAAAGGTCCCAGGTTCAAGGGCAGGGAATATATGACATATGGAGGAGAGTCAGTGTCACATTTTAAGAAGTACATGTGGGATAGGATATAAATTAGTGTGGCCATCTTTGGATAGTAACTGTCATAATGAATTTCTTCTTCAATGTTTTATTCTTTTTTCCCCCCGGTGTATCATATATTTGCCTAAATCAAATTATAAAGTGTTTCTTTCCAGTGTTTTTTTGCATAAGTTTTATGGTTTGAGCACCAGCATTTAAGTCTGTGTTCCATTTTAAGTTAGTTTTTATGTACGGAGTAAGGTGTAGGTCGAAGTTCATATATTTCGGTGGAGAAATTCAATTGTTAAAGCTCCATTGGTTGAAAAGACTAGTCTTCTCCCATGTACCTTGATACTTCTGTAGAAAATCAATTGAACATACAGTGTGGATCTGTTTCTAGGATTATTTCTCTTCAGCCTCTGGAAACTTCTTCAGCATTTCCTTAAAGCATTTCTGCTGGTGACAGATTCTTAGTCTCTTTTACATGAGAATGTCTTTATTTTGCCTTCATTCCTGAAGGATATTTTTGCTGGATATAGAATTCTGGGTTTATAGTTCAAAACCTTAAAAGATATTTTCTCCTCTTGCTTCCATGGTTTCTGATGGCAAATCCATAATCATTTTAATAGTTGTTCCACTATATAATATATACATATATATATATATTTTTTGGCTACTTTCAAAAACCTTTCTTTATATTTGGATTTCAGCATTTTTGTTTATGGTATGTCTAGGTATGGTTTTCTTTGTGCATATCTTACTTGAGGTTCACTGAGCTTAAATCTGTAAATGTTTGTCTCACCAAATTTCAGAAGTTTTTAGCTATTCTTCATATATTTTCTCTATATCAATATATAGAGAAACATATATCAATCTGTTTTTCCTCTCTAGGTTTCTGATAATACAAATGCTAGGTCTTTTGCTATTCTCCTTCAAGTCTGTGGGGTTCTGCTCAGTTTCTGTTTTCAATCTTTTTTCCTCTCCTGTAGACTGGATAATCTTTATTTATTTATCAAGTTCACTGATTCTTTTCTTTTCTCTTCATTCTGCTGTTGAGCCCCCGTCTACTGAATATTTTATTTCTCTTACTGTATTTTTCAGTTCCAGAAGTTCCACTTCTTAAAGTTTCTGTTTCTCTGCTGAGAACTTCTCTTTCCGTCCATTGCAAGTGTGTTTAACCTTACCTCATGGAATTATAATAGCTCCTTTACAGGCTCTGTCTGGTAATTCCAACATCTGATTGTCTTTTCTTTGAGCTGTGGTAACGATTTTTTGTTCTTTTCAGGTTGAGTAATTTTGGATCGGTCCTTGACATTTTGAATGTCAGATTGTGAGACTCTGGATCCTGTTAAACTCCTCTGGAGAGTGTTGATCTTTTAAACATTTATTATTATTTATTTATTTATCATTATTTTTTTTCTTTAGTAGTAAGCAGTCCCCTATTAGATTCAGACTGCAAGTTCTGTCTCGTCTTCAGTGGATAGTAGCTCCAATGTCAGTTGCCTTTCCTATGCTGCTTTGCGTCTGTCCTGACTGTGTGCCACTCATGGGCCATGCTGGGACTTGGGTGGTAGTTTTAATTGTAGTTTTGCCCTGAAAGCCTTCGCTTTGCTACTTGGGTCTGTTCCATGCGTATGCTGGTGAGGGGTGAGCTCTGTATTTGTGCTAGTTCAAACACAGATTTAGTCAAGAGATTTCCTTTTCCAGCTCTTCCTTTCAGGGATTGCCTCTTTATTCTCTGCTTCATTGGGTCTCCTCTTTCTGGTCCTCTGTCCAGAAAGACAGGATTTCTCTCAGAGTTGTAGCTGCCTTCTCTGCTATCCCAGCTGCACACACTCTTCAGGGTCTGCCGTTGGGACAAAGTGAATAGAGAAAAGAGTGAAAAAGATAATGGGCATTCTTCCTTTCTTCTTTGGACTCCAGAGGTCCCCTTTTCCATATGCTTTTGCCCAGAAAAACAGAATTTATTTTCCAGTTTTAACTACCTGCACTGGTGCTGCTTCATCTTATAATTGGGGCCTGTCCTTGGGGCAGAGTCAAGAGAAAAAAAAAGACAGAACCCCTCCCCTGAACCAGGGATTAATTCCCTACACATTCTCTGGTTCACTTGGACCCCTCTTCCCTGTTTTCTGACTAGAAAGAGTTTCTCTCAGGTTTTGCTCCCTGTGCTGTAGCTGCTGCAGTGCATGGGCCCTGAAGTTATGAATTGTAATTAATGAGCTGGAATGGGTGGCCTGTAGGCAGCTGCCTGGAGGAAAGAGAGTGAGAGTGGTTTGCGGACCTCACAAAGGTCTTGGTTGCTATGCTAATGCGTTTGTGTATTTTGAAAGTATATGACTAGATTTGTAACATGCAGTGCTTCTTTAGTGAGAAGCAGATAGCTAATGCTCAGTTTTTCTATTTTTTACTTTGTATTTTTATCATCATAGAGAGGGAAGCAGCTGGTGCTGAAAAGCCTTAGTATTTAAATCTCTTTTCTTCTATGGCCAGGATAAACAGCTGGGGAATGACTATTGCATATGATTTCTGAAGACTTTTGCTAAATTAATCTTCTTGAAATAATGTAAGTTTTCTTCTTCTCTGGTTGTCTTGTCAAGAATTTCAGCATAAATAAATAGCCATATGGCATAATGTGCTAATTGTGGTTGACTGTTTTATATAGTACCTTTTTCATTACCATCTGATGTAATTTTTAATTGCAATCTGATGACCACTTTTTAAGGTAGAAATGGAATTCTGCATTTCCTTTGAGATATTAATAGTAATAAAATTATCATTTATTGAGCACTTACACTTTTCCTTGAGTTCCATACCATTGTTATCCTTATTCTGTTAATGAGCTCAAAGAAGTAAGTTGCTTGTTTGGATCACACATCTTACAAATGGCAAAGCTAGAATTCGAACTAAACAGTCTGTCTCTAAAACCTGCATTCTTAATCTTTACGCTATGTTGTTATATTTTTTGCAAGGCGCTGGGAATACATAAAAATTAGTATTTCTGAAACATCTTTTCATCTCAGGAAGTCCTAAACTAGACCTTGGATTCAGTATTTTACATTTATCTAGCTCTTTACAGAGCTTTTCACATACGTTAACACCTGCATTGACCACCACAGGAAAACAGGTTGATATTAGCTTTCACCTTTTTACAGAGGAGGTCAGAGCTTAGAGAGTTTAAATGACCTGCCTAAGGTTGCCCAGATAGTAAATAGTGGAAATAAGATAAGTAGAATTCTAGTTGCTTGACTAATAGGAAATAAACATATGCTAAATACAACTTTTGTATTTATATCTGTAAACTGCATGTTAAATTAACCCAATGAAGTCTTTCTTTAATATGATGCTTTAAAGTTTTTATAATCATACTGCTTTTCAAGGTAAAGTCTATTAAATATATATTTCTTGTTAATTTTACTTATTTTGTGTTGATTTAATGCATTAAAAAGCATTAAACTGTAATAACATGAGTCTCTATTGACTTTTGATTATTTTCACTTTGGGAGCTACTCAATGTTATATTGCTTGTATTATAACATTTTATGTTGTTCCAAAATTCTGTTTTATCTTTTAGTGTACAAAAATTGTTACTTTTCTTTTTATTGTTACCAAACAGTATATATGCATGATGGAACATTAGAAAATAAATAAAACCACTCAGAGATTAGTACTGTTGTCAATTCATTGTATATCCTTCTGGCTCTTTTTTGATTTGCACACACAAACACAAGGATCCAGTCCAGAACTTTGCATTTGCATTTCTTACATCTAGATTTCATGTCTCCTAAGTCACTTTTATCTAACACTCTACTTAAAAGCAGTCTCTCTTGATAACCTGTTTTTAACTGAGGACCTATATATGGTTTTTTCCTTGCCAGTGACAGATGTTTAATGAATGTTTTTAGCATTAATCATTTTAGTTGTTATCAAAACTCAAGGAGAGGCAAATTTCAATGAAGAGTTTGCTGGTGGTAAATTTACAAATGCTGAGCATTAGCCCTGTATCTCATTGTTTTGGATACTTGTTAGTCGTTGTTTGGGTAACAAGTAAATTAAAAGCAATCTCTTTAGTAGAGGTCAAAAGAATGTTGTTCACTCCAGTGCTTTCCTATAGAATCAAAGGAAGCTGAGCTGAACTGACAGAGTGCTGTTAGAATGAGACAGTCCTTAAACATGTTGCTGGGAAGAGCTCATGAAATAAATCAATTTAGTTGGAAACAAAAGATTGAATTTGGTATTCTTTTCCTACTGGAGAAAGTGCAGAAGAAGATTTAGATCTTCAAACTGCCTCAGGTTTTTGAGACACAAAAGAGTAAGTAGTTTGATGTGATTTAGAGGAGAAGTTGTGTATTTCATCCCAAGTGCTTGTTGCCTCTGCCTTTCCACTTTTGGTCCTCAAATATATACAGTAACTAACCTGACCTAGCTGAGGACTCTTAATCACATCACTAGATTAAATAAGGTTTAAAAAGAAACAGGAAGTTGGAAGATGTAATTTAATGTACCTATCATTAAGAATAGAAAAAAATGCGGTGTATCAGTGGTGAGAAGTTCTTTTCCTTTAATAAAGATTTCTGTAAATAATTGTTTCAACATCTAGCTGTATATGCTTTAGTAAAATTCTGTCATAGCAAAGTCATTCATTTATCGCTTGTTTTTTGTTTGCATATGTGAATAACCTTTCTTCCTCCCCATTGGTGGCCTATTTTAGCTCTCTGTGAATTATGCATTGGAATCATATTCATGTTGCGCTGCAATCACAAATTTAGCAGTGTTTGTCCTAAAAGTTTTTTTATTTTCTAACAGCATGTAGATCTCAAACACCAACCCCACGCCCCTCCTTCTTCTAATCCTGTCTCCTAATTCAGAGAGGGAAAGGGAGAGGGAAGGAAAGCATTTGCCTATATCTGGACCATCTCCCATGTAACATAGCTAACAGATTGCTCTGTGTGCTCTTAACCGTCTTCTGCAGGAATGCTCTTCAGTCAGGATCCATTATCCTTCCTGTGTCTGTAACTTCTTCCATCTTACTGACTACTTCTACTAAGCCATTAAAAACTTGTCTTAAGTCTTTTATCCTCAAAATATCCTGTTGTCAATTTTCTCTCAACTCTGCTCTTCCTGGCAACAACTCAGTCTCATTCCTCACTTTTATTGTGAAACTTTTTGAAAGAGTTGACTCTTAACACTGACTTTATATCCTCTTATTCAGTCCTCAACTATGTTCTTACATATACCACTCTATTAAAATTGTAAAGTATTTGACCTCTTTGCAGAACTGGATACTAGGGATTACTTGTTCCTTTAAAAGTTAAAAAAAAAGTTTTGATCAAGGATTTACAAGTAGTTTAAACCGTCAAATAGTATGCTGCAAACTAGTAGAAAAAGAGTAGTACTCTTATTTACTTGTTCCACTGCCTGAGTCCCACAACCCAAAGGCAGCTGCTTGTAACTTTTTCCTTACTTCTTCTGTTATTTGCTTCCTTATAACTAAATTAATATGTTTACACTGCTATTTATGTTACACTGATCACACTGATTTTGTACACATACATCAGTTTCCTTACAGCTTCCTCTAGTTTCTTATCCCTTCTTCACTCTGCATTTCTTTAGATGTGCATTCACTTTTTACATTTAAATTCTCTTTTTTGTTGTTCATATACTAATTCTTAAAAATTTGTTTAGTAGTGCATGCTTTGAATTATATTTTCGATTAATAAAGGTTGGAAATGCATTCCTCTTACACCAGATTGAAAAATAAAAGACATATTGAACAGAGGAACTTGCATCTTCTCTTTTCTCAATCAGACTCTCACGTAATCTTTTTCTTTCAGCCTCATGTGCCATCTTACTTGTCCTTGAACATACCAAACATGATCCTACCTACTGGTCTTTGTACTTACTGCCCATTCTGACTGGAATACTCCTGTTATGGACTGAATATTTGTGTTCCCCAAAATTCATGTCAAAACCCTCTCCCCCCAGTGTTACGGTAATACGAGGTGGGGCCTTTTTGGGAGGTAATTAGGATTAGACGAGGAGCCCTTATGAATGGGATTAGTTCCCTTGTAAGAGTGCAGAGAGAGCTTGCTTCTCTTTGTTCTCTGCCATGTCAGGATACAAACAAGATAGTCATGTAAAATCATCTATAGTAACCAGGAAGCAGGTCCTCATCAGACACCGAATCATGAATGGAAAACAATGTGTTTTCTTCTAAGAGTTTTATAGTTTTAACTCTTACATTTAGTCTTTGGTCTCTTTTGAGTTAATTTTTGTGTATGGTATAAGGTAAGGGTTCAGCTTCATACTTTTGCAGGTATTTTCCCAGCATCATTTGTTAAGAAGACTGTCCTTTCTCCACAGAATGGTCTCGGTACCTTTATAGAATATCATTAGACCATATACAAGGGTTTGTTTCAGGCTCTCTCCTATTTCATTGGCCTATATGTCTGTCTTTATGAGTTATCTTTATGATTACTGTAGCTTTAAAGTAAGTTTTGAAATCAGAAGGTGTGAGTCCTCCAACTTTGTTCCTCTTTTTCAAAGTTATTTTGGCTATTTGGGGTCTTTTGGGTTCCATATGAATTTTAGGATGGATTTTTGTATTTCTATAAAGAAGTCATTGAGATTTTGGTAGGAATAGCATTGACTCTATAGATCATTTTGAATAGTATTGACACCTTAACAATATTACATCTTCCACTTCATGAACACAGGATGTCTTTCCATTTATTTATATGTTTTTAGATCTCTTTCAGCAGTGTTTTATAGTTTTCAATGAACAAGCCTTTTGCTTCTTTGGTTAAATTTATTCCTGTCTTTTATATATATATATATATATATATATATATATATATATATTTGGTGCTATTATAAACAAAATTCTTAAGTTCCTTTTAGAATTGTTCATTGTTAGTGTATAGAAAGCATTAAGTCTTTTCAGGTGTTATTTAATATGTGACATCACTGAATTACTTCATCTTCTGTCAGTATTTCAGTACCAGTCAAGTGATTTGGACTGAAATCAGATGGAAACTAAAAATCAGAATAAATGATAATTTCTGAATTGAATTCCAGTACTAAAGTTTTATTTAATCTTTGTTAACCAAACTAAGTTTTAAACTTATTTAAGTGTGCTAATTTGAAACTATAGGCATTGAGTGATAATAGCAGATCTAAATAACTTTTGAAATATTTCAGTTTGGGCTCTTTATAGCATTAAAATGTTCTGAAAATGATATTTCTGGAGTATAATGTAGAGCTTATTGTGCCTTATTGATGCTTCTCTAGAAGTTCCTAAAAAATGTAATAGTGTTGAATGTTTTGCATTTTGGGGTTGGGATGTACAGTTGAATACAGATTATAGATGATATATTTTTGCTTTTTTTACATTCACAGGCCACAGAAACACTATTTAGAATGGGTGTAGCAAGAGGAACCATCACAACGTTAAGAAATGGAGAAGTAAGATGAGAATTTTGATACAATTATTAATTCTTAATTCATAGTATACTTTTTTAACAAACTGAGAATACCTGATATACAAAGTATTGAGTAAATCTCATCTACAAATCTGTTTCAGTTAAGTCATGTTAGAATCAGATCTTGTGTTGAATATAAATTTCTGAGCCTTTTAATCTTTGGTTACCAATTGTTTTCACTCTTAAAAGAAAATGACATTTAATAATAACTTCTGCAAATATATATATATTTATTGAACATAATCCCATACTTCTTTCTTTCTTCCTATTTTATGTTCTACAGATGTGATACTTCTTTCCTAGCATAAAATAATTTGAAATGTTGATATTTATCACAGAAGGAAGGGTGAAGGGAGGGAGAGAAATGGAATTTAATCTGTTCTTTCTTATAGTTGAGGCTCAATTATGATAGAGTCTAAGTTTAGACTTTTCTAAATATTCCTACCAATTCTTAAAAAAAAAATCTACCTGAAATAAATTTTCATTACCAAATTATTACTGGCCTAATTACCACTCTGTCTGCTTTTTCTTTATTCACTCTCTTACTAAGATATCCTTAGGTTGAGGTTGAATATAATGTCACGTTGCCATGTTCCCTTTTCTATCCTACTAGCAAATATTTATGGATAAAATACAGTACTTTTCATTCTGGAATCAAGTTTTGTGTTATTTAATGTAATATATATATAATTCAATACCCTAAACACTTGAAACTGTATTATTGTGTGATTATAAAATTTATCAGTCAATATATCTGCTTGTTAGGTGAAAATGCACAGTCATTTGGAAATTATATGCCTTTAAATGTTTAATTGTACATATATTGGCAAATTTCTTTGGTATTAATTTGTAATATATATTTTGTCTATGAAAAAATACTTAACTCATCTCCTTGTATTCTCAACAAACTACAGTATGTGGTGCCATTTTGAGAGAAGAAAACATTCCCATTAATAAAGTCAGACATATTTATTTGCCTAAAATGTGTCTAAATGAATTTTAGATTTTAGTTATTACTATGAAATTTTTCATGGAGGTGGTCAGTGAACTTTTGAACTTTATCTTCTTCTATAAAAAGTTTGGGGAAGTAAATGTATGCAAGACAGTTTTGCAGGTAATCTTCTGAGCATATCAACACATATTGCATATGTACATATTTTACTTAATGGAGAGGAAGTAGTTAAAGCAGCTGGCTTTGGATCCATTTCTCCCCCAATTACTGGGGATTGCAACAGGTAACTAACCTGTTTAACAGGTATTAATGTAGGACAGAGTTTATAAGCACTCTCTTGTACACTTTTTCCTTGTGTTTTAAGATCTCTGAAAATGGAATATGTCTTCTAATCAGTGGCGCTTCATAGTCACCATTTACTATTTTTCACATTTTAACACCTCTAAAATTAAGTCTATGATATTTTAGAGTTGATAAAATATGATGATATTTTGTAGATTAAAAAAATACAGAGGGATACATAGTGAAATATTCAGTAAATGGTAGCTAGGATCGACCACAAATTAGTTTTAGTTATTTGACTTTTAGGAAATAGAGAATTAAGACAAAACAAAACAAAGAAATTATTGAATATGTGTAAATGCAAGTGGCATAGATTTTTTGGAGATGGTAGGCTAAGTGCTATGGGAATAGATGATGTAATATGGTTTCCACCTTTAGAGGAGCTTACTCTCTGGTGGAGGAAACAGTGGCATCAATACGTGGGAGAAAAACCTGAAAGAGAGTTAAGGTTGAGTCTGGAAGTAAGTAACTAGAGTCCAGCTTACACTTGGAACGTCCTAAATTTTAGTGTCCGGCCAATAATAAAGAATTACTTTAGAAGTAGGAGATAAACGCAAAGGTTAACAATTTAATGGACTACTTAAAACAGAAGCTGAAATCACCATATTTGTAATGTTAGAAAACTTGTGATATGCTAAGGGAGGAAAGTGGTAAGGAGTTTACTTGTCCTAGGGTTATTTGAAAAATTATTTTAGCTCATTACTGCGAAAATCTCCGTTAAGCAGGGATTAATAAGTAACCCCATGACAGTGATATTAGGTAGGAGGAATAAAGACTGGTATATCCAGATTACAAAGATAGCAGTCTGAGTAAATTTGTGATCTGGATCCTTGATGATGCTGAACTTTGCTTGTCTGTTGTCTTCCCTTCTTTGTGTTCCTGCTTTAAGCCTATATTTTGTCTACCTATTGGACACTTCTGCTTGCATATTTTAAGAAATGTTGAGATCAGAAAACATGGTTCCTTTCTCTGAAAGGAAGAACGTAGTTTTTGAAGGAGTTTGAAATTTATTTTATAAGTTATAATGAATCATTGGAGGATTTAAGCAAAGGAATGATACACTGTCTTTTTAAATCGTCATCATAACTCTGCAAGGGAGAAATTATTATGCCCATTTTGTAGATAAACTGAGTCTCAGAGAAGTTAAACATTTTGCCTGTGATCAAAGAGGTAGGAGGTGAAAGACTTGGGATATGAACCCCAATCTGACTCCAAAGCCCATTCATTCCACTATACAATATAATCTCCCTCAATGTAATTCACTTACTTAGACTAGAGTTTCCTAATCATTCAATTGTCCTATAGTTGGACAGTTGAAAAATAGCAACAGCATAGTAGCTAAGACCTCTGAGATTATGTAATCAGCCATGTTTTTTAATGCATTCTGATTATCACTGTTCTCTTTTCATATGTGTAGAGGTATATGGCTTAAAATGAATAGAAAAAAATATTGACCCTTCACAATTCTGTTTTGTCACTGAATGCCTAACCATGTTGATGTATTCTTTGTACAGTCCTATATATAGGGTAGCTGGATTTTTTTTATTTTGATTAAATTACATAAGCTAAAAAGCAGGTAATTTTGGGGTGGCAGAATTTTTAAAATTTAAATTAAAATTTTTTTATTTTTTAACTTTTTATTTTACATTGGAGTATAGTTGATTAACGATGTGTTAGTTTCAGGTGTACAGCAAAGTGATTCAGTTATACATATACAGGTATCTGTTCTTTTTCAAATTCTTTTCCCATTTAGGTTGTTAATGTAATATTGGGCAGAGTTAATGTGTTTCCTTATTTGGGAAGGCTAACTTGTAAAATTATCACTATCAAAAATAGTTATTGAATGTGCTTGGCTCAAAAATTGTACTTTTAAAATATTTTCAAGAAAGGTACAATCCTGTTTTCAGCCTTCCAGGTACTTATGTATATATAGGGTGAAACAAGTTGTTTGTTAAAAAGATAAAGTTGCTCTCTTAAATTTATGTATTAGAAAAATTATGTACTGTTATTTTATATAACTTGAAACCTGAATAATCCAGAAATTAGTGTTTTTTTGTTAGAGTCTTCTTAATTCAGAGTTTTAAAAGAGAACAAAGTTAAACAGTTCTTTACCATAGGCAGGGGATTTCAAACTCTAGGTCTTAATTAAAGCCTTTACCTTCTGTGTATCAGCTGCCACTGTATATCCATTGAATCACTGAGAGTATGTAATGAAGAAGCTAAATGATTTCTTGTAACCAGTGAGTTGATTCATCTATTATAGCTTTATTAATTTAAAAAAATTCTGTGAATTTTCTAAAGTACAAGCATATCTATCTTCATTTTTTTCAGAATGTTTAATGTTTCATATCTGTGTCTTTATGTTGGAGAGATTCATGAATAGAAGAAAAAATAATCTTTGCCTGTTTGTTCAGTCACCACAAGTATTTATTGAGCACCTTCTATGTTCCTGATGTTGTTTTAGGTGCCTGTGATCTATCAGTAAACAAAACAGACCAATATCCTTGTCTTTGGGGAGCTTATATTCTAGTCCACTGATAGCTTATATTCTAATTATGGAAGAAAATAAAAACGTATAAAGCAACTAGGAAGTAATTACAATTACAAAGCTTCAAAAGAAGATATAAGCAAGTATATGATTTAAAAGTATAAGCAATTTAGATAATGAAGGAACAAACAATAATTAGAATAGGGTAAGTTAGTTCAGAAGATTTCTTAGAAGGTACATCTTAAACTGGGTCTTGGAGAAATTTATGAGCATCATTGAAGAAGAGGTCAAAGGGCATTGCCAATTAGGAGAAACAATATAAAAAGGGACATAGTTGAGAGCTGGGAGAGATGTCTTGATGTAGAATCAAAAAGGAAGGGGGAGGAGGTTGTGGTGTTGAAAGGGAGTAACATTTGTTGAGTGTCTTTTCCAGGCACCTTATAATTACTCAGCTCTTTTATACATCAAAACAGCTTTCCAGTTTAGATCCTTTTATCACCATTTTTTCCAAAGGAGATAGTATTTTTTTTTTTAATCACATTTCCCTGAGAATTTGCTATATGAATGCTATGATGCTGTTTAATCTTGTCGTATAATCAAGAATGAATACTATTTCTTCTTCGCAAGTGGAGAAGGCAGCCTTGTGTGATGTAAAGAGCACTAGGTTGCCTGCCAGTAGACCTGGTTCTCTTCCTGGCATTAATAAGCTAGCTATATGATCTTGGACAATTTACTTACCATCTCACGATTTCAAATTCATACTTTGGAAAATGAATTGATTAAATGATCTTTAAGGTCCTATTCAGCTTTTTTTTTCTTTTTTAAAAATTTTATTTATTTATTTTTGGCCGTGTTGGGTCTTCATTTCTGTGCGAGGGCTTTCTCCAGTTTCGGAGAGCGGGGGCCACTCCTCATCGCGGTGCGTGGGCCTCTCACTGTCGCGGCCTCTCTTGTTGCGGAGCACAAGCTCCAGACGCGCAGGCTTAGTAGTTGTGGCTCACGGGCCTAGTTGCTCCGTGGCATGTGGGATCTTCCCAGACCAGGGCTCGAACCCGTGTCCCCTGCATTGACAGGCAGATTCTCAACCACTGCGCCACCAGGGAAGCCCTATTCAGCTTTAACATTTTCTGCTTCTATGCAGCTTTGTATAGCCTTTCTTTTTTGTGGTTCTCAGCCTTGACTGTGCATGAGAATTGCCCATGGAGCTCTGTAAACTATAGGTGCGTGGGCTCCATCCCCAAAGACTTTGTCCATTAGGTCTAGCCTAGGGCTCCAGTATCTGTATTTATTAAAGCATCTACTGATTTTAATACTTACCCACTATTGTAAATTACTGTTTTAGAGAAGTATTTTTCAATCTTATGTCTTCTGTGAACTCAGGGAATGTACAATTTGAGTTAGACAAAACAGATAAAGAAATAACAAAGAAATCTGAGGTGTATTTAAAGATTTTTATATATAAAGTAGAACACGGTAGCATGGTTTGTTGATGTTTTGGAAAGACGGATGTGGGATTAGACACAGTATTTATTTTTGTTTTATGTTACTGCATGGTATTAGGTATTCTGTATGTTTTATTAGAATGGAAACCTTTTTTTGCCTTTCTGGAGCATGCTTTTTAAATAAGTCATAAAGAATATTTCATTTTTGTGATTGCTGCAGTGAGGCCCTCAGTTTAAGATAAGTATAATCATAAATATCTTTGTATATATAAATACTAGGGCTATATTATCCCCAAATCATGAAGTTCATAATACAATGATATAATTTTTAACAACTTTTTTCATGAATTAAGGAATACTTGAAGAGTCTATGAAATTTAAATATATAATATTTACCCTTAGTCAAAAAGTTAATTCACTATTAAGATATTAAGATATATCTCTAACACTGTTGAAATTATGTTAAAAATTATATTCAGGGCTTCCCTGGTGACGCAGTGGTTGAGAGTCCGCCTGCCG
Source organism: Globicephala melas (assembly GCF_963455315.2). Classification (NCBI taxonomy): domain Eukaryota; kingdom Metazoa; phylum Chordata; class Mammalia; order Artiodactyla; family Delphinidae; genus Globicephala; species Globicephala melas. Next base: position 63,356,591 of record NC_083321.1, read on the forward strand.
ATGCAGGGGATATGGGGGGGGGGTGCCCCGGTCTGGGAAGATCCCACATGCCGCGGAGCGGCTGGACCCGTGAGCCATGGCCGCTGAGCCTGCGCGTCCGGAGCCTGTGCTCCGCAACGGGAGAGGCCACAACAGTGAGAGGCCCGCGTACCGCAAAAAAAAAAAAAAAAAAAATTATATTCAGTTTAATACGATACTTAAACCAAGTATTTTCTTTTTTTGAATGCAAACTCTTTATATAAGGAAACCTAGAAGTAAACTTTTATTTATATTTTTAAAATTGTATCTTTTTTTTCTCAATTAAATTTTTTACACTATTTATCTTTTAATACCACCTGAGGAAATATATGTCTTTAATAAGCAAAGTATTAGTACTTCTTATAGTGAAGTCTCTGAGGCCTAGTGCCTAGTACTATGCCAGTAACTAGTGGCTTGTAAAATCTAATCAAATGAGCAAATACTTATTAAGAGCATCTTAAAGGCAGATGTGACACGTGGCACTGTTATCAGATCTAGAGTCCCTTCCCCGCTCTTTCTTCCCTAAATATTAATTGAGTGCCAGGGACTATGCTAAGTGCTGGGTTTTAACTATAAATAAGGCTAATATGGTTTAAGCTCTCAGCAGTGGCTGAGTCCATAAACCTGCCACTTAGGACCTTGCCATACAGCATCGGCTTCTTTAATTAGGAATAAAAGCATCTACTTCATATATTACTCTGTGAGAAATAAATTTATAAAGCAGCTAGCATAATAACACAAAATAAGCCTGTTAGGATTTAGCCTGTATTAAATGATAGCTATTTGTTATTTAATTAAATATGATGAAGTATTTTCTATATTGGAGTGAGTATATGGGCATCTCTGGATTGTGGTTATTTATAACAGAGTGTGAACTAACAGTTGGTAATGAAAGACAGATATTTTGGGTCCATAGCTATGCTAATAGCAATGTTACTGGTACTTTTAAATGGTCATATGGGACTCAAGATATTTGGGTCAGCATATATTACCAGTGCCCTCTGCTGTCTAGTGCCAGTAGCTCAGTAATACACAGTATATGTTTAGTTACAGACTTTAAGTGCACTACTCAATCCAATTCTGTTGATCATGATTTTGTTTCTATATGTAGAATAAATATAGCAAGGGGAAGTGCAATGGTAGAAAAACTGACATATACAAGTAGACATAAGAATCCTATTAAAAAAACAGAGTAAAGTCATTATGTAGTGAAAACTTAGATAATTCCAAGATAATTCTAAGTCTTAGTTGGGCAAAATTCCCATTGAGAATGACTAGACACTGACCTCCCAGAAATGCAGACCAAGGCTCAGTTGACCCTGTTAAGGAAAATTGGATTATCTCTTCTGTGATAAGACCTCTGATTTATGTATTGTATTTTATAAGGAAGAAAATATTAAGATACTTTACACATGTCTATTGCCATTGAAATATACTCTTTGTTAACTTGACTAGTTTCCTCTCATATCCCCATATCACTAAGGGAAAAAAAAAAAAAAGAATTCTGACCACTTTAGAGTGTTCACAAATAATGTCTGCGAGTTTATTGTTTTGTTCTTCTGGGAGTGATTTCCTCATTCTAAACATGTTGATAAACCATACCAATACAGTTGGACCTCAGTATCCATGGTTTCTGCATCCGCATATATGTAGGGCTGACTGTACTAGGGCCATTTTATTTAAGGAACTTGAGCATCTGTGGATTTTGGTATCCGTGGTGGTTCTGGAACCAATCCCCCAAGGATATTGACAGATGACTGTAATCTATTAGAATTTAGCCTAGAAAAGTTATTATGATGTTTTTCCTTTCAAGAAGCAAGTAGAATATAGCTTTAAAAAAAACCCCAAAAAACACATATGGGGAAAATGGATAACATCCTGAGAAGGAGAAACGAAATAATTATGGATCTAGAAAAAGGTTAAAGCCTAGGGAGTATTTATAATAAGCAAGGTATATACAAAGAAATCCCAAACCTATCTCTGATGAGGTGGGAAGAAATGAGTTTTGATCGCAGGACAGAAAGTTTGAGATAACTGGAGCCACTGGTCATGATTTCAAGGTGGCGCAACATTAAGAGACTTCAAAGAGGTTGTAGGTCTGCCATCTTGCTCATTTTATAAAAGTTGTATTTCTTATTAGCCATCAATCTGGATGGTATAGGTAGTGCCAGAGGCAGAAGACTGGTCTAAGTAACATCTTCATATTTTTTTTTTCAGTTTTCCAATTCCATGAAACAAAACAACATGTTATATTTTGGCAGGTGCTTAGAAAATTTAGAATCCATGCCAGTGGCATTGTAAAACATTGGGCTTCAGAATTTATATTTTATTCTTCCTGGAATATTTTGTCTTTGTTACTAAATCTACTTTAAATGGCTCATCATGTTATGTGCTGTGGCATTATTTCATATTCTTGGTGAACAGTTTATTTGGAAAATTCTGGTGCAAAGAAGGCCAAGGGCCAAAGTAAGGTTTTAAAAACATCAGATCACAGTGTTTAAGCTTGGTGGCCTTGTCTATACCAATTCTGTATGTGCCTTTCTATACTGAGATAATTATCTTTCAAAATGCCCTGACTTTCTTCATAATAATAACTCTGCTTTTGATTTAAATACAAAAATAAATGTGCCATAATTTTGTCCTTAAACAAAACAAACAATATCTGGATAATATCTGGAACTATGGAACACTTAGGTTTTATTTTTCAAAAATTGGAAGGGTTCTTAAGATAACATCAGTTTGTTTTGATCCTAATAGGAAGAGCTTTAGGCCAGGAAAGCAATTATTTCCACATGGGTAAGGCCAGTTCCAACTACCTCCCCACTGAACTGAAACTTGCCTACTTTGGTTATATAGCTAAATGTGGTTGAGAGCATTAAAAATGCAGGCCCTCTTTTAAAAATAAAGTCTTTAGACATACAGAAAATGTTTCTTTGTACAAAGCATACCACAGGAATTTTGTGTGTAGTATTGGGGTGAGTTCAGCAGCAAGTAATTTAAACATTTTGAATTTCCAAAGAAATTCAATTTTTTACACATACGTGTGTCCAAATATAATTTTTACCATTTTGTTTGTACATCATTTTTTCCTTTCTTTGTTGACTCTTGGCTGTGTTCTCAATAGATGAGTTTGCTATGTAGAGACAAGTATTGTTTGTGGTGGTTCAGTAGGGATGTGGCAGATCAGAAAAGAGAGGATTTGTGTTAAATGATGTGGTTGGTCTTTCTGGTGCTCAGTCCTGATCCTAACACTATGAATCACTTCATTAGCATAACAGACACTCCTGTCACTCAGGAAATTCCAAAGGTGTTTCAAGCTGTGTATCAGGAACTGGGAACAAAGTGCAGATATACTCTTTATTATAGCACAATCTACAGATTTGCTTTTTCTGAAATTTTCATATGTATGGAATTATACAGTATATACTCTTTCATTTCTGACTTCTTTCACTTAGCATGTTTTTGAGTTTCCTCCATATCAGTTTTTTTCCCCTTTTCATGACTGAATAGTATTCTCTTGTATGGATAATATTTTGTTGATCTGTTAACCAGTTAACGAACATTTGGATAGTTTCCAGTTTGGGGCTATTATGAATAATACTTCTGTGAGCATTTGCATAGAAGTCTTTGTGTTGACATATGTTTTAATGTCTCTTGGGTTGATATCTAAGAGTGGAATTGCTAGGTCATATGAGTAACTTTTAAAGAAAAAGTGGCTGTATCATTTTACATTCCCAGTGGCAATGGACAGGAGGCCAGTTTGTCAGCATCTTTGTCAACATTTGGTATTGTCAGTCTTTTTGATTATAGCCATTCTAGAATTATGTTGCAGTATCTCATTGTGGTTCCCTATTGACTAATGATGTTGGGTATCTTTTCATGTGCTTATTAGTCATTTGTATATCGTTGATGAAATGTCTGTTAAAATCTTTTGCCCAGTTTTATATTGTTTGTTTCTCACTGTTGAGTTGTAGGAGGTGATTTAAAAAAAAAAAAATCTGGATACAAATCTCTCATTAAATATATGATCTGAAAATACTTTTTCTCAGTCTGTGGCCCATCTTTCTAAGTAGTGCTCTTTGAAAAGTTCTAAATTTTGATGAAGTTCAGTTCTTTTTTTTTTTGTTTGTATCATATCCAAGAAATCTTTTCTAACCTAACCCAGGGTCACAAAGATTTTCTCCTGTGTTTTCTTCTAAAAGTTTTATAATCTTTGGTTTTACATTTAGATCTGTGATCCGTTTTGAGTTGGCTTTTGCATACAGTGTGAGGCAAAGTTTCATCTATTTATTTTGCATATGGATATCCAATTGTCCCAGCAGTATTTGTTGAAAGAACTCTTTTTTGCCTGTTGAATTGCTTTGACACCTTTGTCACAAATCAGTTGACTATAAATGTTAGGGTTTTATTTCTGGAAATTTTGTGGTTCTGGTTCTGCTAAGATGGAGGAAACACAGCCTATCTCTCCTACTGATTACAACTAAAAACTTTGAAAAGAATACATAAAGCAACTATCTGAGATCTCTATATAGAGTAAATAATCACAGGAGGTTTGGGGAAGGAGGTCAAAACTGGACATGTGACTGATAGCAGTGAGTTTCCTTTTCCCTTCCACCTACCATCCTTTATCTCCTGGCTTGGACTCTAGGGACTTTCCTATTCTTGATCCCCACAATGGATCCAGGCAGAAAAAGCTCTAAGAGAAAACCCCTCTTCCTCTGTGTATGGTCAGAGAACTGGAAAGGAGGACCCCTGCATAAGGAGACTGTGCAGAAAATCACCATTTTCTTTCTGTTTTATAGTTTGGTTTTATTTTTCTGGTGGGACAGCAGCGCAGGCCCCAATCATGAGGCTGTCCTCCAGTGGTGGTGGCAGTAGTGGCAGTGCCGCTATGCAGCCATTTATAACTGAAAGGTAATCTTCCTCTTTGACCAGAGAAACTGGAAAAAGGGACTCCTGTAGTCCAACGAGTGTGGAGACAGTATTTGTTATTTTTCACTTCCTTTTTTTCCTTGACACTTTACCCCTGAGGTAGTTGTAATTGCAGGAGACATGTGACGGAATGGGGAACCAAAAAACCCAATGTAGACAGAGGATTGAGAAAAGGGACATGGGAGACAGACTGCGGGGAAAACCATGGAGAGGCAGGAGATAGAGAAAAAGATGACCTAAATCTGTGTATGAAGTCTGAAATTCACTCCTGAGGTAAGCATGTGTGGAACTTATTTGAGGAAGCATTAAAGCTTTGAGAACTAAACTATAGCATAGACCACTGCCCTTTGGTGGCACATGTGGGGAGAGACTGAATAGCACTGAAAAGACTTGGGAAACTGAAAATGGTATTGAAACCACAGCCCACAGACGGTGGGTTGGGACTTGTGGTTGGAACATAACAGGGTTGATTGCCTACAACAATGACAAAACAGCAATAAAAACAACAACAAATCAGTTCTACAGAGGACCAAGAGTCTTTAACATGATTAAGAGTATCAAAATACAAGTCTCAAGTCTCCAAAAGTATTTGACATACCAAGAACTAGGGAGATCATAACCAATTGTCGGGAAAACAGTGATCAACAGGTACCAATTCTGCAATTACTTCGATGTTGGAATTACAATAAAAAGTTCTCAGAGCAGCTATTATAACCCTGTGTAAACACTGTAAAACACTGTGTAACCCTGTGTAAAAGTGTGTAAGCACTTCTGAAATGAATGGAAAGATTGAAGTTCCCAGACAAGAAAAAGAAACTGTAAAAAGAACCAAATTGAAATTTGGGGACAGAAAATTAAAATAACTCAAATATTAATATTAAATGTTAAAATAACTAAATATTCGTGAGATGATTTCAATAGCAGAGTGAAGATAGAGGAAAGAAAAGTTGAAGAAAGCTCGATAGTAATGGTACGATCTGAACAATAAGGAAAAACTGAAGAAAATGAACAGAGCTTAAGGACCTGAAGGACAATAGCAAAGGTCTAACATTTGTGTCATAAATGTCCTAGAGGAGAAGACAAAGGGATTGGTGAAGAAAAAATATTTGAAGAAATAATGGCTGCCAACTTCCAAATTTAGTGGACATACATTTACACATTCATAAAGCTTAGTGAACCCGTACGAGTCTAAACATTGTATGATTCCATTTATATGACATTCTGCAAAAGCCCAAACTGTAGGGGATGGGAGAACAGATCACTGGTTGCCTGAGATTGAAGGTGGAAGAGTTGATTACAGAAGGACAAAACAAAAGAATATTTTTGGTGATGGAACTATTCTGTATCATGATACTGGGTGGTAGTACACGACTCTGTGAGTTTTCAGAACCCTTTAAACTAAATTTCACTGTATGTGAAGTAAAAGATTGAAAAAGTAATGCTTAAAACAACAAAAAAATGTGTATTGGAAGACAGTACCATTACTGTTGAAGATTAAGGAGCATAAATAATGAAGGAGGCTAGTTCGACAAATTATTTTTCTCCTTTGGCTTCTTTCAGGATTTTTTCCTTATCTTTGATTTTCTCTAGTTTGAAAATGATATGCCTAGGTGTAGTTTTTTTGGCATTTATCCTGCCTAATTTTCTCTGAGCTTGCTGAATTTATTATTTGGTGTCTGACATTAATTTGGGGAAGTTCTCAGTCATTGTTGCAGGTATTTCCTCTGTTCCTTTTTTCTTCTTCTTCTGGTATCACCATTATGTGAATGTTATGCCTTCTGTGGTTGTCCACAGTCCTTGGATATTCTGTTCTGGTTTTTTTTTTTTTTTCCAGTCTTCTCTTTGCTTTTCAGTTTTTGGCGTTTTCTACTGATACATCCTCAAGCTCAGAGATTCTTTCCTCAGCCATGTCCTATCTGCTAATAAGCCTATGAAAGGCATTCTTCATTTCTGTTACAGTGTGTGTTTGTTTGTTTTTTAAATCTCTAGCATTTCTTGTTGGTTCTTTCTTAGGATTTCCATCTCTCTGCTTACATTGCCCATCTGTTTTTACCTGCTGTCTACTTTGTGCATTAGAGCCCTTAGCATATTAATCATAGTTGTTTTGAATTCCTGGTTTGATAATTCCAACATGTGTTTGGTTCTGATGCTTGCTTTGTTTCTTCAAACTGTGCTTTTTGCCTTTTAGCACGTTTTGTAATTTTTTTTTTTTTTTTTGCGGTACGCGGGCCTCTCACTGTTGTGGCCTCTCCCCTTGCGGAGCACAGGCTCCGGACGCGCAGGCTCAGCGGCCATGGCTCATGGGCCTAGCCGCTCCACGGCATGTGGGATCTTCCCGGACCGGGGCACGAACCCGTGTCCCCTGCATCAGCAGGCGGACTCTCAACCACTGCGCCACCAGGGAAGCCCTGTAATTTTTTTAAAATTAATTTTTATTGGAGTATAGTTGATTCACAATGTTGTGTTATGTTTTGTAATTTTTTTTTTGATAGTTGGACATGGTGTACTGGATAAAAGGGAACTGCTGTAAATAGGACTTCAGTGACGTGATGATGAGGTATTGCAGGAAGGGAAGCAGTTTATAGTCCTATGGTTTGGTCTCAGTCTTCTAGTGAGCCTATGTCTCTGCACTGTGAACTTTGCAGGTGTTTCTCAGTTGTTTTCAACTCACGTAGGTGGGGCAGGATGGCTAAAGTAGGCTGGAGTTGGGTTATTCCAGACCAATTAGGCTCTCATAATACCCCAGCAGGTTAGGCTCTAGTTAACTAGTTTCCCCTGAAGGCAGGTCTTATTAAGAACAGAATGCTCTGGCTTATTTGAAAATGGTTCCTTTTCCCTTCTCCCTGCTTGGAAGCACAGGAGATTTTTCTCTGATATTTACTTGGAGAACCTACTTAAGCTCCTGGAGGTAAAACTCACAAAAGTGTGAGGGTCCCCTTATGACCGGTGTTTTTAACTCAAATTTGTCCACACTGAGCCTCCTGCAGTTCAGTCAGTTACAGTTCAGGTTTTCCTACTCTGGCAATGGTCGCCATGGTTTCTACTCTGAGTCTCTACTGAGGTAAGCTGTGACTCTCGTATTTGTTAGTCTGTTTCTCCAGTCTTGGGGGAAGTGGTTTGCCCTGTCTCCAAGAAGAGTTGTTGGATTTTTGGTTTGTTCAGCTTTTTAATTGTTAGGTTGGGGGTGGTAACTTCCAAGTTCCTCACACGTGGAACTGTAAGTCCCCCAGATTCATTTCTACATGATATTGAAGTATTCAATTCCTTTTCAACTAAGTTTCCAATTTTTATTTTAAAGAGAAGGTTGGTAACATGGAGTGTCTTTGGAATGGGAGTAATAAGCTTTAATATCTTTTGTAAAGCCCAAGAAAGAAGTTGAAAAGCATTTGTCAAAAATAAAAATTCAGAACAGAATTTTGAATATGTAATGATACTTAATAGTATTAAAATAAAGTCTTCTTTTGATGCACACTTTGCAAATTTACATGTTAAAATGAAATATATGTGTATGTTTTGTATTTCCTATTAATAGTAGGTATATACAATGTGCATTTTGTGACCCACAAGGTATTTTTTTTTAATTCTATATTCAAACTAGGTGGAGGAAAATAAAAGTGCTTTCTTGTATGTGTGTTTAAGTTACGGTTTCTTGTTCATTGTTCAGATTTGTGATACTGGGTAGAGGTTGTACATGTGAAGTTGAAAACCAGGTGGATTATGTGGAGGACTACAGACTCAAGAATTCCCAGTTAGTGAGCTTTTAACTCCAGATCTTTTAGCTCTGACAGCTGTATTAAAGCATTGTTGATCTTGCATTTCAAAAATATTGATTCTGCTGCCTTAAGAGCTGTGTTTAGCTTTAGTTTGCGTGGGTTTTGTCGAGACTATTTTGGCAGTTATATTTAGTATTTTTTAAAAACCATTGCGTTATATTTTCACCTAAATGTTAAGTAGAAGAAAACCCTTGAAAAGAAAATCAAGTTATATACTAGGTATAGTCTTTTCTGTAGTTTTCTTAAACGTGGTTTATTACTAAGGCACAAATACAGAGTAACAAACGTGGTAAGACCAGTTGTTCTCAAAGAATTACGGTAAAAGCATATGAAGGTGTTTTCCTTTTCTGGTGCTACCTGGGGCGTGCAACGCTATGGGAAAGGAAACACCCAGACTTTGCAGAAAATATGACAACCCCTTCTTATCACCACCATTGCCAAAGAAAAAAAGATGTTAGCTTACCTCACAGAATGCTAAAAAGCAGATGGTAATAGCTATTTGTACCATGCCAAAAGGTAATGAAAGATTCAGTAGCAAGTAAATATTTGTTGCAAACAAACTCTGTGCCCCTTCCCGTTTCTTCCACTTTTCATGTTTGGATCCTACTCATTCCTCAAGTGAGACCTATCTCAATTGCTACCTCCTCTGTGAAGCATGCTTTGCTTTCCCCAGCTGGAAGTCATTTTTCCTTTTTCTGCAATATCACAGCACAGTATTTATACTCTCTAAAAGCCTTCAGTATTTCCTGCATGTACGTTTGTTGTTTAGTTACTTGCCTTATGTTTCTGGCTAGATTTTAAGTTCCTTAAGGACGGTTTTTGTGTCTAATTTTCCTTTGTATTCTGGATGACACTAGGTACATAATTCCAGTTTATGTTTAATGAGTTAATAAAGACAAATTGACAATAAATTAAGAGGAGAAAACTAAAAATGAAAGTCCTCTCTTGTAGGTACGTTTGGTTAGGTTTCAGTTTCTTGTTCACTGCATGGATTTGTGATATTAGGTGGAAGGCTGTTCAATATAGTCTTAATAATCACATCTACCTGTTGTGATATGATTAAAATGGTAGCACCATAATCAGGGTTCTGTGAATTGTAGGTGATGAGAGATATTGTCTGTGGGCAGGAGTTTGAGTCTCCTTAAATCTTCAACACCTAGGCCCGTGGCACATATAATTTCTATTTGCTTTTGTATTTTTACTATGTTTGATTATTAAAACAATTGATTTTAATGTTAATGTGATGGGAGTGCCTGAAGGTACTTTGCATCACTTGCTGCTTATTGATTATTTTACTTAATGAAAATTAGATTTGCTTTAGGAAATATTTTTTCTTTAGAAAATTATGTTTTTAGACTGTGTTCTAGACACAGGGAATGTAATGATAAATGACATAACCCATGCTTTCACGGATCTCACTTTTTAAAGTATAGGTTCATTTGGGTTTCTTTTAATTTTTCTCTTGAATACTTAGTGTTAAATGTTATAAATGTGTTTTTTTGTTAAATAGTTTACTTTCATATGGAATGTAAGTAAAATTAATATTTGGTTTTACTGTGGTATTTGATGGAAATTTTCTCTATCATATGCACAGGATCTACTAAGGTTTAATTACTTCTAATCCTAATAGAACATAGTTGTATAGAGTTTTAGGGAAGGGCAAGGGAAAACTGCTATTGCTTGAAGCTAAAAGCTCTATTGTGCCTGAATTGTAGCTGTCTAAATGACTGATGTTTCTTTTCAGTTGGCATGGTTCAGTCATCATTAAAATTTGTCACCTCTATAGTCCATAGTAAAGTTAAAGGCAAGTAAAATTTAGTTCTTAATGTTTTTAATTTCAGAGTACTTTTTTAAAAAAGGGCATTATAGTTAAATCATCTCATAAAAAGTAAACTTTTCTATAGGAGGATTTCTTAGGATAACTGAAGTGTATGCAGTGACACTGAAACTTGCAAATCACATTATTTTCTGTATGCTATTTCTGTATTAACACTATTGTTTAAAAATCCCAAAAGAGCTTGATTAATCTTAATCTGTTTTCTAAAAGCAAATTTAGTGAACATTCTCTAAATAGAAAAAAATTTACAATGTATCTTTCAAATATTTTAGAATCTTTTAAACTCAAAAAGTACTTTGTGTCACAGTTATTTCATCTGTTCTTTTGGAAAATTACTTAAGAGAATTCTATCTCAATCAACTATACCTCAATAAAACTGGAAGGAAAAAATACACTGGAAGTAGTTCTGTTAAAAAGGATGAAGATAGGGGCTTCCCTGGTGGCGCAGTGGCTGAGAGTCCGCCTGCCGATGCAGGGGATACGGGTTCGTGCCCCGGTCCGGGAAGATCCCACATGCCGCGGAGCGGCTGGGCCCGTGAGCCATGGCTGCTGAGCCTGCGCGACCGGAGCCTGTGCTCCGCTAAGGGGAGAGGCCACAACAGTGAGAGGCCCGTGTACCGCAAAAAAAAAAAAAAAAGGATGAAGATAAAAAAAAAAAAAAATAGCTCAAGGAATGCATTTTGCATGCACTTTTAGGCATCATTAAGAGAGAATGAGGAAGGAAGTGTGGGAGGAGCCTTCCAGAAGCCTATAGATTATGCCAGGAGGGAAGGTCTCTGCTCCTGCATAAAAGCCCTCAGCCCCAGTTGATCTGAAAACCTTAACAACTCCCTTCCTGCCAGGGTCACAGGCAACCTATAAAAGGTACCATCCCCATGATGCCTCTACGAACTCTGGACTCTCCTTGGATTCTGTCTCCTAGACCCAGTTGAGTTCTGACTGTCTTTCTTTGCAGATGCTTCACTCCAGAACAGTGGTATTTCAAACAGTCCCTTGCTTCTCGGCTTCTTTCACCCAAGACTCGGACTCTTTGACCCCCCTGCCCCATGCTCAACTCAGCCGTACCTGCCTGGGAGGGGAGGCCAGTTGCTTTATATCACTCAAATCACAAGTCATTAGTAACTATCAATTTATTATTAAGTATAATAACATCAACTACCTTCATCGACATAGCTCTACATAGCATAGGAGGCGCTTTCCTATCTCTTTTGGTCATCACAAGCACGCTTGGCATGGACAGAACAGGTTTTATTCATATTCCCATTTGGTGGAAGAAGAAACTGAGGTTCTGACGAGTTAAGTGTCGTGCTCAAAATATGGATGTGGGATTAAGATCCAGGTACCTGGCATACAAAGTCAGTGCTTATTATTACTTTCCTCCCTACTGTGTGCTTAGCACTAGGCTAAGTCACCAGGACACGGTACAAACTCAAATGCGTGTGCCCTTCACTGAGGTTGATAATGACTGACAGCCATTAATGTTTTCACCCCAGGAGTACTGAGAACACCAGAAGATGCCAATTTCTTAAGCCATTACTGTGAAGCTGGGAAAAAAAGAACAGTTACATGAATATCATATATGTTCTATAAAAACAATTTAATTTCAGATAAACTTTCTGTTTGGTATTACCTCCATAATTGGGTTAACTATTTATTTTTTAATTCAACAAAGTTTTTAACCTTCAGTAGTAGTAGAGGATGCCTTTAATGGTTGCTTTTTGAAAACTGCACAGTGAGGAATTAATCTGTAGTTTTGCCTGACAGATGGCTTTTAGGTAAGAATTTCATAGAAGTATCTGATTACTTTAGGTCTTTAAAAACAGCAGTGATACAGAATGATTTTTAGGAAATTACTGTTTAGTCCACTTAGTAAATGAAGGAGTTTCTAATGCTAAAAGTATGTTTCAACATACAGATGGCAAAAAAACACATGAAAAGTTGTTCAACATCACTGATTATCAGAGAAATGCAAATCAAAACTACAATGAGGTATCACCTCACACCAATCAGAATGGCCATCATCAAAAAGTCTACAAACAGTAAATGCTGGAGAGGGTGTGGAGAAAAGGGGACCCTCCCACACTGTTGGTGGGAATGTAAATTTGTACAACCGCTATGGAGAACAGTATGGAGGTTCCTTAAAAAACTAAAAATAGAAGTACCATATGATCCAGCAATCCCACTACTGGGCATATACCCTGAGAAAACCATAATTCAAAAAGACACATGCACCCCAATGTTCACTGCAGCACTATTTACAATCGCCAGGTCATGGAAGCCACCTAAATGTCCATCAATGGGGGAATGGATAAAGAAGATGTGGTACATATATACAATGGAATATTACTCAGCCATAAAAAATGAAATAATGCCATTTGCAGTAACATAGATGGACCTAGAGATTATCATACTAAGTGAAGCGAGTCAGAGAAAGATAAATAATCATATGATAATCACTCTTATGTGGAGTCTAATTTAAAAATGATACAAATGAACATATTTACAAAACAGAAACAGACTTTACAGACATCAAAAACAAACTTAAGGGAAAGGGGAAAGGTTGCGGGGGGAGGGATAAATCAGGAGCTTGGGATAAACATACGCTCACTACTATATATAAGATAACCAACAAGGACCTACTGTATAGCACAGGGAACTCTACTCAGTGTTCTGTGATAACCTATATGAGAAAAGAATCTGAAAAAGAAAGACTATGTGTATATATAACTGAATCACTTTGCTATATACCTGAAACTTACACATTATAAATCAACCATACTCCAATAAAATTAAAATTAAAAAAAGTATGTTTCAGAAACTGTACACATGATAAATTGTATTGTGTTTAAGTATATTTTTAGCATTAAATTCTCTCTCTCTTTTTTTTCCCCTTAAATATTCTTGTGTTATATCAGGAGCTTTACCTATAATGAAATTATTTTTATTCTGTATGTATTGCTTCCTGTGTTGAATAACTGTTGCTTCTGGCCCAATGGCTGGAATGTGGTATATGCTTTTAATAAAAGGTGGTTGTTAAACACTTTCATGAGGGAACATTAATTTATAAGATTTTAAAATACCCAGGAGAAAAGTATTAATACACATTGGTTTACCACTCTTTATGAAAACTCAGTAGGCAGACATCCTCTTTGCTAAATAAAAAGTTTAGAGTGCCATTTATTACATTACGAAAGGATTTTTCTGATAAGAATTTGAATGGTTAGCCTCAGAATGCTCATTTAACTTTATACATATATTTATAAACAAGTATTTCTACTTTGTAAGTAGGAAAACAAAGATTTATAAAATTATGATTTTCTTTGGGAAACATTGTGAAACTCAGTAATTTGAGTCACTCAATTTATGGACCAATATTTTTCACTCAGTGATATGTTACTTTTAGGTTTAAAATTGGTGTAGGAGTGAATAGAAAATTATTTTATAAAACAAGAGAGGGAAAAAAATTAAGGATAAAAACCCAGTGTTTAAAGATGATGTACTGGAAAATGTGGTTATTATCGTATGGTTAGTATTATGGATACTTTGTTTTCCTGGTGTATAATTAAATGAGTCTTAGCCAAAATAATAGTTTGACCAAATGCTTATACGATTAGTTAAGAATATTTTATCCTGTTGGGTTCTCAAACTTTTTCGGACTTTGAGATTTTAAATGTTTAGAAATGTTAATGCTTGGTTTGTGTCTCAAAGGGAGATATGTCAAACCAACTAAGAGTTCATTAATAAAACTCTTATAATTTATTTCCCACAGAGATTTGGCTTGAATTTATATGTTAGAGGTTACATAGAAATACTTCATAGAAAGTCTCTGAGGTAAAGACACTACATTAGAGGGGCCAGGTAGGGAAAGCGTGTATATACCAAATTGACTGAGTGGAGTACCTGTGGCCAGATTCTGATTGATGTGTTCACGTGAAATGAAAACAGGGAATGGGAAAACAGTTACTGTCTGACATAAAGTATTGTGGTTGGGTTGGAACTGCCAAATCTAAGAGATCCTGTTGAACTCAATGTAACCCTCCCATGGGCTTTGCAGATTTTTCATATCTTGACCTTAACTGCCATGGAGCCTCAAACCACCCTTTCTTTGAGCCCAATCAGAATGTGGTCTGTTGTAATGACTGCAGTAAGATGACCTGAAACATGCTGTGTATATGTGTGTTTCTGTGTGCACGCGTGTGTGCATGTAATTCCATTTGATTTGCTTTATGCTTATAGTACTTTGACTATTGAGAATCTTTTGGTGGTATTTTACAATGTTAGATTTCAAAGATTGGAGCATTTTTCAGCCAAACTATAAAACTAAAGGAAATGTCTAGTCACCATACTGTTTCAACAACTTCTTATTGTTTGCGGTAAAATAAACAAAGTCAGATCCCTTTACCATTCATTCATCTAGCACAAAATATTACTTATGCCTGGCTAGAGGCTGTTTATTTGCCATTCTTTAGAAGTTAAACCTTCTTAGGCTGTGTTATACTTTGAGACTCAGTTAATGTCTATATCTGACTTTGTTTAGAAAGAATGCTTTGTATTTATGTTATAGGATATTTTGCTAAATAAGGTTGTTTATTCAGAATTCCCTGCTACAAGTTCAGAGTTAAACAATGAGGGGGAGTATCATCACAGACTCCTCTTTGTTGTGATGATGAAATTTAGCGGATAACTAAGTGGTGTTGGGATGCCTGTTTCTTTAGAGTGTTGTAGAAAGGGAGCCCGTGCAGTTTACAGTCATCTTTTTGTTCATCCCCCACCCCTAATCTCATACAGGGGCTTTTATAAAAGGAAAAAAAAAAGATCATGGAATTTTTCTAGGTTAATTGAATTGAGCTGATTTGAAGTCAAAACTGAAAAAATAAGTTATAGTCTAGCATTCTGTGTTTTTTTAATCACTCTTTAATGTTTCCATTGGATTTTGAAAGTAATATATGCTATCTGACCTTTTCAAGGCATGTAGAAATGTATAAAGGGAAAAATGTCCCCTTTTTTCACTCTTTTTCATTCTCACCCTCTGGAGTAACCACTATTAACTGTCTGATGTTGTAGTCTTCTTGACTGTTTTGTATTCATCATCATGTGTAAGCATATATCTATATGAACACGGAAAAAGACTGTACGTTACGTATCTGTTTGAACAATAAAATAGGATCATACACATTCTGCATATTACCTTTTTCACATGTAAGTAGATCATGAATATCCTTCCAATTGATACATATGCCAATCCAACTTACTCACGATAACTGTTGTATAATTATTGTGTAGTACAGATTCACCATCATTTATTTACTCATTCTCTTATAGTTGAACATTTGGTTTGTTTTCAATATTTTATTTTTGTTAAAATATTTTAATGGTAAAATGAGCATCCTTGAGCACATACTCTTAGGCACTTTTGCTTATTCTTATGTTGGATAGATTTCTGGAGGAAGAATTGCTGGGTCAAGGGTTAGGACTAGTCTATATACCGGCACACATTATGGGAATGTTCCTTGTCTCACACCTTTGCCAACAATGGCACTTAATCTTTGGCCTTTTTAAACAAGTTTTAAAAAAGGTCACTGTTTTCACCCTTCTCTTTAACTTTAAACTGATTGTTAGGTTTCTTGAATTGTTCCTCTGATTTGTAACTTTTATTGACGGTTTACAAAGAATACAGGCTATAGTCAGAGATTTCACTGAAGAAATGAGAAATGGTAACAATGGTAGTTTCTTGGCATCTTAGAAAACTTCTCTCTGTAACCTTAATATTTATTTTTACTGTTCAAAGGTGAATCAAGCTTGTTATGTTCATGCTGGAGGATCAAATCACTTTTGTTAATATTTATATTTCTATAGTTTATACTAAGCTTGAAGCTTTAGAAGATGAATGGTGAAAAATGAGATAGTATGATAGCACACTTCCAAAACTACTAAGTTAATGAAACTTAATAGATTCTTTTTATCTTTTCTTTTTAAAATTTCTAGTCTTATTTGGTTTTTTAAACTAGGGGACAGTAAACTCTCCAGGGCAAGATTGTATCTTCTACTTCCGTGTTTTGCCTCCACAGAATCTTGATGTCCTGTAGTAAGGATTTACTGTTTTTTAGATTGACTTACAATCCATTATTTGACATCGGACACTGATTTACCCTGTAAATTCATGACGGGAATATCTTTATTGAAAAAGTTTCAAACATTCATATTCAAAGAAGTCAAGTCTTACTTAATGGTATTTTTTTCCCAACCATGGTCAGCTGCCTGAGAAGGCAAATTATTAATTTTGCAAAATATTTTTATGGCCAGTTTTGAGTCTCGGTTAACTGCAACCCTCTGCTATTCCCCCATCTTTAAAATATTTTTCTTCAGTACTGTTTTCTGATGGCTCCTGTAGTTTGCCCAGGGGATTCAAACTAATCTTATGAACATCCTATGAAGACTATATTATGAATATAAATTTGCTGCAGAAGGTACTACAACCTAAAATAAATTCTAATGCAAATGCAAACTCTACAGTTAAAATTATACACACATGTATTTTATATGCCTTCTTGCTTGAGTTTAACTTTTTTGTATACATTTTCCCCTACGTATTCTATTCCATGCTAGTCTCTTTTCCTTAATTTGGTATTGCTTTTAAATTTTTTCTGTATATTATCTCATTAGCTTCCTAAGTTCTCAGAGGTCACAAACTATCTTTGTCATTCTTTGAATTATATAAAAATGTATATTTTTCCAGTGCAATATATTCTTTCCATGATTGCATAAAGTAGAAAAATGTTATTTTTAAAAAAGTCTTATTAGATGGTGCCCTACTTTTTTAAGGCTTAACCAGTCCCATGCACAGGATTATTACCTATCATATACCAGCTGTACTCATGACCTTTCTCATGCTTCCCTTCTAGGAATCCCAAGCATTCCCAGCCACATAGTAATCATTATAAACACATTAAGAGTTTGGGTAGTGATGGGGATGGTAGATAGAATATCTCAGTGGGCAGCATCCCTCTGATAACGTTTGTTTGATAAAAATATTTATAGGACTGGGAAGTATGCATTCTGAAACTGCTATTAAAATAAGATTTAAAAAGTCATTTTGAAAGGCCAAAGACAGAGCAGCAGATCCAGATTTTCTTTTCAATTCAATCATGTCGAACAAGGAACTGCTATTTTAATACTTTTGAATCTACTGATTCCTAAGAGAGCTGTGTTACAAAAATCTCATTTACTTTATTTTGTAAACTTGTCAGATAGGGCCCAAATTGATTTACCCCTCAAATTCTTTCTTGTTTGTTTACAGATATTCTCTAAACTTCAAAGCTCTTCCAACTTCTGATAAACATAATCACCGTCTTTGAGAAGTACTGTCACTGCCTAATTCCGGTTTATCTTTGACTGCTGTCTTTGAGGATTGTTATAGATAATGCCATGGAAAATAGAAAAACATCTGGTTAAAAGAGAACTAGTGGCAGTGGTGGTATTAGGTGAGAGAGAGAGTGGGATGGGGTGGGGGAAATGTGTATTTTGAACAAGAATCAAGCAAACTTTTTCTTAGTTTTTTTTCTTTTTTGATGGTATTTTAGTAATTGGAAAACTTGAAACTGACACTTAGACCATCACATCCCAATACTTAGAAATCTTTTGGAATTTCAAAGATTTACAAAAAAGGGTACCTTAACCCTTGAATGTTCTGAGAGAAAGCAACGAGGAAGCCACAGTGTCTTTTATGTCCTAATTTTATAAGCCACATAGCATCACTGCTGCCATATTCTACTTGTTAGAAGTGGGTCACTAGGTACTGCCAACACTCAGGAGGGGAATTAGGCTCTACCTTCGGAAGGGAGGAGTGCACAGACTTTGTGTAATCTATTTAAAATCCACTAGTCATGATATATGATTTTTAAAATTGCTGTGAGAGTCTATTATTTGTGATTTTTGCAGCAACGTTAATAAATGAGATGTTCTGTAATTTGTTTTTGAAGTTGTTTATAGGTCAGTGTTATACTCACTTTACAGAAATAACTTGGAAATTTTCCGTATGTTTTTGGAGTAGTTTCAAGTATCATTGGGTGTTTACAGTTTTTAAAGTACACTAGATTAATCCTTTGTCTGTTGTTTCATTTGCAAATATTTTCTCCCATTCTGAGGGTTGTCTTTTTGTCTTGTTTATGGTTTTCTTTGCTGTGCAAAAGCTTTTAAGTTTAATTAAGTCCCATTTGTTTATTTTTGTTTTTATTTCTGTTACTCTAGAGTCTGTCATACAGAGTGAAGTTAGTCAGAAAGAGGAAAACAAATACTGTAGGCTAATGCATATATATGGAATCTAAAAAAAAAAGATGGTACTGATGAACCTAGTTGCGGGAATAAAGAGGTAGACGTAGAGAATGGACTTGATGACATGGGGTGGGAGGGTGAAACTGGGGCGAAGTGAGAGTAGCATCGACATATATATACTACTGAATGTAAAATAGTTGGCTGGTAGAAAGCAGCAGCATAGCACAGGGAGATCAGCTTGGTGCTTTGCGATGACCTAGAGGGGTGGGAAAGGGAGGATGGAAGGGAGGCTCAAGAGGGAGGGGATATGGGGACATGTGTATGCATATGGCTGATTCGCTATGTTGTACAACAGAAACTAACACGGTATTGTGAAACAATTATACTCTAATAAAGATCTATTAAAAAAAAAAAGCACCCTAGAATTCTCCTGAGAAACCATCTGGGCCTGGAGCTTTTTCTTGGGTGCTGCATAACCACTTTTTTCTATTCCTTTCATAATATTTGATTTATGTATACTTTCCGTCTCTATTAAAGCCATCTCTGGTACCAGTTCCAGTATTTTTTAAGATAAATTTTGAAAGCAAATTTATACTCAGAAGACCATATCTTTTGTCTTTGTACTATAAGCCAATGGGAATATAACTGAAATTATATACTTACATATTTTATATATAGGCAAACATCAGAAATATATCATTTCTTTAAAGAGAAGTATACCTTTCTTACACATATTAGTTTTTTAACCTGTAGATGAAGGCATTGCTAATTAGGTAAATATGAGTGAATATAAGAGTTTTCAAGAAACCATATTTTTTTTTTTTTGTAGTGTGTGTGCTATTTTAAGGCATTAGTCATCATATTGCTAATGACAGAGATAAGTTTTATCCCATGTAATTTGATACAGTGATGTGAATTTATTTTATGATCTATTCTCATTTAAACTGTCTTGTTTCAGTTTATTGCTTTATAAAAATCAGTTGACATATTGGTAAGAATGTAATTATAGGTGTGAATAAGCCATGTGATATTGCTTTTAATAATTATCTTGGTTGTCAGGTTTTCATACTTTGTTTACTGATACAAAGGAATGAAAGAGGTACCAATATTATAGTCTATTATTAAGTTAGGATTGGGTGATATATAACCATGGAGATAATAACATGGTACCTGCTCCTGAGGAGCTTATGTCTAGGTGATCCTAAACCAGGACAGTAGTAGTGAGATCTGATTTGAGAAGCATTTAGGTATCTGAAAATTGTAAGAGAAATTTATAAGATCACTTTGCCTGTAGTTTTTCTGAGATTAAGCTATGTATCATTAAATATCAATAGGTTAGACTCTATTAATTTTTATCCATTTGCCTTGTAATTTATCTGTTTTTTTAAGTTATTTTCATTTTATTTTCCCATTTATTTTTCCATAGAGCTAAATGTTAATGAGATTCCAGATACCAAAATTATTTTAGTTTGGTACTAAGAATTGGAAGTGAACCCTTTTTGGGGGGGAGGTATGGAAATAACTGTTAGTTAATTGTCACACTAAGTACCCAGGGAATAAATGGTAAGCTTTTAATTTTGTGGTTATAACATTAAGAGTGAATTTTCTTTTCATGTATAATCAAAAAAAGAATTAAGAACTTAGTTTTCTCTTATTTTTCTTTAGCTGGTTCACATACATGTCTTAGTGTTCACTGATGAGGAGATTATATATTACATGTGTTTCGAATTTTTCCTGGGCCTAGGATCATGCTAGGGTATAGTAGATACCCAATAAATTTCTGTTCAGTTTACATGTATTGAAGCATTGCTGTGGAAAATAAAATATTTTTGTGGTAAGACGTAGTCTTGTTAATTTTGCTTTTTTCACTTATGGGCAGGGAAGGTTAATGTAGTAATGTTCAAATTATGATATTCATGCTTATTCTTTAAAATCTTTATAAAATGTCTGTTTTGAATCATCTAAACTCATTTAAAAGAATTGTGAATTTTAAGCCTTTTAATGATTTTTACTTCCATTGGATTTAATGAAAAAGGAAGCTTTTTTGGCTTCACACAAAAGGCAACATTTTCTCTGCTCAAGTTAAAAAAAAAACATGTAGCTCTTCATTGAGTGACATGTTGGGAAAGCTACTGTTTCTTGCACATATTCTTAAAATCAACAAAATACTGCCGTAGGACAACTAGCAGCTGTGGTTGGACTTATAAAGCACTATCTACTATGCTGAAGTCTGCAATACTGTAGTCCAGCTACCTATCATTCTGCAAATTTAAAAAAAGAATCTCTCAAATCTTTTAGTAGGCAAAGACTTTAAAATTTTTCTCCTATTACAGTATACCAAGTCATCTTTGGAACTATTTACTTTCTACTTTAGTTTCCTTTACATTTTATAGTTCTTTTTTTTTTTTAAATTGAAGTATAGTTGGCTTACCGTTTTGTGTTAGTTTCTGGTGTACAACAAAGGGATTCAGTTATTTTTCAGATTCTTTTTTTTTTCTTTTTTCAGATTCTTTTCCATTATGTTATTATTGTCAATATCTCGTAGTTCTACTTTCTGAAAGAATAGTAATACCAATACCAATAATAAATAATAATACCAATACCAATATCAGTATATTTATATATAATAGAAAATTTGATTATCATAAAATATACAAATTAAAGCAACCATAAAACTCTACTGAAAATGATTGCCTTGTATTTGTAATCTACTACATTCAGCAAGGTTCCTGTTGTCCTTCACATCCTCTGTCAATCTTCCAGAATTCTCTTTGAAGTCACTGGTTGCTGTAAGTATGGAAGTAAAGAAAGGAAAACCTAACCTGCTGTACGTAGAGCTCTCCTTGAAGTCGATGACAGTTAGCTGTGAACAAATGTATCCCTCTTTCAGCCTTGAAGGATCTACAATATATAACAAGTCACACGTGATCTTGCTTATTTCCTGATGCTCTGTGATACTTTTAGCTTTTGTATAACATAAATAGATGAATTACATCATCTTACTAAAGTGGTGCATGCATATGCCATTTAATGAATGTTGGATTCTATTTTACTACCTTTTAAAACCATATAAGCAGTATACATTTTATTTTTTAGAAACAAAGTATGCCTTTTAATTAAGTCTTAGTTGTGTGTTATTTGAAGGCAGTGTATTAAAGTCTGTATTTTTTTTTAACTTAGAATGTTTTACCTCAGAAACATGAGTTTTCTTTGCAAGATATCAAATGCAAATCCCACTAGCCACATTTAGGCAATTTATTTACTGTGAAATGTCTTTCTTTCTCTCCTTCTCCCCTGTCTTCCTTCTCTTGTTTTGTGGAATATGATGCTGCAAAGAATGGTAAATATCAATCAGTTTCAATCAGTTTGATTGAAAAAGTCATTTCCTCACTGCATACCCGTGAAAATTATTTTGTGTGGCTGTTATTTTCAGCCTGCAGCTTTTTGGGCTCTGCCTCCTATTGTTGATGTTCCATGTTAATAACAATGAGTAAAATTTGAGACATTTAAAAAATATGCATTTGCTTGATTTTATTATGGTAGCATTTTAAAACAATTTTAAGTATCCGGGGAAGACTGTTTTACAGCTGTTATAATGTATGGAATGATACCACTCTTTTGGCTAACATAGTAAAGAGAACAAACCAGTTTTTAAAGTCTTCCTTCATAATTTTAGTTGGGAAAATAAAAATCATGTAAAAATAATATTTGTGAGTTTTGTTGGGAAATATTTTGGGATTTTGCACTCAAAAGTGATGTATAACTTTTATCAACCTTTGCAATGGTGAAATACTAAAAAATTAAGTTAAATATTTGATAAAATATTACAGATAAATACGTTCATATTCTAACTTTTGGTATACTTAAAAATGAAGGTTGTATTAGCTGTCATTTAATAGACTTTTTTTCACTATAGTTAACTTGGTTAATTAGGCACAAATGCTGAGGAAATAAAATTTATAAGAATGATAAAGTCACTAAAAGCCACTATACGTTTGATTATTTTAGGATATGCTAGTCTTTCTATCCAAAAAGTTGTTGTAATTTGACTATATCAGATTTAAATGCCCGGCTATTAGAATGTTTTCTTTTTCTTTTGTGCATAGTTGGGACCATTATTTTTATGGAGTTTGGTGTGGGGAACCTGAAATTGAGGCTTAGTTTTACAGGAAGATCTTTTCAGAGTTGTCAGGAAGTAGATTCCAAATATAATTGTGCACAATCTGGCCACTTACTCAGTATTTCCTGACTTTCTGATAAGACAAAGCCCAGATTGAGTGAAATTTTCAGTGAAACCTGAACTTTTAGACTTTAATGCATAATCCCACAAGTGGGATAATATAGTATATACTTTTAGTGGGCTTTATAAAACACTCAGAAGTTTTAAAAAATTGCTTCCCAAAAAGGAATTAAAACTACTTTATGAATAGATATATATATTTGGAACACAGATTATCTAATATTAAATATTGGTGTTTATAAATTAAAGATTTGGAGCATTGAGGAGATATTGATAGAGCATGGTTATATTTCTCTAAGTTAAAAACATGAGCCTTATATATGGCAGCAAAAAAAAAGGAAATAAAGCATTTTTCAGGTTTAGGCTCTTTTTATCTTCAGGCAAGCAAAATTAGATCGTTTTCCTCTTTTTAGAAATTCCTGATATAAAAAGAAAGTGCAATAGCTGCATGGTTATGTATTCTTTTAATTTAATGCAAGAAATTCCAATTCAGCATAAACGATAAAACATACCCAACTCTTATACAGAGTTGTTAAGTAGTATAAAAGGAAAAATACACTAAATTCCTTTGTGTTGTCACATAAAATAATAAACACTTTATTCTTACATCAGAATCAAGAAAGGAGATGGTAACCTGTAATTTGACATTAGATACAGATCTTTTTCTGAATTAGCAAGTGAAATTTGCTAAATTTCTGCTATTGATGAGAAATATTCCTTTATCATGGTACTTAACAGTTCTGTTCAAATTAGTAGTTTTTCATTATTTTCATGGTTTATTTGTGGCCAGTGTGGTTTTATGTGTGGCTTAGTAAAAAAACTGTCACTTAGGCTGGCATGAGTCTAAGCTTAAATTTTATTTTCATATTTAGTTATTTGAAGCATTTCTTGCAAATCCTTTTATCAAGGGTGTCATATGAATACAATGCTTATTAGAATGAAAAAGTTATTCTTTTAAAAAGTGGTTCTTAAAATTTGTATGTTATAAGAGAAGAAAGTCGACAAAGCATAAATTGATTCCATCTCAGAATCCATTTTTATTTTGTCCTAATACATTTTTATTAGGATACATCTTTTCAATCTAAATTTATTTAGAAGAAGGCATACTACAGCAGAAACCCTGGAAACCCTTGAAATGCATTAGAGTGTTCTAGAGAAAAACAGAACAGAACAAAACAAAAACAACAAAGCAAGTTACTTTCCTAGTTTAAAACAGCTAACGCCTGAGTTTGGTTAGTTTGCTCTTTCCTTTTATTCTCTCCCTTCCTTCATTCCTTCTTTGCTCCATCCCTCCCTTCCTCCCTCCCTCCCTTCCTTCCTTTCTTCCTTTTTTCTAGTTTTTCTGCCCTCCCCCTCTCTTTCTCTTCCTTTCTTTTTGTTCTTCAGTGAATGAGTAAATGATGATTGAACACCTACCATGTTCAGGCACTTTACCACGTGATGGGGACAAGTAAAAGTAATGGAAACAACTTTAAACAGATGCTTAAAAATTAAGAACATCTAACTGATGTTTTATAAATTCATTCCAAAAAATTTGAATGTTTCTTTTTACTTTGCTAGGCACTGGAGATATTCTTTCTTTACAAGAGGTTCATAATTTAAATAAATTTGGTACTATAATGGGGGTACATAGAAAGTGCCATGGGTAAAGAGAAGGGAGCATCTAAGCCTTCGAAAAAGATTTTTTATGCTCTGATTTAGAAGCCTAGCTCAGACACTTCATATGTTATTAACATTTATTTAGTTAAAATCAGAATTTATGAATTTCAAGCCTACATTTTTCCAGAACCAGCCTTAATGCTATCCCAGAATCTTTAGAGTTACGGATGGTTGGCAGTGGGAAAAACATTCTCTACTGTTACTGAGTTTTCTTCTACAAATATTCTGGGGAGTAAATAGTCACCACAGTTGTGGGCTAGGGATAGGGAAAGATGTGTTTCATTCAGAAAATGAATGAAGTGCATGTTCATTTTTGGTATATATCAAAGGATGGCTTATAGCTGTGCTCAGAACATAAGCTTTCTAGGAGCTGCTCTCACATTCATTTCTTACCAGGTCCCTTTGTTATTTTATGTGTGGCCCTCAGTTCATCATCTTCTTGCCACAATACTTTTATCCTATAAAAAATATTTTTAAGGTCTTTAGATTCTAAGGCTTGTTCTCAAAAGTTTATATTTGATTATGACATATAGTGGTATTGATATTTCCCCCCAGATCAACTTAAAAACAAACTTTTAAAGGTTGAGATTAGAATTTGGAAAGGTCTCAAATTGCCCTAGAATATACAAGCTTAAATCTTTATTAGTAATTTCTTGTAGATTTACAAATACTCATCTGGAGATTCTGCTTTTCATTGCCATGTCCAAGCATTGTCATTTCAAAGACCTTGGGTAGATACAGGTGTTGAATGTAAAGGAAGTTAACATCAGCGTTAAAATCTTTGCTACTACTCATTTTTAAACACAGTTCCCTCTAGGATCAATTGTAAGAGAATCAAATGAATAGCCAATACTGAGAAAACAGGGAAGCTCTTCAACTAAAGATAAATTATTGGGAAGGGAAATAGAAATAAATCCTAGATAAGCACTAAGATTTGCATTCAATTTAAGTCACGATGATTATTTAACCACAGAGTGACATCTTTGAGATATTTTACTTTCCCAACTTTTATCTTTCTTTAGCTGTTATTCCCATTTTCCTTAATCAAAGATTCACAATTTGGGAAGAAAATTCAAATGAAGAATTTTAACTTCCATTTTGGGGGAGATAGTGAAGATGTGTTCTTTTTCAGAAATTCCATCTTTTATTAAGTGTATCTAATCTGTCTTAAGCCATCTTTATAAATGGAATTTACAGTACTTGAGGATAGGAAATATAAAAGATTTAAGTGGAGACATAATATGTTAGAAGAAAGGTTTTGATAAGCTAAGCTTTTTGGTCATTTTGTAATAAATTAGAAGTGGCTTCATATACAGGATAGAAGAAAAATAATTAACTCTTAGGATGGCCCAGTGAATTATAATTTCTAGTTTTAACTTATATGAATGTTTTGCTTGATGCTATAGTAACTATAGAATTAAAATAGTCATGAAAGGCACTAGAATTCAACCTGAGTTAAACTTGATGTTTTCTATATGACTTTAGATCAGTATGTCTCTTGTGAGCTTAAATTAGATTCTTCTTATTCATTGCAAACTAAAATTGTCCAAGAAGTTTTCAAGTAAATGTTTTTCTTGAGATTCCCAGTAATTGTTTTGGCATTTTCAAAGCATTTTATTTTATTGGCTGGATTTTGAATAGTACCTATATGTATCTTCTGAATAAATTCTTTTACGGGAGTAATTATTCTTACCTACAGCCCCGTGTCCCAAAAGTCAATTACAAGTTAATAACAGTGTTAGAAGTCCTTATAACTACATCATCTTGTTAATCCAAGAGTGTTAATTATCAGTTGTTATAATTTGTCAAGTCTATGGTAGTGTTCCTCTCCTAGTTGGTTAAGTTTCCACTAAAAGCTAACACCAATGAAATGGAAGGCATATGGCAATTTTTATAGATACTGAACTAACGGCACTAAGCAAGGACATTATAAATTGATGAGGATCACATAAAGTTATGCCATATTTGACAACAAAGATGGTGACTTGGGCATGAATTGTTTTTATTTACTTTGTAAAAATGAAGTTATAATTTTTTATTAACTTATGTTTTAACCATAGAAGTATTTTCAAGCTATCAATCCTTAATCATAGAAATAAGCTTTTCTCTACAATTAGGTATATCTTACATACCAGTGTGCAGTTATACCTCTTTACAAACAGGCTGATTTTTTGAGAGGAATGTACGTGCAAGATGTATGTTTTCCCTCTATAATTACCTCTGTGTGTGTGTGTGTATATATATATATATACACACACACACACATATATATATATATATAATTTAAAAAAACATTTCCCCCCATTTTAACTGTTACCCTGTAGTGTGACACTTTTCTGCCACCATTTTTGTCTTGATAAGAACATCAAGTTATACAAGCTACGGTGTATTTTATATATATATACGCGCACACACACACACACACATATACACACACATACATGCACATTGCTTGAACTGTATGTTTATTTTTTCCTATATTTGGCAAAAAATGAAATACTATAGGAGCCACCTTTCAGGAAAATTAAATCATAATTTAGTACTTTGAATGACTTCATATTCATGTATCACATTTCTTACATTCATCCATGTCTTTGGTATATTAACATAATTGTTGGTATGCTTGATCCTTTATCATGATTTCTGTTTTAATGAAGACAAATTACTAATTTATATTTTGGGGAGAAGAATTTAACCTCAAATCTTAACTCTGTTTTTGCTGAAATGGTATGACATCATCATTGGATATTTGGGCTGTTGCTTGATAGTGAACTTTTGTTTTTTCAAAAAGCTATTCATGAAGAAAGGGACACGTTCAGATACCTTTTGCAGTCTAAAGCATGCAACACTCCCAATAGAGAACTTTCTTAGAGCCCAGACACTGGGAACTCCTTGGGCAATGCTATTACAAGTGGTTTAATGTTTCTGAATAGCGGATTTTAGAGGGAATGTCAAGAGGATGGAAACCTCCTTGTATTGACCTTTCTGAGACAGTGCATTCATGTCAAAAACTAATCAAGTGCAGCTGCAAGATTAATTGTGTGGAGAAGCTATAAACATAGAAAGCTGTGACCTCTACTCAGGACTCTGTTTTATGTACAAGCATTCACTTTGGAACTACTGACTATGAACTTGAATGAACAATAATTTACTCAATTGAGCATACAGTAGTAGTAGTATTTAATAATCACTGAGCTTGTAGGGCACAAGATGGACCCTTACAGATTTCTAGTTGAGATATTTGAGGAACTAGAGTAGGCCTGAGTAAATGAGAAGAGGGGAAAAAGAACTGGGTTTTGTGACGCCATGAAAAAAACTTGCCATTATTAATCTTTGCATCTTTTTCTTGAGTTTGTTTATTTATAATGGAATTTCACTTTAATCCATACTATAACTTGTTTCCTTCCCCAAGTCTTCTTAATAATTGTTAAAAATCCCTCATTAAAATATGTAATTAGTAATAATTCTTGACTTAATAATTATCTTACAGGAGTGAAATGATGTTTTTAAATTATGAGATAACAGTTTGTTTTTATTTTCAATAGGAAATAGCTTATCTACCTAAACATTTATAATATATATGGATGTTTACAGGGCTTTAGGCTTTGTCTACATATATACAAAAATCTTATTATTTGGAAAGTAAACTAATTGTACATTTGAATTATCTTGTTATTTTTTTGCTAATCTTAGGAATTCAGGATTTCCAAAGTTATATAATATGTATCTTTACAGTGTATAAATTATTATTTATTTTAGTGTTTTTTGTTTGTTTGTTGTTTACATTAATAGACTTTGGCTTTTAGACCAGTTTTAGGTTCACAGCAAAGTTGACCAGAAGGTGTGGAGAGGTCCAGTATTACCCTCCCTACTCCTTCCCCCCACTGCCCCGCCAAGTCTTCCCCATTACCAACATCCTCCACTGGAGTGGTGAATTTGTTACAATTGAAGAACCTACATTCACACATCATTGTCAGCCAAAGTCCATAGTTTACTTAGGGTTTACTGTTGGTGTTGTTCTTTCTATGGCTTTTGACAAATCTATAATGATATGTGTCCATCATCATAGTATCATACAAAGTAGTTTCATTGCCCTAAAAATCCCCTGTGTTCTACCTGTCTGTCCCTTCCTCCCCACAAATCTTTGGCAACCACTGATGTTTTTACAGTCTCTTTGCATTTCTAGAATGTCATATAGTTGGAATTATACAGTGTGTAGCCTTTTCAGATTGGTTTCTTTCACTTAGTAATATGCATTTAAGGTTCCACCCTATCTTATTGTGTCTAGCTTGATAGCTCATTTCTTTTTAGTGCTGAATAATATTCCACTGTATTCTTTTAGCTTTTAGGAAGGGAAAGAAACTTATATGTTTGTCCTGTTATTTAAAAATTTTTTTCCTTTTCATTTTTATTCTTGTTAGGTAGAGTACAATTATTCATATTTGCACATGAGAAAACTAAAGTACAGAGAAATTCCTTAGTTGAAAGGAATAATTCAAATCTGAGAATTGCATCCTGGAAGACCTTGTTCCTGCTACAACTTCTTATCTTGGAGAAGGAATATGTAATATATGTAAAATCTTACACGTTGTCATTTTAAGTGCAACTTAATTTTTGTTAAAAATACTGTCTTTTTACATCTTTCATGGTCCATTGACATTTTTTGTATGGAAGATAAACTGCTTTTTGAAAAGAAAACGTAATGAGTCTGTATAGTGTATATTGCCATTTTGCTGAGGTTTTAACTAGTCTTAGTAGGTGCAGTTTATATTTCACCAACTTTAAGATTTCATGCATCACAAAGTATTCCTTGGCTTTATCCTTCTGTAATCTTGTGAATTATGTCTTTCCTAATGCAGTCAATGAATATAACATGGTAATTAATATCATTGTTAAGACGTCTGCTACTTGGATGAGTTAGCTGTATCTTACGAAAGCTCTTACTTTGGGAAATGTAAGAAGTGATTTAGATTCATGTTTAATGTCCCCTTTTACTTTCATATTTTCAGAAAACTAATACTTGAAAAAATTACATATACTATTAGTACACTGAAAATCTTAACTTAGTTTAATAATATATGTTAATACTAGATTTATATATTAAGCCATCCAGGAACTTTATTTGAATGACCATTAAAGAGGTATTACACGTGCATAGTACTGTAATGGAATCTGTCATATGATTACATTTTCTTAGACATAGGAGATTTTAAAACACAGTTACACATATGCATGCACACACACTTCTAGTTTTTATTTTAAAGAAAATTCTGTAAAAGTATTTCTACCATTGCCACTTTAGTAGTTTGCATTTTTTATTAATCTGTATAACTGTTGAGCAAGTGGCAAACCATATGTGTATGTATATAAGCTATACTTTTATATTATGCAGATGTGTGTTTATAACATATTGCATGAATATGATAATGATTGATATTTGTTGTCAAGCATTATGCAAATTTATTTATATGGATTTTCTTACATAACATGATAACCTGTGAAGTATATAACATGATAACCTATGAAGTAGATGCTATTGTTATTTTCATTTTATAGTAAACTGTGGCTTGAAATTAATTAAATGCCACATGAGCATACTCCTGATAAATGGAATATTGTCAAGAATTATAAACTGAGTGTCTACTTGCACACCAACTTGTTTATGAAACTATCCGTGGTGTCATGGATGCTGGCAGAAGACATGAGATTTCTGGTCAGAGACAAAAGACTATTACTCAACAGCGACAGCACTAGACAGAATGTCATCATTGTTTTGTGATAGTTCCTTGAGCCCCAATTCTCCTAGGGTGAAATGTAGAGGGCCAGGTGACACGTGCAAACATAATATATTGCATGATAGGAGAAGAACTCTGAGCCTGGGGAACCAAAATCTTTTATAATGGGCAGTAAGCATGCCTTTTTGCTCGAGCAAAAAACTGTATCTTCCAAAGTTGTTCATTGTATACAGACATACTTGAAAGATAGTCTAGAACACAGGGTGAGTGCTTCTCTTATAAAATATGTAGAAATATGAAAGACCTCTGCAGAATTTTTCCCCTAATCATATGTTGGTAGAATGAATCCATAGTGACTATCTTTTTTTTTTTTTTGCGCTACGCGGGCCTCTCACTGTTGTGGCCTCTCCCGTTGTGGAGCACAGGCTCCGGACGCGCAGGCTCAGCGGCCATGGCTCACGGGCCCAGCCGCTCCGCGGCACGTGGGATCTTCCCGGACCGGGGCACGAACCCGTGTCCCCTGCATCAGCAGGCGGACTCTCAACCACTGCGCCACCAGGGAAGCCCATAGTGACTATCTTAAGTACTCTTTGTTATACTGTCTCCCCAAGAAAAGTATTTTTGCCTTTATTCTTTCTTTCTTTTCCTTTTCCGCTGTATGTAGTCTTCTCTAGATTCTTCTCAGTCATTCAGATAAGTTTTAGAATTATCCCTTTCTTTGCAGCTTCACTGCCATTACCCATTTCTGGACTCTTGTTTTTTTGTGACTCAGTTACTACAGATAATCTGGGAGGTCTTTTCCCTTGCTCTTTTTGTTCTCTCTCTCTCTTTCATCTTGTTTTTGGTTAAAATGCCTCTTTTTGAAAATTCTTTATGAATCTATAATAGGTTTACTTGCCCAACCTTTCTCCAATGAATGAATGGATTGAATATTCATACAAATTATCTATGAAATCCAGGTTCTTTGGCCCACTATTTAAGGCCATCTATAATTTGTTCCTTTCTTGTCTGTTCAACTTTTCTTCTTACTGCTTCTGTACAGAATACAATATAATACTTGTTTCTATAGCTATTCTTTTTTCATATTGTTTCTTCTTTCTGAAATGCCCTTTGTAGCTCTTTTCTGAATTCTACCTTTTCTGGTATACTTTTTCCATGAAACCCTCTCAGACAATGCTGAATGTGCATTCTGTGAGCTCTTACTGTGTTTTTCATCAGTATTTATTGTTTAATGCTAATTATTCTTGAATTAAAGTCATTTTTGCTAGTTTCATCTCTGGCAAAAGTCAGAGACTATGCCATCTTTGAATATCTACTGCTGCTGGTGGCTGTGAACTTCAGAAGAAGAAATGAGAAGTTACATGGATGGAAAAAAACAGGTGTGGAGATAGTTGTGCAAAGCTAGGGGAACATGGTGGAAACATAGGATTGTTTTAAGCAGTAATGTGGGATGAGATGGAATAAATACAGAATTGTTTGATGGAGTTGCAGCTGTGGATTTTCAATAGGCAATAAGGACCTACTGTAGATATTTAAGTAAGAGTGGTATGATGAAAGTGATGCATTAGGAAGTCATGTCTGTCACGTTACTATGGATTAGGAGGATTAAATACTAAGACACCAGCTAGGAGATGTTTATTGTTGACGATTAGTTATTATTGATGGATATATTGTGGATAGCATAGATACTCTAGTGTCAAAACTAATATTTGGGAGGGATCTGAGGCTGGAATAGGATGAGGGGCATTGCTGTTTCTATAGAGAGACATAATTAAACACCACAGTTTATGTAAAACTTTGAGATTCTTTCAATGTTTGATACAGCAAGCTATGTTATAGCCAGATTTTTAAAATATATCAATTACTTAACATCTGTGATGCTAGTATCATAGGCTGTAGAGATATACAGATGAATAAGACAATCTCCTATTTTTCAAACCTAAGATAAAAGTTGGCTAAACATAGTAAATTCAGTTAGATTGTGTTCTTGCTCTGTATCCTTTTCCTTGTCCTGAGTCCATATCATATTCTCTGTCCCACACTGCATGCTGCTGGTCAAAGGATAGGGAATTGGGCAGTTAGGAGAAATTGAGTGCTTTCGTGATTCTTTGTCCTCCCCAAGGTCACAGAGATAACCTCTTTGGCAGATAGGCTTGGTGGGTTGGACATGGGATTCTCTTTCTTACTGATTGTAATAAATCTTCATTTTCTTTTTATCACTAGGTCTAGCTGGTCACTTATGTTTGCACAGGTGGTTGTGAACTATTGTTCTAGTCATTGAAAATGTGATTCATTTTGTAATACATTTATTGAAACACAACTTTGTAGTAACATTTCATAAAGTGAGGAAATAATGTGCATCTGGTTTGAAAAGACCATGTTCTGTTCCAGATTGTTGGCAAAACTTCAGAAATTGCATCTGAGAGTAATATGTAGTAATTTGTGAAACGCTCTGATTTAGTGTTCCGTAATGTTAGTAATACATGTCTGTATATAGTGGATAAAAATTGAGAATTGTGAAAATGTGTTATAATTAATTTCAAATTACTCAAAGATTGTAGAAAGGCAAATGATCGTACGTTTAACTCATTCAGGAATTTTTAAATGTTATGCTCTTTTCTTCCCATTTCTTGGTACAGATTACTTCTGTGATTATTCAGAGATGAAGATTTATTAAATGAAACAGTGTAAAAACACATCTCACAGTGAAGGCAAATTTCTCTGAAGTTTCCATAATATAACCTGTGGTAGTGTTGCTCAGAAGCTAATCAGAAACATCTGTTAGGAATATTCACCTTTAATGTTTGAGATACATTTAGTATAGTTCACCAGAATAGAAAATTTAGTCTACTCAAGTTTAATATTTAAAGATATTTTGGCAGGATACCAATAGTTTAAAAACTATTATAGCAGGAACAATTATTTGGGACACTTTATTTTCATTTTTACTAAAAGTCTAGGGTATACATTGTAATTGCAATAGATTACTGTTTAAACTTAAAATTATCTCATGCCTGGATTCTTTCTTTTAATATGTATTTTTATTTTAGTGTGTATGGTAGAAACTGTGTTGGTCAGAATAGCCCACCTCCAAAGGTAAGGTAAATAAAAATTCTCCCTAGCCTGCTGTGATGCCGAAAAAATCATGAAGACATGCCTTTTATCTAGGCAAGGCATGGGGAGACAGAATACTTACCAAACTAGTAGCTAGCTCCCACACTTAGCAGTGATTTTTCTAATTAAATTTATCGATGATTAGTTTGGAACAGAGTGCTAGGGTAATGGAACAAAGGATGAGAGAAGGGAGGTAGGAAACATTTTAGAACTTCTAGCTCAGATATATTTTAGTTTGGAGCCTTGGGTTATTTGCTTTGGGACATTGGGTTCTTGGGATGGACTCTGAAAGCAGCACCAAGGGTAAACTTTGCTTATAGCCTTTTACCTAGGGATGGTGAAATGAATAATTCTGCTTTTGTATTGTCCTTAGAAGTTCTGTTGTGATCCTCTTACCTTATGGCTCTTGTTCTCTGATCCCTGTGATCTTTGCTGTACCTAAAATAGTTTTAGTAGACTTTTCAGGTGTCCCTTAGATCTCTCTTTGGGATTCAAGGACCACATGTTTCTGGTTTAATGGTTTGTCATCAGGTAACCTAGTGTATTTGAGAGCATAAATTTCCCAAGCTATATAGTAGTAACAACCACCACCGTTTATTGAACCTCATCATGGTGCCAAGGAATGTGCTAAATGCTTTACATGTATTTATTCTTTCATTAAGTCCTCAAAACAGCTCTAAAGATACGCTTTCTTAGCCCCATTTTATAAATATAAAACTGAGGCTCAGAGAGGCTTTCTCATTTGCCCAAGGTCACACACAGTAAGGACTTCAAAGCATTAGTACTTCCCAGAATAAAACACTGCCTCTTAGAATACGAAATTTTTAATGAAGTTGAATTTTGGTATTTCATATAAACATATTGTTTATTACCATTATGTAACTACATACTTTTCATATGTGCATAGTTCATTGACTGTTTTCAAAGCAGAGCTGTTACAGCTGTTGCTAAGTTCTGTATCCTTGATCTTATATTTCTAGGCATCCTATTGTCATGGACTTGGTGAGATCCACAGAGTGAAAAGTATAATGAAGAGAATTAGGAAAAGAACATAGAAAGTAAGGAGATCCTATAGAATTGAGGAGGCCACAAGAACCATTATAGAATTTGGTAACTTTGACCCATTCACTTTCTTGAGTTGCTGTGCCTTGCCTTCCTTTTTGTCTATTCCTTTTAAAGATCAGTTAGTTGATTGGGAGATGAAGGTTGAGAAGAGAGGGAACAATTAAAAAGATATGGTTTTTAACCACTCTTTCCTATTGAACCCTTGTTTGTAAATATTGCGAGGTATAAAGCATTGAAATTCTCTTGAGATAGTAGAGCAGGATAGTCGTGGTAAAGAAAGAGCTCTTTGACTTCATAGCTGTGAGATCTTGGGCATGTTTATTAAGGTAAAATGGGCATAGTGATATCTACTCATGTGATTATTAAGGCGATGAAATCAGATATTGTACATCTGTCTCTCCATGTATAGGCTTGATACAGAGCCAACATCCAATAGGTGGTGGTGAATATTAATCACTAGTTCAATTAACCTGCAGAAAAACCATTGGTTTTGAATAAAATTGTAGACTTTTTTTGGTTTTGAACTGTTAAAAGATAAACTGAAACATATTAAATTTTACAAGGGTTCACATGAGCAGACATCCATTCTAATTGGGCAGTGCCAAACTTTCCTCTGCAGAAATTATTTGATTGGCTGTAGCTTAAGTTATTGCCTTATTTGGGAAAGCCTACTTGACTTGTGACTGATTGTTCTTAGGTTGGTTTGGATTTGTGAACCTTGAGACATTTACAGGAATTTTATCCTGACTTAGGTTTTGGTTTGCTTATGTAGGCCGCCAAGGCATTAGAGCCACCTCAGTCTAAAGGCTTGCTTGTTTAATACTTTAACACTACCCAAATGAACTCTTCTACATGTTTTTCTTGCCAGTAAATGGTGGTAACTATGAATACCTCTTGCCCCAATTGTGAGAGTCATAGAATGGATTAAAGCAGAGCTATGTAATTACTCTAAAGGTTCAGAATTGTTCCTAGATAAGAACAAAATTTGACTGAAATACAGTTGAATATATCAATAATTCCAAAGGAGAACTTTGTATATTACAGAGGGTGTTGGTCATTCAAGAAAGGGAGAACCAGGAGTGGTAAATTTAAGGTTAGCAGGGCCAGTACATCCAGAGAGTGCCATGGCCCAAGAATATAAACGTCCTGTCTGCAATAGGTGTATAGCTACTGATTTAATAGAAATAGTGAGTTCTGTTTTGTTTTGTTTTGTTTTTTAGCTTGACATCAGTATACATACAAACCTTAATTAACTAATCTTGCTCTGATCCTATGTTCACCAATAAATCTTCTGATTATAATCTGGTTTCTTATGGAGCTTACATTCAGGGAGAGTATGCATTGATAAGAGTCTCAGAGTGTATAGTCCCTCTGGCAGTTAAATTTTGTAAATTACATTTTGGCTAGAGCTGTCTCTGATAGCTTTATTGATGTCAGTAACTCTTTGTAAAATGGGTCTCTTTCCATGCTAAGAGGTCAGATTTCTTTGCCTGCCAAGGGCCAAACTGGTTCTTCTCTGATAGTCTCCCATGGAAGGTTTGCTATCAAATTTTAATAAATACAGACTTTTGTTGCTACAACTATACAATTCTGTTACGGCAGCAGATGGCAGAACATTGAGCTGAATGAGTCACGCAAAGTGACATAACCTGGGATACCTAAGGATGTAATGAGAAGCCAGCACCAAAGAAAGATTTCTGGACCATTTGAGAAACTTGCCTTGAGAGTAAATGACAGTACACAGTTAGACGGGTATCCAGTTATTCTCAGAGACTACAAAAGAGCAAATTTCAAGCTTCCAAACTTGTACGTACTGTATCTGTTGTTCTGTACTACACCCCAGCATGGTAGTTAATGAGACATGTTCGGTAAGTTTTCGTAGAATGAGTGAGGAGGATGAATATGCAATCAGTGTTGAATAGGAGGTCAGTTGTGGACATATAAAACATAAAACACACTTCATTTAAAAAAAAACACTTTATTGGGGTGTGATTGACATAAAACTAGCTGTGCATATTTAAGGCATACAGTTTTATGAGTTTGGAGATAAGTATACACCTGTGAAACCATCACTACAATCGATTCCATAAACATACCTATCACCTCCAAAAGTTTTTTCCCACCCTCTTCTTTCTCTGTATTTTTGGTAGAACACAATCTTCAATGACCTAACAAATATACATACTTTGGCTGATAACACATCTATTGTCTTATTCTAAATGATGACTGAAAAAGATCTTATAGCTGTTCAGTTGCAGCAGAAAGTCTGCATAAGTGAACTATGACTTCAGTCTTTCCTTCCCATAACATTCCATAGTGATGGGATGTAGGAAAATAGTTTTAAGTACCTAAAATGAGACTAAGAATGAATCCTTTTACGGGACCTGTGAGACGTCGCTCTGTTGTAGTAGGAATTGTAACCCTTGCTGACTTTAGTGTTGTTCTGAGTCTTAATTTCCAAAGTGCTCTGAGAGCACTAAAAGGTAGAGACCCTCTGTCCTAGACTGTGGTGAATCCTCAATGTAATGCAGTCCTGCTAGGGACATGTGGGGCTACCGAGTGATCTTCTCCAGGTACCTTGCCAGTGAAAACCAACCTTTTCTCAAACTTCTGTGTACTTATAGTAGGATTGGTGGTAGGTACGCTAAAGTCTTATTCTCAGAAGACCTGTATTGGGAAGTCATTTCTTTGTAGACTATGCTATAGATTATCAAGTGAAGGAGTTTTCTTTTAGGAAAACACATTACTATGTAGATCAGACTCTGAAACACTTGTATGTGTTTTCTTTTGACTACAATGCCAGGTTATGAGGCAAAAAATATATATGCTAGTAATTATGGTGTTTGCTTAATTAAGTTGTCTTATTTTAAGTATTTAAAACATTTCCCCTTAAATTACATCACTATGGAATGTTGTGGGAAGGAAAGACTGAAGCTATGGTTCACTTATGCAGAATTTCTGCTGTTATAACAACTGATTAGTGATAAGATATTTTTCAGACAACGTTTTGAATAAAGTATTGGATAAAAAGGTGTTAGCAGCCAAAATATGCATCTTTATAAGGTCATTAAGAAGTATGTTCTAGGTTTCATATATCCATAATTGACTTTCTATTCAATGCTGTTGGGATATATACAGAAATATAGATGCTAAAGCATTTTGTTCTATTACCTATTATAATTTCTATTGTATGTCTAAGACTAATAGAATCCATTGTTATTTGGTCATACAAAACCCCAAGTTTTCTCCAGGTTTTGGATTCATTAAAATATTTTACATTATTTTAGATTCAATTGTTTCTAAAAGGTGTCCCTTATATCTCTTTCTTAGACTATATTAAACAATGTAATTCATTATTAATATGAACTATTTTATAATATCATATTTATTCATTTAGGACCTATCAAATAGTGTAGAGCTCTTAGTCTGCACTAGATGATCTCCAGTTGACTATTAATTTTGATTTTGGTTACCTATTGTTACCTATTGCAGTGTAATGAGCCACTCCCAAACGTAGTGGCTTTAAAATGTCAGCAACTTCATTTGCTTATGAATCTGTGCAGCGGCAGTTTAGTTTGGGCTTAGCTGGACAGTTCTTCTACAAGTCTCTCTTGGGATCACTTACACAACTACCATCTTCTGGTGCCTTGATTGGGGCTTGATAGTCTTAGATGATGTTGAGCTAGTCGTTTGCGTCTCTCTCTTCCTGGTCTCTCATCTTCAAGTTGACAAGCTTGGGCTTCTTTATGTCAAGGTCTCAAGGTTCCAAGAGTTGAGAGTGGAGTCACACAGTGTCACTTTTGCCACATTCTGTTGGTCAAAGCAAATCATAGGGCTAACCCAGGAATGGAGGAGGAACTAGTTTCCATCTCTGTCGAACTCTAATGAGCAGAGCAGCAAAGTCGATTGCATGGGGCTATGCATACGGGGGTGGGAGAAATCATTGTGGCCAACTTTGTAAACATTGTATCTTTCTCACCAATTTTTTTCTTTTGCTTTCAGTTATTACTTCATTGTTATTTTTATTCCTCCCTCTAGTATCCCCTCTCTTCCCTTTCTTTCCTATGTTGAATTTGCTACTATGTTTTTGAAAACCACTAAACTTATATTGTTAGAATGGTATGTAAACTAAGAAACACGCTTACTTTGAGAGAGGACCTGAGATGTTCTTCTTCAAATCGAGTGCATGGTAGTTGTGGCATCTCTCTTTCCAGTCTCTGAACTTTTTTTTTCCTCTCTACTATGTGCCAAGATAGTGTTTTCTAATATATTCTTCACATATTTCCAGAGTTTTGCAGAGCTTCCCAGGAACTACTATGTAGCGTGGTATGGAAGACAAAGCAGTACCTCAGGCAGAGCATTTTGACGTTCATTTTTTTTACTTACAGTTTTTGTAGGTTTGATTTTGTTTGAACAAAGAGTTTCTTGGCTTAAAAAACAAAACCACCATTTTAGGTAATTAGACTTGTTGGCTGGCTGAGTATGGGATATGTGAGGTTAATTAATTATGCAGTTAAAACACAAATGACTTAAGGTCTTATAAAAATATTTTTGCCTTAAGCCATTTCTAGAATATATTTTCTAAATGGAGAGTTTGTATGCTTTGATTTTTTCAGATACTTTAAAAACATGTTCTAGAACTTAGAAACCTCAAATTCAGAGCATCAATTACACAAAAAAATAAAATTACATAAAAGTAAGGGCTAACATATTTAAGAAAGCAATGAATATAGTAAAACAGCAAAATGAAAAGTCTTTGAGTGTATTGAAGGAGGCATATCAGTTACTCCACACCAGTGAGGGAGTAGATTTTTTTTTAAATTAAAAACCATATTTATCAGAAACTGACTATTTAAATGAAAAGGAAGTAATTAGAAAAGTAAAAAGTTATTCTATAAGTTATAGGTGAAATTTTTGAGGATATGAAAGTTTAAATGAAAAAACAAACGGGTTTATAAATGTTGCTATAAATGCTTATATGATCCAGGGCTAGACCTGTCGAGCTGGGAGTTTCTACCTCCGTGGGATGGCTTGGGTGACTCCTTGACCTTTGGGTACCTAAAATGTTGATTGAGATTATTTGTGTGTCCCTTTTAGTTCTGACCTACAAAGCGATCAAGGAATAGAGGTTATCATCTTATATTTGAAGGACTGATTTTGTAGAAGAAGGATTCATTTTCTATGAAACTAGGAATTACAAGTATAATTTAGAGAAAGGCAGATTGCATTGCAATAGTGAGGAAGAACTTTCAAGTAGAACTGTCCGAAAAATGGATTTGGTTGCCTGGTAAAGTTGCGAGTTTCTCATTCTTGGAGATTCTTAAGCAAAAGTTGTACAGTGATCTATTATGGTCACTACAGAAAGGAATTCTTGTCACAGAGAAGGGGTAGATTACATAGTTCTTAGGGTTTTATAAGTGCTTAGGATTGAATGAGTGGTCCAAATAAAGCATCTCTAGGTTTCCTCTAGGTCAGTCGTATCACCTGAGGGCAATTTTATACACCCTCCAAGAGATACTTGGCAATGTTTGGAGACATCTTTGATTTTCCTCCCTGGTGATGGGGGGTTGCTCATGTCATCTATTGAGTAAAGGCCAGAGATGTTGCTAAATATCCACAGTGCACAGGACAGTCTCCCACCTCCCCACCTCCAACAACAAAGAATTATCCATCCTCAAATATTACTAGTGCCAAGGGTGAGAAACTCTGGGATTTGGTTTGAGTGAGTGACTTAAATGGTGTCCATTTGATCTTTGAGACTTATCTGGGCCTGAAGTGATTAGGCCAGCTAATACTAGCTGTAGGCAAACGTTGAAGTAGGATACGGTTATTTTCAGCAACTTTTTGCCATGCCCATCACATTGTCAATTCCATTGCTCTCAGGTTCTGTAAGGTCTGCTTCAGTACCACCTTTCTGGGCCTGTCCTCTCTAATAATTCTTCATATCATCAGACTTAGCTCGCTTGGGCCCTATTTCTTCAACATCTGCTCTCTGTTACCTAGATAATCTGAAAAATGAATACACTTATTGATATTGATTTAGTACTCTTTCCTTAATTGGTGATAATGCCTGAATCTTTTATCCTCCACCAGTGACTCATGGTGATTCTGTGGAGCCTTCCAAGATGACCTGTTGTCTACTCACAGGGCTATAAAATTTGCAAGTTGTCATTCACATAGATTACGTGTGAATACTTTATTAAAGCAAAACAGTGGGATTCTAGTCTAATATATATTCAAAATTATTTAAAGAACAGTTCAAATAAGACATTAGAAATATTAAATGCATTGATACGAGTCTCATTAGAGCTACAACTTGGAGGTAGATTAAAATGTCAATGGCACCAGCTTGAGTACTGGAAATTATTAATAACTAAGAATGGTCTACAGTTACTTGGGTAGAGATCACTTAACTTTTGAAGATTAACCATCCGTTTTATTTGCTTATGTATGCAGAAATGAAATAGGCAATAGTTTTGTATTAAATTTAGTTGAAAAAAATAAACTGCTCTGATTTCTAGTTTGGTGGCATAACAATCCAAAATAAATTCACATGTCACCCTATTATTATAGATAAAGGGGAAAAGTTTTCTTCTAGTCATTCATACTATACTATAAAGTACAATTATATAATATAGTATGTATAATATACTATAAAGTATATTTAATTGCAAAATTTATTGTTCAGGTGAGTCTCACTGTATGTAAAAGTCTAGTTCTAATGAAATTTTTGAAGCAGAGTAATTACCAATATTTTAATATTTACTTTTCACTAAAAACTGGTCATTTTACCCTCTTTCCTTTACAAAGATGAAATCATACTTCCACAAATGCCAGTCTGTACTTTGGCTCCTCGCTTGATTAAGATGAAGGAATGTGTACTTAGAATAATTCAGACACTGAGACTGTGTATACCAGGAGCCACCTGCTTTCCTTAGGGGGCTTTCCTATTAAAGTATTAATCAGACTGTTTGTTGTTATAGACAGGATTTCCATGTGAGAAATTTGGCTAACATACACACATGCCTCATTTTTGCCATGCCCTGTATTTAATACACTAAGAAAATTACGTTTGGAAATGCTCTTCATAGCTTTTCAGCTTCTACTCCCAACTGGTGCGGTTTATTGTTACTAATTAAATTTTGAAGACTGAGATGGCCAAGTCATATCAGTTTCAAAGTGCTTTGGGTGTTGTGAGGACTTAGTTTTGAGGATACTACTCTGTTTCCCTCCTAATCATCTTCCCAGCATGACAATATTGAGTTGCTTTACTCTGCTGATACACTGCTTATTCATCTCATTCTAACTTTGTGGGCGGAGACAACAATGCTATTTAGACATGGTGTTTTAGAAATATGCCAGGGAGATTTTTGTATATGCTGTGATTGATAGAATTTTGTTCAGAGAAGTCTCTAACTTTCTAAACTGTAGGATACCTTTAAAAATAGCCACTTGACGCAGTGGTTGAGGGTCCGCCTGCTGATGCAGGGGACGCGGGTTCGTGCCCCGGTTCGGGAAGATCCCACATGCCGCGGAGCGGCTGGGCCCGTGAGCCATGGCCGCTGGGCCTGCGCGTCCAGAGCCTGTGCTCCGCAACGGGAGAGGCCACAACGGTGAGAGGCCCGCGTACCGCAAAAACAAAACAAAACAAAACAAAAAAGCCACTTGACAAACCTGAGAGTCAGATGAAAGAAAAACTTAAGGCTATGATTTAAATGAATGAATAAAATGAATGTTTCTTTTTTTCTTAACCATGAGATCTATGTCCCATATGTCTGTTCATTTCTTCCCATGCCTTTTAATGACATCTTTTGGAGAAAAAAAATTGAGAAGAAAAAACAAAACTTATATTTTCTTTCATGACAGTTTCTATAAGAGTAGATGATTATCAGCTTGTGAACATAATTGAGAAACTAAAGTACATGTGAGGATCACATTCTTCATTCTGAAGCTTCCTAGTTCTCTTAGATGCAGGCGTTACGAAAAAGTAAATAAGTTGGAGAGAAATAAAAAACAAGGTGGAGGTTTCTACAAGTACAAACTGTACTCAGATTTGCAGGTACATTATTTTGAGTTTATTTAGAAGGTTCATGGAATAGTATCCTTTGGTAGGAGGATTCCGAAGAGGAGTTGTACGTATAAACCAAAATCTCTCTCTCTCTCCATCCCTCCATCCAAACAAACTTTTCACATTAGCAATGTAAGAATAATGTGCTTTTAAGGGATGAAGAGTTTGTACAAACATTTCTAGATATCAGTGCCTAAAATTCTGGTTTTGACTTTTAGATAGACTGCCTGCCTGCCTGCATTTTAGGTCATATGGTCCAGATGCATCCTTAAAACTGGCTGTACACAGATTTCCTACAAGCTCTTGACCACATGCAACTAGAATACAAAGCAGAAGAGAGTTTTCCATGATAGATATAACCTCCAGTCTATAAATCTCTTCTCTTTAATCATTTTGGAATCTGTAACTAATAGCTAATACTGGATATAAACTTGATTTTACAGTTGCAGTAGATTTTTTAATTTTATTTTAATTTTTTTTGGCTGCGTTGGGTCTTCGTTGCTGCGTGTGGGCTTTCTCTAGTTGCGGCAAGCGGGGGCTACTCTTCGTTGCGGTGCACAGGCTTCTCATTGCGGTGGCTTCTCTTGTTGCAGAGCATGGGCTCTAGGCACGCAGGCTTCAGCAGTTGTGGCACACGGGCTTAGTAGTTGTGGCTCACGGGCTCTAGAGCGCAGGCTCAGTAGTTGTGGTGCATGGGCTTAGTTGTTTCGCAGCATGTGGGATCTTCCTGGACCAGCGATCAAACCCATGTCCCCTGCATTGGCAGGTGGATTCTTAAGCACTGTGCCACCAGGGAAGTCCCCTAGGTTTTTTATCTGTGTTTATTTTTAATTCACTTTTATTGTTGGAACAAGATTTGATAAGCGCTTAAGTTTCTTCTCATTGCCCTAGACCCATTAGCTGTTGAACAAAGATGACTTTGGATTTTAAAAAAATCAGTAGTGATTTTTAATTCTTTTATCGTTCTCTTATCTATATACTGTTAAAATAACTTCTGAAGGTATTTTGAAAAACTGTGTATCTCAATATCATTATGTTTGTTAGTGATAAACTGGATACTGAATCTGTCTTGCTGACTGGGGAGGAAAAAAAAGCACAGAAGATTTCTTAAGGTTACCCAGCACAGCTGAGAGACCTTTATCTGTTGTGTTGCTTTGATGTAATAAGCTGGGGAAGCGCAAAAGGAAAAAATCTTTTGTGTGGAATAAGTTTGGAGCAGGTGATTGAAAAGTCTTCCACAGTTCATCTGATTTAGAATTCATGCACTCCTCCTGCCCTCCTTTTTTTTTTTGTAATGCCCACTTTCATTGTGCTTTAAGCCTTTTTAAAATGCTCGTTAGAAAAAAAGTTTAGTTCTGAACCTTTCCTGCCTGAAGAAATGGTAGTCAGTGGGAACTGAGTATGCAGAGAGGAATCTGCAGCTGGATAGAAATAGTGAGAACCAAGGCAGATATGAGCAAAACCATGCCTAATCACGGAGGTATTTTCTCAAATGAATTCCAGAATGAGCATGTGCCCAAAGAACCGGCAGATGACTTGAGTGTGGGCACACGGCACACCATTTGGGAAAACTATCATTCCGTTTTACAGTACATGAGTGAATAGATATCGATACATATGCTGTGTTTAAAACAACCGTAAAGAGAATATATATATCTAACTACTTACTGTCGATGACTGTTTTGTTGTGGATTATGTATTGGGATTGAGTTAGTTCTCAGTGGACACCTCGAACATGTGGAGCTCAGCTGGAGGGCAGCTGTTTGCCTTTTGCCTACGGCACAGTGTGGTTTGGTGAAGCAGTGAGTGCTGTCTTACTGGCCACCTTAGTTAGAATTACAATAACCCTCACGCTAACGGTCTTTCTTACCTTCATTAAATGACAAAAATCTGAATTGCAGCGCTGCCATGTGCTGTTTGTATGTGGCCCTGCTGTGACCTCTCTGAAGTAATCTGGAAGCTCTTATTTATTTTTGTAGTGTCTCTGAGGGAAAAACATAATGTCACCCTAAGCCTGGTTCTTATTTGAGGTTAATGGGAATACCACCCTTTGTATGAAAATAACTAACGTACTACAAGTTGTCT
The DNA here is from genome assembly GCF_963455315.2 of Globicephala melas. Classification (NCBI taxonomy): domain Eukaryota; kingdom Metazoa; phylum Chordata; class Mammalia; order Artiodactyla; family Delphinidae; genus Globicephala; species Globicephala melas. The sequence continues at coordinate 63,401,388 of NC_083321.1, forward strand.
ACTTATAATAATGAGGTTTCACTTAGGCGACCCGTCTACTTTGCCCTGCTGAAAGCACAATGTTTTTTCAGCTTTAACTTTGCTCTGAGTCCATATAAAACCTTTCTCTGTCCTCCGTGTGCTGAATGACATGGGAGGTATTTTTGTTTTGTTTTCTGAATTGCGAAAGTAAGATGTTTGGCAGTATTAGGGTAAAGAATGGTCCCTTACATAGTTAATGTAAACATATGAGAAAACTGGCTCGTGTAACTTTTTTCTCTCCTCACTTAATATGTAAACATATAAGGTTTTTTAAGTTTTTGATTGCAATATTTAGGTGGCTTATTTTCAAAATTTAAAAAATGTGTTTCTCAGATCTGTTTTTCTTTATTAGAATAAATATTTTATAGAAGTTTTGAGGATTATGGAATTTTTTCATCTCTGCTTTTCTTAAATCTGATTCATTATGTACATAGTGAGCTCTTTAACACAGAGACTATATCTTTTTTTATTTTTTAATTTTTTATTGATGTATAGCTGATTTACAATATTGTGTTAGTTTCTGGCATACAGCAAAGTGATTCAGTTATACATGTTTATATAGATATATATTATATATATATATTATATTCTTTTCCATTATGGTTTATTACAGGATATTGAATATAGTTCCCTGTCCTATACAGTAAGACTTCGTTGTTTATCTATTTTATATATAGTAGTTTTAATCTACTAATCCCAAACTTCTAATTTATCCCTCCCCTACCTCCTTTCCCCTTTGGTAACCGTAAGTTTTGTTTTCTATGTTTGTGAGTCTCTTTTTGTTTTGTAAATAAGTTCATTTGTATCATATTTTAGATTCCACATATAGGTGATATCATATGATATTTGTCTTTCTCCTTCTGACTTACTTCACTTAGTATGGTAATCTCTAGGTCCATCCATGTTGCTGCAGGGGCATTATTTCATTCTTTTTTTATGGCTGAGTAGTATTCCTTTGTGTGTGTGTGTGTGTGTGTGTGTGTGTGTGTGTGTGTATCTCACATCTTTTTTATCCATTCATCTGTCAATGGACATTTAGGTTGCTTCCATGTCTTGGCTATTGTAAATAGTGCTGCAGTGAACATTGGGGTGCATGTATCTTTTCAAATTATAGTGTTCTCTGGATATATGCCCAGGAGTGGGATTGCTGGATCATATGGCAACTCTATTTTTAGTTCTTTAAGGAACCCCCATACTGTTTTCCATAGTGGCCGTACCAATTTACATTCCCACTAACAGTGTAGGAGGGTTCCTTTTTCTCCACACCTTCTCCAGCATTTATTATTTGTAGACTTTTAAATGATGGACATTCTGACCAATGTGAGGTGATACCTCATTGTAGTTTTGATTTGCATTTCAGAGACTGTATCTTAACCCACTATTTTATCTACTATTTTATCATGATTAAGTTGAATGAAATTTGTTAAAGCTGTAATTCTTTAATGGGAGTTTTTAAAGAAATCTTTGAGAGAAATCCATGACAGCTCATGGGCTTTGGAATCACAGCTGGTTGCCAAACCTGGCTCAATCCCATTATTGTCTGTGTCTCTCTAAACCTCTTCTCTGAAGTGGGGATAATAACCCCCACATTACAAGACTATTTTGAGGATCATGTAAAGTGATGTATGTCAAGCACTGAACACAGCATGTGACATATAGTGAGCCTTCAGTAACAGCAGCAGTTGATATTATTGTTACACTATTATTTTAATTATTATACTGAACTCTGAAAGATTTTGCCTCACTCCTTTCTTTTTTTAAAATGACACTTACTAAAAATATACATATATATGTATAGGAACCATTATGGGGATTACCCCTACCTTGGAAACACAGTAGCTACTAAATCAACATCAGTAAAAATTTTCTAGAGGCAGAGGGATATAATTGAAAGCCTTGAATTTGAAATCAGGTAGTCCTAGCTCTGAGTCTTAGTTCAGCCACTTAAATATTTTGTGATTTTAAGCGAGTAACTTACCTTCTGAGTCCAATTGCCTCATCTTTAAAGTGAAAGTGATTAAAAACCTACGTTGAAGAGCTATTATACGATTAGTGGTAATATTTTTAAAAATATACAGTGCCTGGCAGTGTTAGTCAATAGTAGTTCATTATCTAGTTTAATCCTCTACTTTCCTCTTTCTCTATGTTCTCTGGCCCTTTTTATTTTTTTGATTTACCTTTGACTTTAAACTCTCCTATGGTTTCTTTTTGGCTCCTTGCTCTTCCTTTACATATTTATTTCCTTTCTTGTTTGTTTTGATTTGCATTTTTAATGACTTTTAATGACCAACTAATTGACCATAAAATAGAGAGATGGCTATGGGAAAGAAATGAAGCAGCTGAATATCTCGGTAACTTTTAAATATAAGTCATTGGACAACCTTTACTTCCAATAACTGCATTTCCTTTACATGATAATAAGAGAGATGTAAATAAAGTGCTGTGTGTGTTTGGTGATAATGTCTAGTTGGTTTTTATAGTTCCAGTTCAGAGAACATACTTCAGTGAGTATTTTGTTCCATGAATGAATTCACATGGTGATTTTCACTTGACCATTAAATTTTCTTTTAAATTTTTAATAAAGACTGATTTCTTTTCATGTGTAAACCCTTATCTATAGTCCTTTAAATAGTGAGTTGTAATTTAAAGCTGTGATTTTTTTTTTTAATTTGCCAGCGGAAATAGAATTGTGTTGTAATAAGGAATGTAATTTACAGGTTATATTACTACATACTGAAATTTTCTATAGTTATATACTTTAAATCCTTTCACTTTTATGGAAGACAAAATACAGCTTACCTACTAACCATAAAAGGACAGGACATCATATAAGCTGTACTTCCCAGCCACTATCTAACATAGCTGTTTCTACAACTGGAAAATTTCAAGGTTAATATATTGCCAGACTTTGTTTGCTGACCTTGAAGGTATAAATCAAGAACAATGAGCAGTGCAAGGAAGAGACTAGGACCAAGTTGTTGATGTATTTAATATAATTCCCCACATTCAATTCAGTCAGAGAAAATGCTCTCATTTGCTTATAGAGAGTATATACATATACTCTTGAGATTTGTCTCATTATATATTAGTGACAGTTTGCTTTGAAATAATTTTGTTGTACACTGAAAAAGTTTGACTCATGGAATCGCAGAATTTTAGAGTTCTGAAGGATCCTAGAGATTGATCTAACTTCTCTTAAAGATAAAAAGCTTAAGGCTCAAAGAATGGAAGTGACTTGATCAAGTTTATAGTCTTACTCTGGAGACCTCAGACTTCTTCCTTACTAATAGCCTGGTGTTTGTGGCCCTAAATTCCCCATAAGGTGTTTTGTACTTTTCCCGTATTTGTTTTGTCAAGGAAGGGAAACTTAAAAAAAAAAAACAGTAAGCAAAACTGCTAATCCAAAACAAAGGGACAGATTATAAAGATGTACTGTATATTATGTGAGATTAGAATTATATAAGGATTTTTAAAAATTATAAAACAATGCATAGTTATTTAACTTAAGAATCCCACTGCTCAAAAACGATGCATTCTTAAAAGCAAATTAATATTATGATAATGATCTGTTGTGTGTTCAAAGCAAAATATATACATTGCAAATTGTGTAACACTTATTGGTCCAGTGAGAATGACTTCCCCAAGAGGCTACGTAATGGTCTGTGTTTTCAGAAAAGTTGAAAATGCTTATAGAGTCTAAAGTTCAGCCTTTACAAAGTATACGAATGGGAGTACAATTTAGTTTTTTGAAAGATGGTTGCTATAAATAGAAATTAACATTATTATCAAAAACCTTATATAGTATATCAAGAATCTGTCCACATATGGAATTAGATGAAATAGAGATTGCTCTTGGGAACTTTGTGTTCTAAGTAACTTCTGGTGGAGACATAAAGGTATACAGACAACCAAAAAAGCTTTGTCTAAATATATACTGAGTAATTAAAATAATAATATAATTAGATGTTTTGGTGACTACCTCTTGTAGGGTGAGGTGTAAATATTCTGTCCTAGCATGTTGTATTGGGATGATTTGTTAATATGCCTGCATTTCTGCTAGACCTCATAAGGGCAACAAGAATGAATATTATCTAGTTTTGTTACCCTAGCACACTGGCAATATAACAAGTACTGAAATAAATTTATAAACAAAGGTAAGAACTTGTGGTTCCTTGTTTGTTCTGTTTTGCTTGAAGATCACGTGGTCTCTTGATAGTCTGGAGCTTATTTACCTCTGTATCTTTTTCCTTTTGACTTTGCTCAGGCACAAAGTGTTAGTAACACATAGATACCAGATAACTTTTTATGAATGGGTGGATGGATAGATGGCTAAAATATGAATGAAGTACACATGGAGCAAGGAGAAATCTATTGCTTCTTTTCCAGAAAACAGAGACAAGATTTCAGTATTTATTTGCATAATGGAAGGAAGGGGGCTCAGTGAATATGGGGAGGAAACAGACTTGATGAGGAATGAAGGCCAGGCAGCAAAGAGCATCATTGTCTTTGGACACATTCAAGCAGGAGTGGTCAAAGGCACTGGGCAGGGTTAAAGAACTTTTAATTGAGTATGTTAAAGAAAAGCAGAAGATTTCTGTTGTAGGAAGTAGTTAAATGCACCATCTGTTTAGGTCTCTAGTAGACTTTAAAATGACTTCAGGATATGTGTTTTAACCATTTTGAGGCTTAGATGGTAAAAACAGCCTTCTTTACCAGGTGGTAGTCACATTTTTTATATTTCTGGTTATTTTTAGGTTTTTAAAGTATTCATATATGGTGATATTGTTTCTTTGTTAGAGCGTTGACAGGGATAGTTTTCATATAATTCTGCATGACATAGTGCTGACAACCATAGTACAGTTTTTCCCTGAAAGTTTTGTAAGCTCTCTAACAGGAATCCATGTATTGTAAATCTATCACTTCCTGAAAAGTCATTCCAGAGAAAACAGTATTTTTCAGCTGAATGAACTTTACTTTCTCATTATTTGTTATACTTTCTGTACACTTGGCTTAAAATGTTCTTTTGGTTTAGTACATTATGAGATTTCCATTACATGATTACTTTTATTTAACCACCCATATTCTTGGTGCAAATAGATAATAATGAAATTAATTCTGTGTTTTCACATAAGTATACTCAGTTTCAAAAAATAAAAATGGTTTCTAAAAGATTCACAAACCAAAAATAGACAAAGGATATGAAAAAGTGGTTAAACCAACTGACCAAAAAACAAACAAAAAGGTCTATAAACCTGTGGGGCTCAATTTCACTCATAAGAAGAATGCAGCTATAATATATCATTTCTTTCATCCACCACATTGGCAAGGATAAAACAGTTTGATAAAACACAGCTTTTGTGGACATAGGGAAACAGCTCATGTAAGGATATGGCTACTTTGATATACTATTGATGGGAGTGTATCAAAATTAAAAATATACCTATCCCTTGATACAGAGAATTCAGTTTTAAGAATTTACCTCCAGAGATTTAGGTATGCAAGTTTACAAAGTATACTTTGGTATTCAATATATGTAGCATCCACTCTATTCATAGACTGTTTGAAATAAACGTGTGTGTGTGTGTAAAGTTTAAAGGAAAAGTATAAAACAATGTCTTTATTTGGCATGTATCTTTGTACAAATGTACGCACACATGTACAGAATTCTATACAGAATACCAGAGATGTGGATAGAAGGGAACTTTCCTTTCATTGTATTTTTATCATTCACTTTGAATTTTTGTTTCTATCATGTACATGTATTAATTTGTAAAAAGCCAGTTTTAAGTGTTTTTGAGAAGTAATTTACATGCTCTAAAATTTACCAGTTCAAAATGTCAGTTCCATGAGTTTTTAGTATATTTACAGAATTGTGCACATATCCATACAGTCTAATTTTGGAACATTTTTATTGCCCCCTGAAGAAACCTTATACCATGAGCAAACTCCCTATTACCCCTCACTCCTCTAGCTCTAGACATCCACCATTCTACTTTCTGTAAGGAGATTTGTCTATTCTAGAATTTCAGATAAATGGTATCATACAACATTTGGTCTTTTGTAACTAGCTTCCTTCACTTAGTGCTTCTGAAGTTCATTCATGTTGTAGCATGCCCTTCATTACTTTTTGAATTAAAAATAAAAATCAAAGTGAAAATAGCAATTTCAAAATTACTTATCCTGTTTAAGTGTATTGTGCAATGGTTGTGAAATGGGAGGGAATTATAGAGAAATTATTTTTTGTCAATAGTTACCATTTCTTGAGCATCTGTGATGTACTTGTCACTCTATTAGACTTTATGTATGCTATCTCATTTAATGCTTTCAATATATGTAATAGATAACATTGTATTGTTTCCACAAATGAGTAAACTGTGGTATGATTATTTTATGTGTTGCTTTAGACATAAAAATGTAAAGTATAAAAATAGATGTGTTCAGATGTATAATTTACAGCTAAAGTTAGAATATAAGTGTAATAACATTACCACAATGCACAGTGAAAATGTCATTTACTGGCCAGACAGGTCTAATAGAACCTTTTGCAATTATGGAGATGTTCTATATCTGCTTGTCCATTATTGTATCCACTACCACATATGGCTGTTGATTACATGAAATATGGCTAGTGTGGATGAGGAATTGAATTTAATATTAGTTTTTAAAATTAATTTAAATTTAAATAATCACATTCTCCTTCTGGCTATGACATAATAAAGGTAATCCTTACCTTTCCAACTGAAACAGCCAAAATGTGGGCAAAACTTATAAAACAATGGTTTTACAGTCCTGGAATTAGGCACTGAAGGGCAGAGATCCCTGAGAATGGGAAACAAATGCAATGAGTCTATGATTATGCTAACTTACTGCCTTGAGAAAATTCCAGGCTTGAATCAAAGAGGAGACATTCATGCAAAGTCTAGAGGACTTTCTGAGTTGAAGAAACAAGAGTGGAGAGTGAGAGGGGAGCCATGCTGGATGGAGTCCACCGAAGACTAGAGAGGAAAGCATTCAGCTGTTTACTGATTAGGGCATGCACATGAGGAAGATACCCCAGGTCAAAGAAAGAATGACCTGAAAGGATTAGAGGTGCTTAATTGAGTGCTGGCACTCAAGCAGCAGCAGGAATAGTGTCTGTTCCTATCAGCCAGATTGGAAAATCTCAAGATTCATGTGGCATTGGGGAGAGTACACATAAGGGTCTTATCTCAGCAGTGGGGAATAATTAGCCCTAAGTTGAGCACTACTTCACTCCCTCCTAAAATATCTTAAAAGCAAGTCCTTAAAGGATCAGGCTGTTTCTAAAGAACTGTGACCCAGAACAAAACTCAAGATTTATGGGCATACAAAAATATCCAGCATCCACCAAGGTAAAATTCAGAATGTCTGATATCCAATAAAAATTACCAGGCATGCAATAAGAAACAAGAAAATTTGACCCATAATGAGGAGATAATCAGTCAGTTAAAACCAAATCAAAACTGACAAAGCTGTTAGAATTAGCAGGCAAAGACATTAAAAAAGCGTTGTTACAAGTGAATTCCATAGTTTCAGAAGAGTTAGAGACATGGAAAACGGGGAAAAAATCCAAATCAAGCTTCTAATGATGATAATTAGAGTGTGTACGATGGAATATGTACTGGGTGGCATTAATGACATATATATTACAGAAGAAAATATTAGTGAACTTGAAGATCTAATAATAGAGATGATCCAAAATGAAGCACAGAATAAAGAGAATATTTTTTTTTTACAAAATAAAGAGAGCGTTAGTGAGTTGTGGGACAACTTCAGGTGACCTACTATATATTAATTGGAGTTCCCAAAGGGGAAGGGGAAAGAGAAGAAAATATATTTGATGTAATTATGGTTGAAAAAAATTTCAAATTTGATGGAAATTATAAACCCACAGATCCAAGAAACTTAATGAAACCCTTTTAAAAGAAACATGAAGAAGAGTACTCCAAGGCACCTCATAATCAAATTGTAAGAAGACATTTGAAGTGGTACTCATTGAGCCAAATACTGAAATAAAATGATCCATCAACCTAGAAATTGATACCCAGCAAAAATAGCTTTCAAAACAAAGGTCAAAACTATTTTAGACATACATTTTTAAGAAAAAATGTTTAAAATATAGTGGTTTCATAATATAGATAAAAGTATACTAGGTGACAACAATAGCACAGAAGTAGGGGTGGGGGAGAAATGGAAGTATACTATTGTAACAGTCCATATTGTATGTTTAGTGGTATAATATCACTTGAGTAGAGACTGTATCAATTTAAAGATGTTTACTATAAACCCTTTAAACAAAGAAGCCAACAATGGAGAGAAGATGGAATCATTAAAAAAACTGAGTTGATTCAAAAAAGGCAGAAAGGAAGAAAAAAAAAAACCAAGAAACTATAGAAAAATAAATAGCAAGGTGATAGATTTAATTCTGAACTTACCAATAATCGCATTAAATGTAAACAATCTAAATATGCCAAATGAAGAGGTGGAGATTTTCAGATATGATACAAAAGCAAGAAACAGCAATATGATGCCTAGAGGCAGTGAACTTCAAATATAAATACCAAATCAGTTAAAAGTAAAAGAATGGAAAACTAACAGTAATCAGAAGTTACTGTCAGATGAAATAGATTTCAGATTAAAGACTATCATCAGAGATAAAGAAGGTAATTTCATCATGGTAAGGAAGATGTAATTCTAAATGTTTATGCCCCTAGTACCAGAGCTTCAAAATATGCCAAGGAAAAACTGATAGAACTGTGAGGAGAGATTGTGGAGATACCTCCATAAATACAGCAGGATATTTTGATAGTTTCTCTCAATAATTGATTGAACAAGTAGACAAATCAATAAAGATTTAGAAGATTGGAACAACATTGTCAAGCAGCTTGACCCTCTGCCCAGCAACAGTTGAATTCACATTTAAAAAAAAATGTACATGGGCTATTTACCAAACATATGGAACATATTCTGGGACATAAAGTAAGTTTTGATAAATCTGGAAATAATCAAGTCATACATATAAAGTATTTTCTGACCATAATAGAATAAATAAGTCAGTAACAACAGAAAGATAGCTGAAAATCCCCAAGTATTTGGAAGCCAAATAACACACTTCTAATTAAGTCATGGATCATAGAAGGGAGCAAAATCAGAAATTAGAAAGTATTTTGAATGGAACAAAAATGAATTCCCAACTTATTAAAATTAGGACACACAGCAGATCTAGGGGGAAATTTATAACATTGTACATCTATATCGAAAAAGAAAAAAATCTTAAACCAATGGCCTAAATTCCTACCTTTAAGAAACTAGGGGAAAAAAACCCAAAGCAAACAGAAAAAAGGAATTAGTAAAGATTAAATTGAAATCAATGAGGTAGAAAACAGAAAAATAGAGAAAATCAATTAAACAAAAGCTCATTCTTTGATAAAATCAATACAGTTAATAAGTCTATACTCAGACTAATCAAGAAAATAGGATACAAACGGCCAGTAGTAGGAATGAGAGAGGTGACATCACTATAGATTCTACAAGTATTAAAATAATAATACGGAAATGCTATATGTTATTGATAATGATATGTTCATTATCTTGATTATGTTGATGATTTTAAAGATATATACCTATGTCAAAACTAACAAAATTGTATACATTAAATATGTTAATTATACCTCAATAAAGCTATAAAAAATTTTAAGTAGCCACACATATAAAGAGTAGCTACAGAATTAGACTGTGGAGCAGTATTCTGTAAGTTCCTTAAAGGTTAGAATTGTATTTAAATATCTTCTTTATGGAGCAGGTACAGAGTAAACATTTGACCAATATTTGTTTAATAGAGGAAATGCAAGATACAACTAACGGGGTAGAACATGGATATATCACTTACCTTCTAAGGATCTAAGTTTCCTAATATGAAAAAATATATTACCTGAAGGTCCTTTTAGCTCTAAAATTCTATAATTTGAAACACAGAGAAAATCTTCATTATTTAATTGCAAATTTACATTTATTTGGAAAAACATTCTGTTGAAGTTACAATGTTTAAGAAATTAGCATAATTAATTTAAAAAACTTTGAAAACTGTATGTTACTAAAAATGAAATCCTTTCTTTAGCATCTTTGACATAATACTGACCATCTTTCTGAATAAAATTCAAAAATTTTCCATTGGTTCTGTTGATATGGTCCTCTCGTTTATCCCTTATCTCCTCAGTGTCTCTACTAACAAGTCTGTGCTTCCTTGATCACTTTGTATAAAACAACCACCCCTACTCGCCTGCATTTTATTTCCTTATCCTGCTTTGTTTTGCTCCAAAACTCATCACTGTCTGACATACTATTTCAATATCTTCTCTTACCTCACTAGAAGATAAGTTCCAGGAGGGCAAGGACTTTGTCCATTTTGTATACTGTTGTAAGTTTTAGAATAGTGTCTGGCACATAGTATGTGTTCAGTAAATATTTCTTGAATGAGTTGATCAATTGTACTTTAATATTCCTTACATGTTTCCCCCTGCTTGCACAGATTTTAATATCTTAAATCTCCGCTCTATGAAAGAGGTGAGCTGCAAATATTGGTAATTTGAGAGATTTCAAAAGGTCTACCTGTTTAAAAACAAACTTTTTTCCAAGCTTCTATCTCTGGATGAGGTTTTTATATCTAGATCACTTCCATGAATAACAAAACAAACTAAAAACAATCTGCCAAATGCCTGACACTTTGCAGCATCGTCTCATTTAATCTTCCCAACAATTCAAAGTGAGGTAATATACTCACTTTAGTGATAAGGGATCTAAGGCTTAGGGAAATTATATAAAGCATCAGAAGTCACATAAAATTAGATTCAAACCTGTATTTGCCTTATTCTAGAGCTTGAGTTTTTAAACATTATGCTCTTTCCCAGTTTCAAAGGTATTATTTGTAAAGATAATCGTTAGTTTAATATGAGCACAGATAGGTTTAGCATATGAGGATAGAGCATAGCAACATTTTGAGGGAAAGGGACTTTGGAGTTTTCTTTGGAGAAAGTAGAGAGTGTGGGAAAGATTTCTGGGACACTTCTAGAGAGGTTTGTGAGTGGAGTCTGCGAGGGGAATAATGACTAGTGCAGAGAAAGAGTGAAACATTGAAAAATTGGGAAGGTTGGCATTGCCCAAAGGGGATACAAAGAGAGGAAAATAAAAACTGAGTTTTGTGATCTGGAGCATTGGCTGGCAAATTATAGCCAGTAAACAAACTCACTTGGACTTTATAATTGATTAGTCAATAAATGAAAATTATTCCTCATGCTTTAAGTTACATTTTCAAAATAGTGATATGAACCTTATGCATCATGGATAGGGTATTTTTGAAGGCGCGAGAGAATGGGAGAGGAAAAGAAGGAGAGAGGAGAGGAGGAGAGTGTGTGCATGTTTATTAGATTTTTTAAAATAAATTTATTTATTTATTTATGGTTGTGTTGGGTCTTTGTTGCTGCACGCGGGCTTTCTCTAGTTGTGGCGAGCAGGGGCTACTCTTCATTGCAGTGCGTGGGCTTCTCATTGCGGTGGCTTCTCTTGTTAGGAGCATGGGCTCTAGGCATGTGGGCTTCAATAGTTGTGGCACTTGGGTTTCCGTAGTTGTGGCTCACGGGCTCTAGAGCACAGGCTCAGTAGTTGTGGCTCATGGGCTTAGCTGCTCTTCAGCACTTGGGGTCTTCCTGGACCAGGGATTGAACCCATGTCCCCTGCATTGGCTGGTGGATTCTTAACCACTGCTCCACGAGGGAAGTCCCTATTAGATTTTATATACTTTGTATATTAAGAAAGATTTTATATAAGAAATTAATAAAAGTAATATTTGTTTTATAGTAATTGATACCCATCCTTTTTTTAAAAATTCAGTTTATTTAAACTAAAAAAACATGCAGCTCTCCCATTTCTCTTATCCATCACTCCCCTGCTGCCTGCAACCACTACTCTGTTCTCTGTATCTGTGAGTTTGGTTTCTTTTTCTCCTTCTTCCTTCTTTCTTCCTTATCCCTTCTCTCTTCTTCCTCCTTCTTCACCTTCCACATATCAGAGATATTGTATGGTATTTGTCTTTCTCTGACTGAATAAAATAAGTCAGTTTAGTACCCTCGAGGTTCATCCATGTTGTTGCAAATGGCAAGATTTCACTCCTTTTTATGGCTGAATAATATTCCCCACCCCCCCTCTGTGTGTGTGTGTGTGTGTGTGTGCAACACAATTTATTTATTCATTCATCCATTGATGGACACTTAGGTTGTGTCCATATCTTGGCTACTGTAAATAATGCTTCACGTATCTTTTTGAGTTAGTGTTTTCATTGAATTCTTTGGATAAATACCCAGGAGTGGAATTGCTGGATCATCTGGTAGTTCTATTTTTACTTTTTTGAGGAGCCTCCATACTGTTTTCCATAGTGGCTGCACCAAGTTACATTCCCACCAACAGTGCACAAGGGTTCCCTTTTCTCCATATCCTCACCAACACTTATTATTTCTAGTCTCTTTGGTAATAGCCATTCTAACAAGTATGAGGTGATATTTCATTGCGGTTTTAATTTGCATTTCCCTGATTCTGAGCATCTTCTCATGAACCTGTTGGCCATCATATGTCTTCTTCGGAAAAATTTAGATCTTCTGCCCATTTTAAAATCAGAATGTTTGTTCTTTTGCTGTTGAGTTGTATGAGTTCTTTATATATTTTGGATATTAGCCCCTTATCCGATATGTCATTTGTAATTATTTTCTCCCATTCAGTAGGTTGCCTTTTCATCTTGTTGATGGTTTCCTTTGCTGTGTAGAGCTTTTTAATTTGATATCACACTTTATTTTTGCTTTTGTTCCTTTTGCTTTTGGGGTAAGATTTTAAAAAATCACCATGACCTATGCTTACCAACTGTGTTTTCTTCTAGGAGTTTTATGGTTTCAGACCTTACATTCAAGTCTTTAATCCATTTTGAGTTAATTTTTGTGTGTGCTGTAAGATAGTCCAATTTCATTCTTCTGCATGTGGCTATCCTATTTTCCCAGTACCATTTTTTGAAGAGACTGTTCTATCCCCATTGTATATTCATGGCTCCTTTATCATAAATCAATTGACCGTGTATGCATGGGTTTATTTCTGGGCTCTTTTATTCTGTATCATTCTCTATTCTGTTTATATGCCAATACCATACTGTTTTGATTACTACAGCTTTGAAATGTAGTTTGAAGCCAGGGAGTGTGATGCCCATCCTCTTTTGGGTTGGTAGGTTTATATATTTCTAAGTCATTCAGATTGTATTTATAATGCTTATCTTAAGCCAAGGTGGCAAACCTATCAAGCTCAATTTGTAATAGCAAAACTATTATACTTTCCTTAAGTCAACTAGAAATTGTGTTGGAAATAGCTAAACACTATTTTGTACCATTTTTGTTTTCATGGTTCCTTGTGGTCAGTTTTTAATAGTTGAAGATTGTTCGTTTGTCTATGATGTGAGGCCATTGACAATCCTTGTGTTTCATTTACACTCTTATTGTTAACATAAGAACACAGTTTACAACTTCCATTTTACTGATTTAAAACAATTTTATGGAGATCCACTTTGTTGGCATAACTAAGCTTTTGGTAAGGACTTGGGTTTGGATTCTTTCCATATACATCTTAGTAATATACTTTGTGTTTCATATGACGTGTTCTAGGGAAGCTTCTTTAATCCAGATTTATTGTGTGTTCTGATGCTTGCTTTTAGAGGAATTTTTTTTTTATAGGGAGTCTATATCCCATACAGGATGATTATATTTTTAGGAGATTTTCTTATTGATTACAATTGGTTGACAACTGGACTGTGTTTTATATTTTAAAAGTCTGGTCATCTTGATATAATAGTTAATAAGCTTTATGATTTTTCTGCTGACTTCACTATTTAAAAGCCATTGTCTCTGTTCTTAGGTTACTTGCTTCTTGAGGAATTCTTAGATATAATTTTTTAAATAGGCTATTCCTTTTTGAACCCTGTTACCCTCTACCCAGCCTATATACACACACACAGACACACACACACACACACACATATATAGTGTTATATATATATATATGTACACACATACATATTGTATAATGTTTATAATTTTATTTATTTATATGTGTGTGTAAATATACAGACTTATTATTGCCTTGATATGACTTATTTGAAAGGTAGAGAATGTGATATGTGTATGACTAGCTTCGTACATCTTTTAATTGTTTCAGGTACAAGATTTAATAGTGGGTATTTTGCTTTCTAAGACACACAAATGATGATGTCAGTGTTCTTTTGTAAGTAACGTATTTTCTCCTTGTTATAGGTCCTTTTATTCTGCATCACAGCTGCCATGTACATGTTCTTTTTCAGGTATGTTCTGTTATACCTATTTATTTTAATAGAAAAAAATACTCTTCCTTTGTAATTTTTAAATCAACCGTGTAACTAAAGTGTTTTCTAAATTATTATGCCCCACAAGTGACATGAATTTTTGTTTGCTTTGTTTTATTTTCTAGAGTGGTTAGAGATAAGTCACTGCTCCTTAGTGAATAGAGAAAAGAGAGGGAAGGAAGATGTGATTTTTCACATTATGCTTATAAGTTCATCTTGGAAAACTGAATATGTAAATTAATAGTCCTCAGATCTTGAAAGGTGAATTTGTTTATTGTGGACCTCATTTTAGATATTCTTCGCTCACCTTATAAAACAATCAACATTTTAAATTTAAATGAGAAAAAAGTGATGGTAGGGCTTAATCTAAGTCTTTTACGAACGTAACCTAGCATACTAATCACTGTCTGTAAAATATCAAGTTAGTCCATTATGTCAGAGTTGCATTTTTCATTGATACTGAGACTCTGAGGAATGTGGGGGAGTGTTAGGATGGCTCAAAATTTTAATGCCAGTAAAAATGGTGCCTGTCATAAAAACACAACAGTATGGGAGTTGGATTTTTGATTAGGAAGAGCCCACTCCTTCATTATCGTCATTTTCTGTAATACCAGTAATTCCTATTTGTTTCACTCTTATTAAACTCATTTGAATAGACTCTTTCTTGATTTTTCTGGATATAGGCAGAATTCAATCACAGCAGGAAGTTCTAGGCTTTTAAAATTAAAATTTGCAGTTGAGGGCTTCCCTGGTGGCGCAGTGGTTGAGAGTCCGCCTGCCGATGTAGGGGACGTGGGTTCGTGTCCCGGTCCGGGAAGATCCCACATGCCGCGGAGCGGCTGGGCCCGTGAGCCATGGCCGCTGAGCCTGCGCGTCCGGAGCCTGTGCCTCCGCAACGGGAGAAGCCACAACAGTGAGAGGCCCGCGTACCAGAAAAAAAAAAAAAAAAAAAATTGCACTTGATTGACAAAAACAGTTATGGATTTTAGTAAGATATATTTAGTAGATATCTTTATCTTTTTTTGTTTAACCTAAATAAGGCAATTCAACCATAGCAGAATGTTTAAACAACTAATTTCCTGTCAGAACATTCTAATAAATACTTGATAAGCACAATGATATAATTTGAACTTCCTTTAACTATAAAAAATGTTATATGCAAGTATAAAATGATGATGGTGCTGTAATTTTTCTTGTAAAGGACAGACAAGCTGTTAGAAGGAAAAAAATGGATGAAGTTTTTAAGGTGGGAAGGATGTATTCATGATGGAGTGCATAGTATTCTATGTCAGTTATTAGCGACTGAAAAATCGTTGCAGCTATCTGGGGGTCTTTGTGAAATTGTATGACCTACCATTTTTAATATACTTTCATATACACCTTGCAACTCCTGTAGTCTCTTTCGTATATTCTAGCAATTTAGGGGTTTGGTAGGGGAGTTAAGAACAATGACTCTTTCATTTCATCAATTGCCAGAGATTTCTTAATTGTATTCAGACACATTATTAGGACAGTAATGCAGAAAGTTCAAGGATTTATCTTTATGCTGTCTAATCTGAAGCTAAAGCATACCTAGTGGGAGAAATGTAAGAAAAAAAGATAAAGACTTAGAAACATATCTTTTGTTGGCATGCACAGGAGGAAATTACAGTATCAAATAAAATTTATTTTGTGTGTGAAAATTCCTAACAGACCAGGTAGTTAAGTGAAACAGTCCTTCCCAGTATAGCACTTATAGCATATTTGATCAACATTTAGCATTTCTTAGACATCAGAAGTTTTTGAGGTTTAAAAAACAAATTGTCTTGAATATAGTGATAATGCCCAATGTTAGGCATGGTCCTAGGATATTATACTTTGAAAACTGCTGCCATCAAACTAGTATTTTTGGTGTAGAAAGAAAATCAACCCTATAAATATGTATTTTGGTGCAGAGCTACGGAACCTTTTCCTGTTTCAGTCACAGAGTCTAGGTTAAAAACAACAATTTAAAATACTTTCCAGAAGGCTCAATACAAGGTTTTAGTGCCAAGATAAACATTTTCAATTTTCTGAGGAAAGGGGTTGTTTTTCTCCAAAAAGAAGCACTATCACCAAATTCCTAGTGTTCTTGGCAGAAGTTAGTTTGAATAACTCAACAAAAGAGGTTTGGTAAATGGTAAAATAAAACCATTTATAAAGTACTGCAACCGAAGAAAACAATGTTATATGTTTGTCTGAACTCTAGCAAGTGTTTAGAATGAACAATAGCAGTTAGCAAATCTAATTCCATTAGAATATTTTATTTTTAAAATTCAAACTTTATTTTAAATATATTGTAGATATTTGAGGACACATTTATTCCATTTATTAACAATTATTTTAATTCTAGTTGCATGAAGTTAGATCAGTAAATATCAAATGATATTGTCCCTATGACTCCATTTATAGTAAACTTTTTTAAGAAGAGGATAAGGGAAACATTTTATGTTAGAAATGTCAACTTGTGTTTTTTTGGGTTTTTTTTTTTTTGCGGTACGCGGGCCTCTTACTGTTGTGGCCTCTCCCGTTGCGGAGCACAGGCTCCGGACGCGCAGGCTCAGCGGCCATGGCTCACGGGCCTGGCCACTCCGCGGCATGTGGGCGGGACACGAACCCGTGTCCCCTGCATCGGCAGGCGGACTCTCAACCACTGTGCCACCAGGGAAACCCCAGCTTGTGTTTTTATCCTAACCCATAAATGGGAAAAAGGGAAATGAGAACCCCCTTTCAATAGAGAGAAAAATGTGCCAATTTTATTTTTTTTAAAGAAAGAACTTGAGGAAGTAGTTCCATAAGTATTTTCTAAAAGTGACATAGGATGTGATGGTTATAGTATGAATTTAGTTAAAAAGCAACACAATGTTCAGAGTATTGAAACCATGGTTATTAAAATGTGTAATGAAAATGTCTTACTTTTGCATAGCTCTTAATAGCTCTTAATAGTTATTTTATACGTATAGTTCTTTTCACATACATTATCTCATACATGGTGATCTTGATTTTTAATCTGTATGCCAAAAATATGACTTATATTCAAATGGAATCCTGGGAACACTTCAGAGGCTTGGGTGGAGGAAAGGTAATATGTGAAGAGAAAGTATTTTTCAGTTTTTTGTTCCAGTTCTTAGCCAACTGGCCATCTGGCCACCCAGCCATCCAGCTGTCTATTGATATAAATTGGGGTACAGTATTTTGAAGAGTGTTTTGAAAGAAAAAGGCTCTCCGTTCAACCCCAGGGGGCACTCTTCATAATAGTTCTGCCTCCTTTGTTTAAGCATTTTATTATTTTGTATGTTATTGTCACAGCTTCGCCTCAGGGCATGTCTGTCACTATCAGTTCAGGCCAAGCAGGAGTCATAGTTGAAAAGTTGATAGAATAGTTTGCCTAATGCATCTCTTTAAAACATTTCTTTATTTCCAAGTGTGTATTTATGAGTAAAGCAACCTAATTTTTTTTTTTAAGTAAAAGGATTCATCATAATTATTGATTCAGGCTTGCTTAGGATCTTCCCAACAGTCATGTGGAGAAAAGAAATGAGTTTCTTTTGAACCACCAGCTCTTTTTTGTTTTAATTGAGAAGCAAAGGAGAGAATCAACAATAACACAGACACTACAACAAAACTGTTACACTTAATCCTGCTCACAAAAAAACAATGAAACATGCAATCCTTTTAAACATTGTTTTATTGGTTTTGTTTTCAGCATTAGTGATCTGTGTATGAAGAACACTAATATTTTAGAAAAATGAAATAATTGAGCTTCATTTTTCTTTAATTTAAAATAGTATCATAAAGTGTATTACGACAACTTTGATCCCATCTTAGTGAGTGCCTAGCTAGAAATTCTTTCCACCTGCCTGTGCAAAGGCAGCAAACAGTTTGTTTAAACATGTAGATTGAAAGGCTCAGACTTGTCATAGTAGATAATCTACAGACTATATATGACTGATTCACAATAGACCTACCTTAATCTGCCATAAACATTGGAAAGCATTGGATTTTTAGTTAGAAACCAGTGCAAATTAAAGTTTATTGTAGTTGTGTTTTATACATACATATTTTTTTAATACATTATTAGAAACAGTATTGATGACTGCTATTCCATGAATTTGTGCTATTCTGTGAAGGCAAAAATAGTAAACTATTTCATTAGTCTCAACATATGGATGTAGTATTGTTGTTGTTTTTTAATTTACGAAAACGACACTATTTATTGGCTGGACAACCTGTAGTTCTTGAGTGAAAGACATTTATGATTGTCCTTGAATCTGTTTACATGAACTGTATCTTTGAACTAACAAAAAGTAAAGAACTTTTGATCTGGGTCTTTCAACCATTTACTCATTTAAAAAAATCCTTTATAAATATCAGTTAGGTTCTATTTTTTAAAGTATTGCCTAAAACTACACAAAAGTCCAGTCTAGAAAATCATATATGGCATTTAGAGTTTAAAAGTTTTCTTCAGGTTTGGGAGAGTGTGCCCTAAATAATTAGATTTTTAGTTCAAAGAGATTACTTCCAGCAATGCAGAGAATGAATTAGGCGTTTGGAGGGGGCATAATAACAGGTAATGGGAGGACACTGCTGCAGTTGTTCAGGAGAGAAATGGTGAGGGTTATGACTGAGGGTTATGGTAATGACATGATGAAGAGTTGATTTATCTAAGACAGGAGGATTGCTGCTTGGATGAGGAAGAGCAAAACACTAGAAGGTGAGCAAATTAGAAAATGTGTGGAAATTACATACAGGTTTAGCAAAGACTGAGATTGAGTTGCTTTTAGGACTTTCACATAGAGAAATACAGATATCATATGTATATTTGGAGTTCAGGAGATAAATAGAGGCTATTCTTTTTTTTTTTTTTTTTTTTTTTGCGGTACGCGGGCCTCTCACTATTGTGGCCTCTCACGTTGCGGAGCACAGGCTCCGGATGCGCAGGCTCAGGGGCCATGGCTCACGGGCCCAGCCGCTCCGTGGCATGAGGGATCTTCCCGGACTGGGGCACGAACCCGGGTCCCCTGCATCAGCAGGCGGACTCTCAACCACTGCGCCACCAGGGAAGCCCAATAGAGGCTATTCTTGATTGTCACACTAGCAGTTTGATGTTGGACAAATTATACAACTTCTCTATACCTCAGCTTCTTCATTATTAAAAAGGGTAAATTGCTATATGGACCTCATAGGTAGGATTGTGAGAATTACATAAGAAGCAACATCTTTCCAACTTTTTTGGATGTCACCCAAAATAAGAACTACCTTTATTTTTTGTGACCACGCCGTGCGGCGTGCAGGATCTTAGTTCTCTGACCAGGGATCGAACCCGCGCCACCTGCATTGGAAGTGTGGAGTCTTAACCACTGGACCGCCAGGGAAGTCCCAGAACTACCTTTTATGTTGTGACTATTCATGCAGACCCATAAATTTCCCAGAATAGTATGTAACCTTGCTACGTGTAATACATTTGGATATTTTCTATTCTAATTTATTTCATTTATTTAAAAAGCTGTTTCGGGCTTCCCTGGTGGTGCAGTGGTTAAGAGTCCGCCTGCCAGTGCAGGGGACACGGGTTCGAGCCCTGGTCCGGGAAGATCCCACATGCCGCGGAGCAACTAAGCCTGTGTGCCACAACTGCTGAGCCTGCGCTCTAGAACCCGCGAGCCACAACTACTGATCCCATATGCCATAGCTACTGAAGCCCGCCCGCCTAGAGCCCGTGCTCCACAACAGGAGAAGCCACCGCAATGAGAAGCCTGCACACCGCAACGAAGAGTAGCCCCCGCTCACCGCAACTAGAGAAAGCCCGCGCACAGCAGCGAAGACCCACCGCAGCCAAATTAAAAAAAAAAAAAATTGTATTAAAAAGCTGTTTCGATCCACTAATGGGTAACAACCAGCCATGTGAAGAACTACTGGACTAATACATGTGAGCACCTAGCACAGTGATTCTTATCTTAGCAAAAAAAATAGAGCTGCGAGTAGTGATTGTTGTTTTTAAACTAGGAAAGAACGTTAATTAAAATAGAGAACTTGAGGAATGAAATTATATTTAGTGTTAATGATGTAGACATATGCAGTAAGGTAAGGGTTAAGAGCTGTTTCTTTGCTCTAGCAACCTGGTGATCAGTGGTAACCTGCTAGAGAAACTTCTGTAGTTGAGTTGGGATAGTAGATTGAGAAATAAATGTGACATGTTGTATACTTTAAAATACAATTATATTTGTCAATTATTTCTTAATAAACTTGGGAAAATTTTTTTAAATAAATAAAAGAAAATGTAAAAAAGTGTGAGATATGGAAGTAGAATGAGTATAATAAACTCAAAAAGTTTGAGAGGAGAAAGATAGGGCAAGTTGTAATAGGATTAAGGGTTTTCCTTTTGTATTCCTTCTTTTCTTTGTCTATTTACTTATTTAGACAAGAGAGACTAAGTGGTTAAGAGAAGGTTGCACAAGCAAGAGAGACTGACAAATTGGGGAATGGGAAAGAAAAGAGAAATGGTCTAAGATTCAGTCCAAAATGTCTACATGCATGGCTAGATTGTTAAACCTACTTATCTGGAAGAGATCATGATAAATGATTAAGAGGAAATTGAAGCTTTGTTTGAAAGCCTTGGACACACAGTTTAAGTGAAAGAGGACTGATATATAGAAAAGGTAGGAAGTAGAAAAATCTAATGCCTTTGGCTTCCTAAGTTCATTGTCATTCTTAAAAGGTGAGTTTTTAATGAGTTGACATGGGCTTGTGAAAGCAATATTCCTCAGAAAATATATGCAGGTGGAACAAGGTACTAATGTCGTTGGCACCCAAAACCAGTCAGCTTACTAAAAAATGCAAAATCTGTCCTATGAAAAGAGAAAGTAAAGAGAATGTTAGGACTGTTGCTTTCTTCAAAGCAAATAGAAAAGGTGAGAAAACATAGGTTCATAAATGTTGTGAATCACTTCCTCCAAGAATGCAAGGCTTATTACCAGGTCACATGACTGTAATGTGAGTTTCTTTTTGAGGGGAGAACATTATTCTGCCCGTTGGATGAATGTTCTCCATCTATGGATGAAAGTTGTGGCAAGTCTGTTTTCACTTTTTGCCTGCTAGCCTTTGAGGTACTTGGGCTATGATAAAGAAATGGCTCTGAAATTTTTAACATATATAAATGTTTATTGCTTTTAGTAGAAGGCAAAGGGAAATATTGTATGGAGAAATGGTATGCACTTAAAAAGCAACTACTAAAGTAAGAACTTAATGGGACACAATCATGTCAGAAGTGGTCAGCTGCCTTTCAAAAACTTGTTGCAGTTTTATTTTCATGAATAACAATGACATTTATTACTGATCATAGAAAGCTCTTAGACTGGACTTTTGCTAATAAAAACGCTCAGATTGGAAGCAGTTAAGTTTACTTCCTTGTTTTACCAGTTATGAGGAATGCTATAATTCACTGTTTTCTTCACGCCTGACTCTTTGTTTCTATTATTTTCTACTGTTGGAGTTTTCCCAGAGCTAATCAAGGGGCAGTCTAAGGTAGCAGAGTTGGTTAAAAGCATGCACTCCTGAGACAGACTGTGTCGGTTCAAACCCTCTCCATCTAACTTCTTTGTCATATTGGGTCAGGTGCTCAGCCTCTCTGTGCCTCAGGTTTCTCATCTTAAAGTGGGGATAATAACAGTACTCACCTCATGGGATTACTGTGAGTATTAAATGACTGCCACATTGTAAACTCTCAATAAAATTAGTTGTTTTTATTATTTAACTCTGAGCTGTAAAGGTCACATATTGTTTGATTCCATTGATATGAAATGTCCAGAATAGGCAAATCCGCAGAGATAGAAAGTAGATTTGTGCTGCCTGTGGCTAGGAGACTTTTGGGGAATGGAGAATGACTACTAATTGGTATTTTTTTTATAAACGGTGATGAAAATGTTCAAAAAGTAATTATGACGATGGCTACACAGGCCTGTGAATATATAAAAAGTCATTGACTGATACACTTTAAATAGTGAGTTGTATGTGAATTATATCTATTAAGCTGTTATAAAACTCTGATCTGGAAATAGATCTTTATCGCACAGCGGCATGGTGTTTCTGTGTTATCACCATTTAACATTCCTCTGGTTGTCACATCTCAGGGATGCTACTGTGTTTTTGTGGGTACATAGGCATTTCTTGAGAGAGAACCCCAGGAAACTTAACTTCTTCTCAAGTGTATTTGAAGGAGGAGTGTTCCCATGGAGAATGACGGACAAGTGCACCACAAAGCTTGCCAGCCTTCTTTCCAGAATTGTCAGAACTGCAGTTTAAAATATGCATACTCTTAGTTCTGAGACACTACACTTTAGAATTAGAAGGGAAGTAATGAGGAAGCTTACAGTAGATGCCACAAGTTTATATGAGATTGTTATTACAACATTGTCCTAATAAGACGGAAATTTGTCTTTGATACGTATGAGTTAGGGTGTTTTTTACTTGGTAATAATATTTGAAAAGTACAGTTTAAAAAAAGTTTATAGCCCGGAGATGGAAACAACCTAAGTGCCCATCATCGGATGAATGGATAAAGAAGATGTGGCACATATATACAATGGAATATTACTCAGCCATAAAAAGAAACTAAATTGAGCTATTTGTAATGAGGTGGATAGACCTAGAGTCTGTCATACAGAGTGAAGTAAGTCAGAAAGAGAAAGACAAATACCGTATGCTAACACATATCTATGGAATTTAAGAAAAAAAAATGTCATGAAGAACCTAGGGGTAAAACAGGAATAAAGACACAGACCTACTGGAGAACGGACTTGAGGATATGGGGAGGGGGAAGGGTGAGCTGTGACAAAGCAAGAGAGAGGCATGGACATATATACACTACCAAACGTAAGGTAGATAGCTAGTGGGAAGCAGCCGCATAGCACAGGGAGACCAGCTCCGTGCTTTGTGACCACCTGGAGGGGTGGGCAGGGAGGGAGACGCAAGAGGGAAGAGATATGAGAACGTATGTATATGTATAACTGATTCAGTTTGTTATAAAGCAGAAACTAACACACCATTGTAAAGCAATTATACCCCAATAAAGATGTTAAAAAAAAAAGTTTTATAGGACTGCCAATGAAGACTAATTTCAGAAATATCTGCAGATATGGTATAATATCAAATGTCCTTATTAGGTGGAGAAAGACAAGATTGAAAAATGGAGATACATTTATTTATCTGAAATGTTTAGGCTTTTAGTGAATATATTCTCACGTCTCAGTCTAATGCATTACTGCTGATCATCAGAATGCCCTTTAAATACCTATGAAGTCCACTGCTAATACATTCCAATTGGGTTTGAATGGAAATTAAATTGACAGTCTTTGGAAATATACATTATCAGTTCACAACCTGATTACTATATTTTGAGTACGTATTTCGTAGATTGTATTTGATTATATAGTGATATTGATTATATTTTGAAGAAGAATTTTGCTGTATTTTCTGTTTATTTGGGGGGAGGTGTTTCAAAATCACTGTCCTTCTCATGGAAATTTATTGAAATGAATCGAAGGACATAGAAGGAAATATTAATATGCAATTAATACATCATATTTTTCCTTTTTCATGATCAAATCTAGATTTTTTTTCAAGAAATCACAGATAGCAAAAATGGGAAATATTTGGATTGATTCCAATCTGTATCCTTAAAACGTCAAATAAAATATCCATGTATGAAGCCTACTTTTCATGCTGTACTGGTTCAGTGACAGCTTGCTAGAAGAGGAAGTATATCACAGCTGCCCTGAGCTGAAATTCACAGTAAAACAATATTTTTCCACCATTATCAATTTTCAGCGCAGATTCTGTTTCTCGTGTGTGACTGAGTCACTGAACCAGGAAGTGTTTACCTGCAAGGTGAACTAGTCTAAATGGGAGACGCTTTTAAGTTCTATAATTTCAGCTGGAGTCTTCCCTAGAGGAAGGAGAAAGTGGGTCTCCTCCCTTTTTTATATTCTCTTGTCAATCACAAAGCCTCTTTGTACTGGTGGGGCCTTGATGGTGACTGAGTGCTGGCTGTTTGTCATGTTCCTGTCATCCTAAAATAAAAGAAGAACATAGCTTTGGGTTCTCAGGCCTTAGAGAATAAGTTGCTTGCGGCAGCCCAGGACCTCTGAATCCAAGCTGCCCTGGAATGCTTCTGAAGAGATTTGTTCACTGAAATGGAGTATGTAATTCTTACGGTTTTGAGCTCGTTGGGCATGTTCAGAAGAATAATGATATTCAGAATTAGATGATGGAGAGCAGTCGAGCTCATCACGTTGATTTCTTCTATCCCCAAAACATCAAGCTCTAATATTAGCACAGTTGCTATCCTGACTTCTTTTTCTTGCTTGAGTGTTAAAAAATGCTTTTGGAATTGGATAATTCCCAATCCTGATATTTTGGACAAACCTTCCTCGCAGGGTGTCATTATAGGATATTTTCAGGGATTCTTAGGAAAGATGAGACTCTCCTCACCTCATCTTGTAAAATCAGCAGCAACTTCTACTGGTAGGAAACATGTAGGGAGATTTATTACAGCAGGCCAACCGAATTGAAGTTACTTGAGTTCTGAGAATTTAAAGATCATTCAAGTTTTTGATCACTTTATTGAAGTTATTATCTATTTCTTTTGGATTTTAGCTTACATCTCTCATAGTCTTTTATTCTATTTTAATGATTAGAAGAACTGTGTGAATGAAGGTGATGTGGACTGATGTGGCTTTCACCTTGAAAGAATATAGGCCTTAAAAAATTGTATTACTTTTTTCGTTATTTGGAAAAGCAGAAACAGTATCTATAAGGATGAAAAAGAAAGGTTTTGTTATCAAATGAAATATTTCTTTTTACCGATTCCGAAGTATGCACTTGTTAATGTTCAAGACATATGGACTGTTACAAATGTAAATGTCTGATGTAAGGGCTCTAAAGGAGTTCTCAAACTTTAGTGTGCATGCAGATCATTTGGGGAATCTTATTAAAAATGCAGATTATGGTTCAGTAGGTCTGGGCATTTCTCGGTTCCCCGGTGATGCCAGGGCTGCTGGACCTGGGGTCACACTCTGAGTAGCAAAGCTGTGAGTCACATCAAGAAATAAATGATAAAATTTTCCTTAAAACCTGCAACCAAAAAAAAAAAAAAAAATCCAGAGAATTTAATCCCTCTGCCTCTCTCGCTAACCATTTCTAGTAGTTCACAGCATGAAGAGTCAGGACGTATTTCCCGAATATCCCAAATCTCTAATAAAAGGGAATGGGCTCACCCTAAGGGCCTTTTCTCAGTTGAAATAGAAAACAGCTATTCATATAATCACTTTACATGCTTAAAGATTATTAGGTCTCCTTTTCTCCCTCTTAACTTTCTTCTCAGCATCAACTTCTTTCAGAATTTTAAGATGTAGTTTACTTTTTTTACCCCAGTTTTAACTGCGCGTTATCTATGTAGGGTAAAAATGATGAGTCTGTTATTCAATAGGTGAATGGATGAGAGACTTTTCTGATCTAAAAGTTAGCAAGTCTCCTCTTTTTTTAAATAATTTGTTAATTGTACAAGTAATACACTGCTAAGTTCTTTCAAAAAATTCAAATAACATCAGTGTATATAGTAAAAAGTGAAAGTTCTTTCCCCCTTTATCCAACTCCCTCTTCCTGCTTCTTTTTTCATTCAAAACTATGTTGACATTTTGGCATATATCCCTCCAGAATTCTTTCTGTACATATCTATGTACCTATGTCTATATTTATTTTTTACAATAGGATCACGTATTATGTATTTTCTGCAGTACTTCTCTATTTAATAATGTATCTTAGGGTTCTGTCTATATGTCACTATATATGAATCTACCTCATTGTTTTTAGGTGCTGCAAAAAATTATAAATCTATAAGTAATACTTGAAGCCCTATTAACGTTTATACTGTTTGCAGTTTTTCACTATTACAAACTGTACAACTGTGAACATTCTTTTAAAAATATCTTTGTGTGCATGTTCCATTGTTTCCGTAGGCTGGATAGTTACCTACAAATGGAGTCTCTGGGTCAAATATACTGGACGTATTTAATTTTGATAAATACTGCCCGATAGTCCTCCATAAAAGGCACTACCAATCTACTTTCCTTCCGAGAGTGCTTGTTGACTCCCAATCTTAGTTCATGTCAGTGATTTTTACCTTGTCAATCAAATAATCTAGAAGGTAATGCCTCATTTTTGCCTTACTTTGTATTTCCCTGATGACTAGTGATGTGGAATGTCTTTTCATTGGTTTATTAGTCGTTTTTTGATTTCATGCCCTCTACCCATTATTTATTTTTTAATTTTTTGCACTGATTTATAGGAGCTATATGTTCCTATAAATTTATATGCTATTAATATTTATTTTTTCCTGTTTAGTGTTGTATCAGTCAGCAGTTATGTAAGCAACAACCCTAAAATTGTAGTGGCATATAACAAGCAAGTTGGCTGGGTCAGCTCTGTGCCCCATTGCAGGTCTGTGAGTCAGTTAGGGCAGTTCTGCTTTGCATGTATTCATACTGATGTCCAAGCTGAGGAGACAAAAGCTATTTAAGGTAAGCTGTCCTCATGGCAATGGCATGAGATTTGTTTTTTACTAACAGCATCTCCAAGATACTCATACATGTGTACTTTAAGTACTTCATTTCACCCTAGCACAGACAAATATCTGCTCATTTACCAAGGCATTTTGTTTGAGTTGGAGTTCCCCAGCTGGGGTTCTGAGTTGTTTTTGTTGTATAAATCATACTTATAAGGTATTGTCTTTCCAAAACAGTAAACTCAGTTTCCATGGAAAAAAACTTTTTTTCCTTTTTGGTTTATGTAATATGTAGGTCATTTACATAATTACATTAACAAATACAAACGACATAAACACATTTGGGGATAAGCACAGCTGATTCTTGGCAAGTATGTAACTCAACTAGTGTGAACTGACGTATGTGGTCATATTTAGTAGTGGTGTTTTATCTTCCAGCAGTCAATGTGAATGTTAGAACATTTTACAGAGAAAATAGAGAATCTAAGATAATTTATCTTATTAAATGTAATCTCTTAAACGGAGATTGCATAAGAGAATTTTTACTGTAAAGAGCACATTTAAAAAATATTTACTGGGCTTCCCTGGTGGCGCAGTGGTTGAGAGTCCGCCTGCCGATGCAGGGGACGCGGGTTCGTGCCCTGGTCTGGGAGGATCCCCCATGCCGCAGAGCGGTTGGGCCCGTGAGCCGTGGCCGCTGAGCCTGCGCGTCCAGAGCCTGTGCTCCGCAACGGGAGAGGCCACAACAGTGAGAGGCCCGCGTACCGCAAAAAAAAATATATTTACTAACATCTTTTGTCTCTGCAGTACCATCATCAACTGTCCTCTTTTCCATTCTTTGAGGATTTTTTTTCAATGCCTTAAAGTCCTCAAGATTTGGTTTCTACTTTTAAAAAAATTGGGGTTTTTTGCATTTTATTTATCCTAGTAGAGCCAAACTTCAGAGTCATACTTTTATGATAGGAACCAGTTTATATATTTTACATATATCTTGATGCTTATTTATTCTAGCCTAAAAATAACTGAGGCTCAAGAATTCATGGCATATATGCTGATTCAGTGTTATTTTCAGTGAGTTTGATATGTTGCAAAGTTTCATAAAAGTATTTTCCTTTCAAGTGAATAATACCAAGACTTAATGTTTCAGAGGATCATAGATTTTTAGAGTGGGGAGCAAATTAGAGATTATGTATAACAACATTGTCACTTTTCTGGTGAGGAAATGAAATCTCTGAGGATTTTTGTGATTTGTCTTAGCTCATTCAGTGGTTAGAAACTGAGGTAGAAGTAGAATTTTGAATAATTTACTTTAAATACCATAAATTATTTCAAAACAGTCGAATATTTTGAAATTTATGTGAAGAACATAGCAAAAGATTCAGTTATTTTTGTACTCTGAAATACAAAGACTCAGGTTTTTCTTTTGTTTGTTTGTTTGCTTTGTACTCTTAAATACTACCATGTGATGGAAAGCCTTTTTGAGAGAGAAATTAAATTAAACAGAAAGACCTAGAAACTGAGGAAGATAGAAGTTTGTTTAAAATTTTGTTAATGGATATTTTGGGTTTTATGTATGAAATAGGTTTAACTATATGAGAAATACCATCTCATGGGATTATTCATCTTTCTATTTAAAATTATAAATATTTCTGATTGCTGTTATTAGGGATCTTTGGAATTCCCTTCTTGTGACTAGATTTTAAACCAGAAAGGAGGATAAAAGCTACTTTGTAGTCACATGGCTATGCTTTCTGTCTCTGTGTTTCAATCTCTTTCTCTCTCCCTCTCTTCCTCTCCTCCCTCCCTCTTCTCCACCCTGTTTCTTTTCTTATCTTTTTGGTTTTGTTTTGTTTTCTGCTTTTTTTGTTTTAATACAGAATGTCAAGGAAATAACTAGCGTTGCACTAAGGCACTTAACGTTAAGTATTCATCATATTAAGTGTGACAAATGTGTCTATGACTAGTATTTTAGAACAGAATTAAATTTACGTTACTACTTCCTAATACATTATTAATAATTTCTTAAGAGGAAGAAACTCTACATTAGCATATATTTATAATCATCTCTGATCTTTTATCGTGAATTGAACACTGCTTCCTTTATGAAACGTAAACAGATATGTATTAAAGCTTTATTTGAACAGCTGTTTGTACATTTTAAGGATTTCAGTTATTTTAATTTCTGTAGTGTATTTCCAGGCTTAGGCTCACTGGATATAGTCAACTGTCCTTTAAATTCAATCTTCTAAATTTAAGGTATATTAATTTCATGTAGGAAATCAGAAACATCGTAAATTTTATTCTGTGTTTATTACCTTTGGGAATGTTGTTTTATTTCTAGTATTGAAGTTCATTTTTTTGGAAAAAATAGGCTAGGTTTCCAAAGAGATTTATAGAAGGGGGTTGTTATTTTTTAAAGCTGTGAAGTACTTGAAATTTCATGAGTCTGAAACTATGTTATAGAATATAGGTTTGACATTCTTATTTTTCAAATCAAATTGGCCACAGTAATAAGAAGCTACAATTGAAATATGAAACTGTGACATAAAGCAGAAATTGGAATGTTACGAACAGCTGTTGTCATAAAAGAGATCGACTAGAATTTTACTGTGTGTCTAAAACATTATCTTCCCACAAGTCTCCTTTTTTAGCTTGCTGAATATGAGTTCTAATTCTGCTCTGCTTAATCTCATTCCAGCAGTCAAATATTATTTCTTCTTGTTCCGTACATGAATTAGATAGATATTAGGGTGATCATATGTACTTTGTATAGGTTCTGTTTTGTCTAAAAGTGTTCTTTCCAAATCGTAATTCCTTTGGACTTAACTGTTTTTAGTGGTTAATAATATCCAGATCTGCTCCAGATCTTGACCCCTTGCCCTATTTCTAACCCTATAAAGCTGTGTTCCCTATTCTTGGCTGTTGAACCTTTTGTTTAGATTCAGCATATCTCTTCTTTCCAGCATCTTCTTCCCACTTTGTTCACCTGTCAGTTATGTCTTCTCTGTAAGGGGTCAGCTACAAAGTGAGAGTGATTAGACAGACCACATTTTGGGCACATCACACTTGCTTTCAGCACCCAATTTTATTTGGAGCATAAAGTAATGAAAAAAAATGCTAATGTACCCCAAGTTGAACCTGTCTATATTCTCACATATTTGTAATACTTTTCTGTAGGAAATATAGTGCAGAAAGTCAGATTTCTGGGTACGTAGCATAATTAGGAAAAGTTTAAAATTCTTATGGGAAGAGCTAACAACACAGTAGTGAGAGAGATGAATATGATGAATCTGAGGAAGAGATATTTATCTAGATTTTATCAGCTTTGAAGGAGTCATTTATTAAGAATTTTACATGTAAGTCGCATAAGCTCGTATGACTTAAAAAATCCACCACACTGGGGAATTAGCTGAGAGTCCAGTGGTTAGGACTCTCACTGTCAGGGACCCAGGTTCCATCCCTGGTTGGGGAACTAAGATCCTGCAAGCCCCATGACGTGGCCCCCCCCCAAAAAAAAATTGCACCATACTAGTCTGTGTCTCTCATAGCTTCAGAGCCAGTTTGCCCCTATCTTGTAGTTGAAAAGATCTGTGGATAGTGGGGCTTTGATGAAAAATTAAATAATTATGGCTAGCTAATATTTACCGAGTGCTTACTGTGTACAGGCACTGCACTAAGTGCTTTATAAACAGTTTTGGGTTAATCCTCACCACTACCCGCTACCCACTAGGGTAGGTACTGATATTTTCTCCCTTTTACATGTGAGGAAACTGAGACTTTGAGAGGTTAAGTAACTTGCCAATGATTGTATAACTAGAAGTAAACAGCTTGGATTTGAATTGGGGTCTTTCTAACCTCAGAGTCTATTCTCTTCATTTCTCAGTCCACCTGATTTGACCAGTAGTTTCCAATCTTTTTGACGTCATGCCATACATAGAAAATGTTAGTGCGTGTCTTTACACCATAATGGGGAAAACGGCTGAGGCTGCCTACACCCGCAGGTCCTGGGCGCCCCAGAGGTCTCCCCTGCACCCCCATGATGTAAAGTCAAAGTAAGGAGGGGATTAGGACTTAGTCGTGTCGTTCAGCCGTTTGCTGCAGGTACACCTCCTGGGAAGCTCTGTTCTGCACTCCGGCGCCTCACTGGGAAGCGAGGGTGAGAGGTAAGTGACCTTTTCCCCGAGATCACAGTGCCTCCAGCTCCCTGTCATCACAGGCCCGGTAGTGGGAGCTTGCATTGGTGATGTGTTTGAACAGTTCTGTGAAGTTCCTCTTTCTCTTTTATTTTTCTATCTGCTATAGTAATAACATAGTTGATGGTTGGATTTTTTTCACTCAGGAAATATTTATTATTGAGTATTTACTGTGTGCAGTGCTGTGTGTTTTGGTAATTAAAAAGATTCACAGTCTGCCAGAGGAAATATTTCTTGCTATAGTCTGGACGTTTGTATCCCCCTCCCCCTGCCAACCAAATTCATATGTTAGAATCCTAACCTCCTAGGTGATGGTATTAGGCGCTGGGGGCTTTGGGAACTGATTAGGTTTTAAGGGCAGAGCCCTCATGAATGGGATTAGTGTCCTTATAAAAGAGGCCCAAGAGCGATCCTTTGTTCCTTCTGCCTTGTGAAGACCCAGCAAGAGGGCACCATCTATGAACAGGAAGCAAGCCCTCACCAGACACCCAATCTGCTGGCGCCTTGATCTTGGACTTTTCAGTCTTCAGAACTTTTGAGAAATAAATTTCTGTTGTTTATAAGTTACCTAATCTATGACCATTTTGTTAAAGTACCTTGAACGGACTAAGACATTATATATAAATTACTTTAATATGGCATGTGAAGTGTCACAACATAATGGCATGAACAAAGTGCAACAAACAGGAAGGGTACTGTGATTAGTTTTTGTTTTTTTTTTGCGGTACGCAGGCCTCTCACTGCTGTGGCCTCTCCCGCTGTCCAGACGCGCAGGCTCAGCGGCCATGGCTCACAGGCCCAGCCGCTCCGCGGCATGTGGGATCTTCCTGGACCGGGGCACGAACCCGTGTCCCCTGCATCGGCAGGCGGACTCTCAACCACTGCGCCACCAGGGAAGCCCCTGTGATTAGTTTTAACTAGGAAGTGTAGCGAATGTTTCTCTAACAAGTAACATCTTATCAAAGCGTTGAAAGATTAATAAAATTTAAACACAGGAGGTCAAGAGGTTGGTGATGAGGACAATAATGCAAATATAGTTGATAGCATCAGCAAAATCTTAGAAGTTGGAACGCTTATAACTAGTTTCTCATGTTAGAAAGAAAGGAAGGGAGAGGGGGAGAAAGGGAAGGAGAGGGAAAAAGAACCCTTCCCTTTGGTACCTTATTTCTTTGTTCCTCTTTCCAGGCAAATTTCTCAAATAAATTATCCACATTTGCTGTTTGGCCTTGTTATGTGCCACTGTAATCTTATTTTCCTCTGAAATTGATCTCCCTGAGATCATCAAAGACACCCTGTAACTAAACCTAATGGACACTTTATATTCTTATCTTACAAGGTCTCTCACCTACTTATGAAATTGTTGCCCACTTTTTATCTCTTAAAACGCTCTTTTCCTTAGTTTCCATGAAGTCATGTTCCCTTGATACTTTTTCTACTGTCTAGTCACTCCTTCGTCTCCTTTTCACTCTTCTCTTTTAAAACTGTATATTCCCTTAAGTATTTATATATTCAATATTCTTCTCTAGGACTTCAGCTTTTCTTACTTTTTATATTCTCTGTGAGTAATCTTACGTATTTGTATGGCTTCAATGAGCATTTGTATACGGATGACCCCCAATCTAGATCTATATCTCACATTCCTCATGAACTTCAGGTCCAAATATTAAACTGCTTCCTTAATTGTTTCACTGTCCCTCAAAATAAATTTTTCAAAATTGAACTTACTGCCTCTGCTTCAACCCTTTTCCTAAACCCCTTCTCCACCGAACTCTATTTTTCTTCAAGTGTGAACGGAAATGCCACGTACTCATTTGCCTCTAGGTGGAAATTTGGCCAGCATTTCAAACTTCTCCTTGAGTATTCAATCACAGAGAATTATCTGTTTTACCTCCTTAATATATCTTGAATCCCTGAGACTCTCTCGGTGCCCACTACTGGTGCTGTGCTCCATAATCGAGGCCTCTGTTGCCCTGGTTACCACAACTGCCTTCTCATAGGTCTCCACACATCTACTATCTCTCGTGTACAGTTTGTTCCCCAACTATAACCAGAGAGCAACCCAATCCTATGCTTCCAGTTCAAAGCCATTCAATGAATGTCTTGCCCTCAGAGTAAAGTTCTAAACTCTTTCAGATAATTTATAAGATCTTTATAAAGGTCCATTTAGGGGACTAGGAATGAAGGAATTGGAGTCTATTTCTTAGATTTGAATACCACTTACTAACTGTGTGATCTTGGACAAGTATCTTCCCTTTGCCTCAGTTCTTTGCTTGTGTTAAAATGGATTGATAATAAGACCTAGGATTATTGCTAGGTTTGAACAACTTGGTAGATAGTAATTACAGAATAAATGTTAACTCTTATTATTGTAATTGTTACCTTACCCAAATATATTATTTTTTTAAAATTCAATCTTATGACATCACTTATCATCATTCTCTGGTTAGAGCACAAGAATTTCTGTGACTTCAGCATATGTGGGGAGCATGTGGTAATCAGTGTTCCTTATAGACACATACTAGCAAAAACTAAATGGTTTATATATGCTTGGTACCAAATGAGAGAGTAGACGATTGAACACCATAGTAGTTCAAAAAAGGAAAAAGATATTTTATGAAAATTTGATCTGTCCTTTAAAAGGATAATCAAGGTAGTAGCAGCTGCAGCAGCTAATATTTATTGACATCTTACTATGTGCCCAGCACTGTGTTAAGCGCTTTACGTGCATTATTTTCCTCAAAAGAGCTTTAAGAGATATTATTTGTAGCCCTATCTTACCGATGAGGAAACTGAGGCTTAAAAGATTAGACAGCCCTATCAAATGTAGAGCTAAAATTCAAATGCAGATAGATGACAAAGAAGTTCTCCAATTATTCATGCTTTAAAATGTTTTTCTGTATTTGTCACAAGTCTTCTGAGGCAATACACACAAACACACACACACACACACACAGAGTCTGTTTTTCTGTCTAATGATATTTAAAAACAATTTAGTGTTATTTTAAATGTATATAAAATATGGTATATTTATCCAGATTTTCTCATGCAGAAAGTGTATTCTGCAAGTAAATTATAATATCAGTGTACAAAAAGAAAAATAATACCAAGCATCAGCCTTTTGTAACATGAACGATTTGGGGAATATATAATAAGCAATGTTCAATTGCAAAAAAAAATTTTTACAGTTGTATTACCGCAGACTTTTTAAGTGAGACATTCTGAATTATGTTTATAGGAGCTTGTGTTAATTATATCTACCTCTTTGTTGGCTCTTCGTAATATTGCAAATGTAGTAAAAGAACTAGTATCCTATTGACAATTTATAAGTTCTGTTCAGGCTTGATTTAATCTGACTCTGTAGGCTTAGTACATTTCATTGACAGTAGAGTATTTGGAATAGAACTTTTGTTTGAGGATTTAGGATGTTCATATTGGGTTTTTATTTTATTTGTGACAGACTTGAAATGGTGTTACATCAAATACTATATTTTCGAACATCAAACAGGCTAGATTCTCTTGTGAGGACAGATTGGCTTTGTTTACCACCTATGTGATAAGACCTTTTTTCTTTCATTTCATTGGAAAAGATTATCTAACAATTAATTGCCATTCATCTCAAATTTAATTTTGTATCATGCATACCTATTGCGCGGTTTACTTTTTGTTCTTTCTTTTAAAAATTTTTTAGAAGGTAACCTTGATGCTTTTTTTTTTTAAAATAACTTGCTCTAGCAGGCCAAAACTATGAAAAATTTTCAGTTTTTGGAATGTATAATCTTTTGTCCTTCTTATTTCTTTGATAAAGAGGATATAAACTATGAAACTGTCAAGATGTAGACAATACAATTCACAAGTTAACTGAACTCTTATAAAGGGAATATGACTCACTGCTTTTCACTAATACCAGATAAAAGGAAGCTTTTTACTTTGATTTTTCTTGGAAATATTAATTTGTACTAGTTAATGTAGTTGTATTCAGGGGACTGCTTCCCCATGTGCCCCACCCCACCCCCTTACCTCCAGTAATAGCTTGGAAATGAAGAAGTCTCTTGGAAGAAGTCTCTTTTCCATTATTTATATCTGCATCAGCAATTTCTGAACATCCATGCTGCCACTTTAGTGTGAATTACAAGTGGGGAAAAATGTAACCTTAAAGTCTTTTCTTTCTTTTTTTTTTTTTTTTAATTGCACCATAAAGTTAGCAATTTTGTAGTGGAATGAGCGCAAACTTTAGAATTACATTAATCTGGATTCACATTACACTTTCACCACTTACTAGTTGTGCAACCTTGAGCAATTTATTTAATCTCTTGGAGCCCATTACTTCATTCAATACCAATAGTTTCTCTTCTGCTGATTGCGTTGAGGATTGGAGACAATGCTGGTAAGGCCCCTGTGTGTGCCTGACACATGGTAAATACGAAGTAAATTGTGGAGATTGTGCCAATTCTGTTAAGGAAGATATTTTATCTCAGTTGCAAAAAATTGTCTGTTAGATTTTGGTAGTCATCGTGCTAATTGCCAAATATTTTCAGATTGCTATCAAACCCACCCTCCCCCTGCCCCCCACCTTGGGTCACACGCTAAGGGTATGCTTCACTGACCCTTGAAGCTACCTTTAATTATCTTTGGTCAAAGGAATGTGAATGAGTGTGGTATATGTGACTTCCAGACAGAAGCTTTAAGAGGCCGTGTGTCAGTTGCCATAGCCCTTATTTCTGTCTCACTGATTGAGGAAATATATCAAGATGGAGCATCTGCCAGCCTGGTTTCCTGAGTGACTAGAATGAGCGTAGTCTTCTTGCTGATCTTGCAGTGTGGAGTACAAATAAATTTTTATTGCATCGTGCCACTGAGATTTGGGGACTGTTCCTTAACTGTTGCAAAACCATATTCTGAATGACACAGAACTACTCAAAAATCGTTTGCAATTTTTATGTGAATAAAGCCAAATCTTTACCTATTGTAAATGAAGACTTGACCTTTAGAAAACACAGATTACTTATAATAGTTTTTTTTTAACTCAAAATTAATCTTTAGCACTTGGCCTTTGAAAATAGGATATATTTTATAAGAACATGGTACTAAAAAGGCATGTTGGAATCTAGTAATTAAATTCTTAATGAGTGTGCTTATGGAGTAACATTGGGGAGGGGGAGAGGCATTGTTAGGCAGTAAAGCTTCTGGGTTTCATTGAGTGTAGAGCACCCCAGGCCTGGTAATAGCTATAAAAGCTGTTTAACACCATGAGCACCACAGATCCTGAGAGAAAGGTAAAAGAAGGTTAGAAACTGTAGATTAATGGTATCTCATAATACGTGTCTAGTTATTGCCACTTACGTTGCTACTGTGGCTTATGGTTGCTTGTCTGAGCATTTCCTTTGCATGCCATGGGGGTTGGGAGAGAAAGCAGATCAGCTGATGGGCACAGTTTGCCTACAGTTGTGAAAGTATGCACTGCTTGCTGCTAGCTGCTTATTCTTGAGCAAGTTCTTTAATCCTTTTGGTTTTGTTTTCTTACCCATAAAGTGGGCAGGATAATACCTACTGATGATGTAAGGATATGAGATAATGTATGTAGAATAATATATTAAATGCTTAGCTCGATGACTACAACCTAGAAGGTGCAAAAAATATTGGACTTCCTATCCCGTCTTGCTAACTGCATTTTTAACAATTGATATATAGTTGGCTTACAATGTTGTGTTAGTTTCAGGTGTACAGCAAAGTGATTCAGTTATACATACATATATATCTTTTTTTTTCAGATTCTTTTCCCTTATAGGTTATTACAAAATACTGACTAGAGTTCCCTGTGCTATACAATAAATATGTCCTTGTTGGTTATCTATTTTATATATAGTAGGCTCTATATGTTGCATTTGTTGAGAAAGGTGATGCTCATGCATTATCAAGACCTTCCTTTTTCTAAATAACTTTAGAAAGTAATAACTATTCCTTTTCTTGTGAATAGTATCCTTTTATAAAATCCCTTTATTTTCCTTAATATCACATAAAACTCACTTACACTATGAGTTTCTTGAACGGCATGAGCTCTTTATTCCAACGACCTACTGAAGTACCCTATCAAAATGGGTCCTCATTTCCTTCTATAGTGTAGGCCCTCAATATATAGTAGATTAGATTAGATTGAATTTCTTCTTTAATTATCCAGTAGTATCATTATCATGTTCATATTTTATATATACACTCTGCATCTTTAATATTATATTTCTTGCACATAGTGACTTACCTGTATGAATAGGTATTAGACTAGGAATCTTCTAATAAATTAAATTGTAAAAATGCTGTTTGTCTCATGCTCATCTGATAATAGAAAGTTGTTGATGAAGCAGATTTATCAAATCCTATTTTGTTCATTGTCTTAGATTTGAAAAATTCTTGGTTCCTTGTTTAGGGCTCCCTGAATATTTTTGCCACGTGAGAGAATATTCAGCTGAAATTGGAGCAGAGGTGAAAAAATCCCACAATTGCATATTTATCCTAATCTGTGTAAGGAGACTTTGTATATACATTATTGATTTTGTAGAAGGGACAAAATTTATAGATTTAGTAATACATAGTTGAAATATCTTTGGTGACAAATATCAATGTAAAAAAGTTTTAAAAACAAACTCTGGTTTAGTCTTAGAAATAGTCTTTATGTTGGAATAGCCTTATAATATTTTTCATGAATTGCATACCATATAAGAATTGGATTTCATACTGTGAATGAGTGAGACTGTGTCATAATCAGAGCATTGAGTTCTTAAGTAATTAATGCTATCCTGATTAGCATATAAAATAAGAGTACATTATCCAGAATTTTGATCCATTTGAAATAACATTATAATCAAATACTAATTATCAAGTCATTGCTTTAATGACATGATAAACGTAGGATTTTGTATAATAGCAGAGTAAGGAGTATGAGTAACATAAGTATTGAAGAGTGCCCTTTTTTAAGACATTTGTAATGGAAAACGTATGTTCTTCCCAAATGGACAAATCTAAGGGTTGATGAGATAGATACTTGTTTTATGAAGCAGTCACTAACATTTAAACAGTAACTTTAAAGTTTACTGCAAGGACATGAAAGATTTCTTGTATCACACGCTCATGGCTTTTCTGTTAATGTCTTACAATAAGGGGAGAAAAGAAAATGCTCTGTTTTTATATTTTTAACTAGAATAATTTAAAGATAGCATGTGTTCTTTATTTTCTATTATTCTCTCATTTTTAAAGTATATAGTTTTTTTTAAATGTGTATTTTTTTCCCTCTAACGTATTAGATTTCTATTTATTTAAACTTAATTTAATGTATTCAGTAATAGTAGCATAATGTTTGGATTCAAACTCAAGCTGAATCTTACCTTCCCTAATATTAATGATGTGTAGCTTTTTTCTCCATTTTATCCCAAAACAGTAAAGATTTTTGCAGTTACAAGATGGCTATGGTGTTTGTCACAAATTCTCAGTTATTAGAAAAACTATAGTATTACTTAAGTATTACTAACGTAAAATTTTCTATCACTTAGATAATACTATAAAAAAGTAGCATATTAATTATATAGGGAAAAAAGTATTTTGGTATTCAACAACTGCAGTTCTTGAGAATCCAGTTATATGGGAGGTGACTGGACATCTGAGTCCATATGTACTATCTGGAGAACAGCCAGTTGCAGCTAAAACATTCTTCATAGTGTTCATTAACTTTCCATAGAGAAAGTGTTTCACACTTAGATCAGCTCTTTTAGAAGGAGGACATTTAGAGCTAGAACAAATAATATTTAATGCTCATTTTATAGACCGATAGTGAGAAACCCAGCCAGAAGCCAAGGTTTTTACTTCTACACATCTGGTCATGGTGATATTGGAATCTTGATACTCTGATGATATGTCTTTGTTATGACTTGTGAATATTTTCTGACCAACTCATTAAGCAGGTATGGAAACAAATCAAGAGTCAGACCAAGTTCCTATCATGCATGAAGAATACTGTACCCTTTTCATCCTAAAAGAGAAAAACAATTCTTTGGATGGTTTCATGGAGCCATTTTGCAATATTATACATAAACGGAGTATATTACCCTTCAGTATTTTCTCTTCTCCTCCTCTTCTTCCAAAAAAAGAAAATGCTTCCTTTCATTTGAATGCTGCTTTTTCTCATACTTATACCAAATTTTGATAAGGATCTGGGGACTTCTTGAAAATTATTGGTATGTATCATTTATAAAATATTCATGTATTCTTTGAGACACATTTCACCTAATCAGCTAGCATTTTGATATAATATATAAAGAAAATGTAAGACATGTTGAGCTTTAAACCAGTTTTTAGGTGGCTTGTACAGTATGCCAAATAGTCAGTAATACATTATCTCTGAGATAAAACAGGAGCATAGGGTAATACATAGTTCATTTCATCCCCTGGGTCATAGCTCTTTATGAAACACCATACAAAAAGTATCAGTAATCACTGTATGCATAAACAGGATTTATTTCTCATTAAGCATCTTCCCAGTTTACTCAGAGTGTTCCTTGAGATACAGAGAAAATCATTTAAGATCTTTTTATATGCATTTAATGAGGAGTAGTATCCTGAACTATCTATTGAATATATAGACTTAAAGCTAAAAAATTTTTATTGAAAACCTTTCTGTTTTTGCACAAAGATTG
This sequence comes from Globicephala melas, assembly GCF_963455315.2. Lineage (NCBI taxonomy): Eukaryota > Metazoa > Chordata > Mammalia > Artiodactyla > Delphinidae > Globicephala > Globicephala melas. Next base: position 63,441,276 of record NC_083321.1, read on the forward strand.
AATCTTTTACATGACTCAGAGTAATGAAAAAGGAAATATTTATTTTGAGGATAGGCCAATTTATATATTATTGGACATAACACAGACCACCCAGGCCTGAAGCCTACTGTTTATAGTTAAAGATCTTAAATCTACATATGTTCTTGATGAGCAAGAGCTATCTTTGTTCCAAGTAGAAAGTTTTATGTCTACAAAAGGTAATAATTTCATGTTTCTCCCCCACTCTTGGATAGTTAAATTCCGTTAAGTAGATTACTTCATTTCCACAGGGGAGAGGATTTCTTTGGACCTCAGTAATAATAACATTGCTGAACTTCATCTATCAAAGGACTAACGTTTAATATTGTTGGAAAACCCTAGAGTTATATTTGCCCTCAAAACCAATTTCTTGTGTAAATATATGTATATATGTGTGTGTATATTTGTGAATGTATATATGCACACAAAATATAGCTTAAATGTGTGAAATGTGTGAATATATATATACAGACACAAAATGTAGCTGACTTGTTTTTAGTGCAGAATTTGTGGTTTGATTTGAAGCTTCATTCTCCTCTACTCAGCCATCAGATTTTAGAATTCTTCAAAGATTGGTTTTAAGCTCTCTTCTTGTCTCTGTATTCTCATTGTAAACAACTTACCCCATGTTCATAGCTTTAACTACCATCTAATGTAATAGGAGGGAAGAAGAAGAAAATGGTGCAAAGCAGAAGCTGTCAGACATGAATCTCCTCTTGGAAAATCATGTCTGTTAGCTATTACGTTTCTCAGTAAAGTAGAAGGTAGGATCTTTGGTGAAACTAAGGATAAAGAGCCAAAGGCCTGGATAGAATTCAGAATCTTTGCAATATTTGTTTTGTGTAGATCAGAGTAAAAGGGTAGGATTGCTGGGCTGTGTTCAGGATCCATCTGGGCATGCTGATCATATTTTGTAGTGTAGCTTTCTCTAGCAGTGCACACTTGCTTCTTTATAGTTATGGAGAAAGTAGGTAGTTTTATGTGTGGTTGCAGTTTTGCCAGTGGAGGTGATGCAAGGACTGAATGGCAAAGGAGTTTAGGGTAGTAGAGTGTTTCCTGATGTCATGGAATTTCAGCTGGATAAGGAAGATGGTGAAGAAAGAAAGTTTTGATAGGTGGAAAGAAATATGAAGCTATTGAATTGGAATTCTCTTAAGAGGCCAAAGACCTGTCATGGTGGGAGTGGTTCCTCAAGAGAATTAGAAGTAAAGGAGAAGGTGGTTACAAGGTGAACTGCTTGAGTAAATGATTCCAGAGCAGTTAGGATGACAAGATGATGGTAGTAACTATGGAAGTAGATGGCTGAAGTGAGGCGGAGTTACTCAACTGGAATTGAGAAGGCCAGAGTACTGCATGGATCACACATGTGATTGTTGAAGTCACCCAGAATGATGGAAGGATTTGAAGTTGAGAGAAAGACTTCGGGTTAAGTTCTAAGGCCTTTGATAAATAAGAGAGAATGACAGAGAGGTTGGCAGATACAACAGTGATGAGGCACAAGGGCTGGTATGACTGAAAGGAATGAGTCTTAAATGATCAAGATCTATGCTAATGAATTGGGGATAATGCTAGAAATTGGGGATAAAAGCTAGAAATAGTGAGCAGGGAAGAAAGTGGTAAGTAAAGAAGCAGCCTTCTTTTAAGATGGCTGCAGGGCATATGTGTCTGTAAGACACCTTGTTTTTACTGGAGGCAGAGAGGCAAAAGAGAAAAAAAAAATTTTTTTCCAGGTGGGGTTAAGATTATAGGACAAGGTAAAACAGGTAAAGGTGTACTCAGTACTCAGTAAAGGTGATTTATTTATTGAACAATTGAAACATTAATTGATTGAAGCATTAAGATTGAAACATTAAGATTGAAACATATTAATATTATGTCCACATCCCTTTTGGTTTGTATGTGTATTGGTATTTAGAACAGAGTATACATATTACAGATGGAATTTAATAATCTCAGCATCAATGGGATGAGGTCAGGAGTACCAGGATGGGTAAGAGAAACAATCAGAACTATGAGTGAAATCAGTGCAAAATATGTAAGCCAAATGAGACATTTACTGTCTATGGACTATAGAATTCTATTTGTAAATGTGGTAGATTGATTATGTACATGTTGAAATTAAGTTTCCCTAAATGTCTGACGCTGCTTAAAGAAAATGTCTCAGAGCTTTATATTGAGTTAATGATCATATGATCACATTAATAAATTACTAAGATAGTATGAAAATTGCTTTCTCTTTAATGATTTATTTAACCTGTTAAGTGGTAAAACTAAATAAAAATTGTTTTCTTATTGAATGATGTCATTATACTTTCTTGGAAATATTTTTCCAGAATTTCCTAGTACAGTAAATTACCTTTATTAAACAGATATATTTAGCTGTGCCCATATTCCAGTGTTGGACCCTGTATATGTTTGAGAAAATCTTGTGTTGAGCAATTTCCTCGAGTCCACTTAGTACTGAAATATAAATATATAATGAAGGCTATTTATTAGATCAGTAGTAATCATGAGAGCTAGCATATCTATAACACTTATATTGTGCCAGGCACTGCTTAAGTACTTTACAAATGTTAATTAATTCTCAAAACAACCCTCTGAGGGTAGGTGCCATTATTATCACCCTATCTTTATAAGTGGGCAAACTTATAGAGAGGGTTAATTAAGTTGCTATTATAAGTGGCAGAGCCAGGATCTGGACCCAGATGCTTTTAACCATTATGCTAAACTGGTTTAATGTGATGCCAGGAGGAATATGACCTGTAAAAAGTAAAACTTTTTCTTTCCTGCATTCTGTTTCTTATTTTCTCAGTCGTATGGACTACTTAGAATTGGGTTCAGTGCTTAAGATGGAAAAACCTAAAATACAGTGGCTTAAACATGAGGTAAATTTACTTCTTACATAAAAGAGGACCCCAGGCGGGGGGTCCAGAGCTGATACGGTAACTCCAGAGTCATTGTGTCCTAACTCACTGTTGCACCACGCTTCTGAATAAACTTCATTCTTAAGGTCACTTCCTGTACTAAGATGGCTGCAAGGACTCCAGCCTTTGTATCTGTCTTATAGGCTAGGAGGAAGGTGAATGGCAAAAAAAGAAAAAGAGACGCTCCTATTGAAATCAACTTTCTTTAGGCAAAGCCGGCTCCACACAACACTTCTGCTCTCCTCTCATTGCTCAGAATTCAGTCGCATGGCCATACAAGCTGGGAACTGTGGTCTTTTATTCTGGAGAGTAGCATGCCTAACTAGATAATGGGATTCTGTTACTAAAGTAGAAAGGGGGAATGGTATTAGGTAAGTATCTAGCAGTCACCATCCTTGGATCCACATCTTTTCAGACTGATTTTTTTTTTTTTTTTTTTTTTTTTTTTGCGGTACGCGGGCCTCTCACTGTTGTGGCCTCTCCCGTTGCGGAGCACAGGCTCCGGACGTGCAGGCTCAGCGGCCGTGGCTCACGGGCCCAGCCGCTCCGCGGCATGCGGTATCTTCCCGGACCGGGGCACGAACCCGTGTCCCCTGCATCGGCAGGCGGACTCTCAACCACTGCGCCATCAGGGAAGCCCCAGACTGATTTTTTAATACTGATTTTATAAGTACATTTTGAACTGAAGTTTAAATAACTGACACAGACCGGTGAAGACAAGGATTGAGAAGCAGTAGAATGGGATTTGGGGACACTCATGGCATATAGTGAGGTTAGTGCAAAAAACAAATTGGAGAGGGCATAAGTCATAATTGCTGTAGTTTTCAATTACTACAGGGAAATTCTTCCATAAAATGATAAGTGAAGTCTAATTATACATTCACCTAAAATATATGTTATATTATTAACAGGTTAATGAAAAGCAGCGTTTTTAAATTGGATTTCCAGTTCCTTTATGGGGAGGGGGTGGATGAAAAAATTCTCACCTGTTTGTTTCATTTATTTAGGTATGTGAGAAAAGATGATTATTGAACTGAGAAAGTCCTAAATGATCAGGAAGAAATTCCTTCCTAATTCTCCCTCACTCACAGGAGATATGTACTCTTGTCCATCATCCTCTTTTAAAGAATGGTAGACATGCTATATTTTATTTCACATGGTTGTGGGAGTTTTATTATATCAAAAAAAAACAGAAAAAGAAAAGAAAAAATAGTATTTTAGAGGAAAAATCTTTCATTGGAAATGTATTTTCTTCCCACTGAAGATAATAGTAAGCTGCAAACAGTTACCTAAGCTTATTTCTTACTTTATTCATAGCTTAGATTTCATGATTTTTTTAAAAAAACTATTTATTTATTTTTTGGCTGTGTTGGGTCCTCATTGCTGCACGCGGGCTTTCTTCTAGTTGCGGCAAGTGGGGGCTTCTCATTGCAGTGGCTTCTCTTGTTGCGGAGCACAGGCTCTAGGGGCACGGACTTCAGTAGTTGTGGCCCGTGGGCTCAGTAGTTGTGGCTTGCAGGCTCTAGAGTGCAGGCTCTGTAGTTATGACGTACGGGCTTAGTTGCTCTGTGGCATGTGGGATCTTCATGGACCAGGTCTCAAACCCGTGTCCTCTGCACTGGCAGGTGGATTCTTAACCACTGTGCCACCAGGGAAGTCCCTTCATGATTGTTTTTGGTGGTGATACATAAAAACTTTTCATGAAAGTAGAAAATTTTGTGCATGTTATACATTTCAAAGAATAATGCATGAAACTAAGTGTCAGGATCAATACTCTTATTTTCCTGTGAGTGTGCTCTGGAATACAGGATAGCTAAGTAAAGTCTTGTTTACTTTCAGGGGAGAGTAACTACTCTTTTTTAAAGATGGTCTGAATATGAATATTTACATGTTCATTACACACTATCAACTATAACCTTTTTAAATAACTTAAGTTTCCAATAAATGATTTAAGAATTTGAACTAGAACAAGAAAACCTTCTATATCTTTATTTCACAAGTATATTAGGAACAAAATTCTGACCTTAACTGTCAAAGATATTGAATGGATGGTCATGGATTTAACAGTGTTCTAGTCTATCTCATCGTTGCTTTTGTATTTTTTCTCTTGCTGAACAATTAGTAAACCCAGTTTACTAGTGTTAATGTTTTTGTTTTGTTTGATTTGTTGCTTGTGGAAACCTGATTAGAGCTTTTCAGAGTGGATTGCAGTCAGAAGTGATTTATTTTGTGTATCTAAGCTGGATTCCAGCTGCTTGAGGTTTTTCTTTTGGATGTCTAGATTTCAGATAGCATCTAGATTGAAAAGACAGTTCTGGTTAAGATGCCTATCCTAGTCTTTCTTAAGCAGTTTAAATTCTTTGTTTTTCTAAGTTTCTAAGAATTTTACTTAGATTTTTATGTTAAAAATCACTATTTATGCTTAAATTTTTATATTGATAGGATTATAGATTCCATAATTTGCTTTTAAAAATGGCTAGTTTTAAGGAAGAATTATATTGTTTAAAAAATTACTCATACTTTTCTCATTTTGACTAGCCAAATCAGTAGATTTCAGTAAGCTGTCTCTAAGTAAAGTCCTACAGCATATAACAAAAGAACTTTCCCTTTAGTGTTTCTAATTCAGAAGTTACAGCCTCTGAATGTGAAGAGACAGACTCCTGTTCATACTCACCATACGATTTGTCATATCCTAAATCTTTCCATTAATTTTTGCATTTTTATTTTATTCACCAAAACGTAAGCAGTTTCACATCTAGTTCTGACTTACATGACTTGTCAAACTCTTCTGTTTATTATTAAAATTAAGTTTCATAGCCTTCTTCACAATGCCACAAATTTAAAATGTTCTGTGAAATAGCATTTTCTGGGAAAGTATCAGCCATCGTTACTCTTAGACTACAGATTTCTGTAGATGTTCTCACTGGTTTTGTTTTGTTTTGTTTTTTAAGAGAAATTAAGTTTTTTTCAGATTCAAGTCACATGTACCAGAAGGAACATCTGTAAAAATCTCAATACGCTTTCTCTTATGTGAATTCTCAGTTATAAAATGCTTTTCTTGTATCAGGTTACCTATCAGTTTACTTTTAGAAAGGTCATTTATGATTGCTTCCTTCTTGACTATAATCCTTAGAAGAAAAGCCCCCTTGAAAATTATACATCAGCACTAAAAAAAATATGTCTGTAATCACAGTCTTACTGGGTTCAGTTAATCAATATCAACTCCCTAGAGCTCCGGTATGGTCACATTAACTTACTGTGGATTTCTGTCAGGTTTTCATGGTTCTAATATCAATGAAGAGAAGAAAGTTGTACCACACATCTATTACCACCCTATTAATTTTAATCTTTAGAAAGTCACTTATATGCAGGCTGCAGTTGCTTTTGTGATTATGTTGAACTGCGTTGTTCAGTATAATAGCCCTCAGCCAAACACAGCTATTGAGCACATGAAATGTGGCTACTGCAAATTTAAGGTGCTGTAAGTATAAAGCACACCCAGATTTTGAAGACTTAGTATAGGAAAAGATGTAAATATCTTATTAATAATTCTTTTATGTTGATTATTTGTTGACATGATAATACCTTGGATATATTGGGTTAAGTGAAATACATTATTAAAATTAATCACGTTTTTACCTTTTAAAATATGGCTACTAGCAAATTTAACATTTTATATACACAGCTTGGATTATATTTCTGTTGGACAGTGTTGCTGTACCAGATACAAGACTGGAGATGATCTCTATAGATCTGGTCCGAGCACTGTGATGATTCTGACTGATCTGATTGGTTCTGGAACCATCATTTTACTTCCGATTGTTATGATGTTGAGGTCTCTTTTTAGGATTTTACAGTGTGCTATTTTGGAATGTAGAACTCTTGGAAAGTCCTTTTTATTTCTCAGGGCATGAACCAAAAACTACCTTTGCTTTCAAAGAATTTAAGCCCTTAAACTTTTCATTAGCCCTAGATCGTCTCATTTCTGAAGTTGGACCTTTCTAGCTGGTATGGCTATTACCCTGCTTTTCTTCATCCTTTTATTATTAAAAACCTCATATTTATTAATTTTATCTCCATGATTCCATTTATTCCATCCAAAGCTTTTGGCTTCTTACAGTCTGAGTTCTTCTTCACTAAGTCTATAGTAGAAAGAATATAGGATTTAGAGTCAGAAGTCTTAGATTCTAATTCTGGTTCCTTCTCTAATAATTTATTAGCTGAACAATCCTGGACAAGACACTTTTCTTCCTAAACCTCAGTCTTTTTATCTGTAAAATGGATGTTGTGGGGACCAAATAAAACACCATACAAATGTTGTTATTACCTACCCACGTTCTTAGAGGTCTTTTTAATCTTTTTGACAGTAGTTGACTTCAGGGCTACTATCCTCTCCTAGTACCCTTTATTCCTTGCTGTTTATTTTTATTGTCATTTTAAATCTTCTCATTTGCTCGTCCATTGATATTTGTGGTTCTACCAGTCTTCAGTTCTTCTAACGGACTATGGTTATAAAGAAAAATAGAACAAATATATGATATTGTTCACAAAGTGGAAATCATCACTTGGAATCTGCACAAAGATTTTTAAAGGCTGAGACTGTAGATTCAGAAAAAAGTTCCAACACCAACGGGGGAGGAAGGAGAAAACCATAAATTGTAGAAAACAAGACCCAAGGGAAGGGGAGAAAGGAACTTAGCATGTACTGAATACCTGTCTTGTTCCAGGCATTGCTCTTGATAGATGATTGTATGTTACCTCATTTTAATTATTTTCCCCCCTGTCTTACAGAGGAAGAAACTGAGGATCAGGCATATTAGCTAACTTGCTTTTAGTTTATTCAGGTCCCTCCTTATTATTTATCTGTGTTTTCCCCCCAGACTTTGTTTGGTAAGTGTTGTTTTACTTTGGGCATTCAAGTTCTGTGCTAATGATGTAGATAGAGTTGGTCTCAAGTGTACTAGCCAAAGTAAATGAAACTTGAGTATTTTTAAACAAGGATACCAGATATGAGATTTATGAAATGTATTTTGTACTGTTTGGGGGAATATAGGTCTCTAGACCAGTCTTTAGAGTGGGTGGAATGGGTGTGGCAGTAATTCAGGAAGCCTTCTCCTCCCAAGCTAGAAATGTCAACAGAACTTTCAAGTCTGAAAGCTGCTGAACACTAAAAATGAAACCCTTCTCAATGTCTGTTTCTTTCCCACATTCCCTCAGGGCTCAACTCCCACTATTCTGCCAGCTACTCCCTTTCCTGGTAGGCAAAGCGAAAATGGTAATTGTGAATTTGTGAGTCAATGCTGCAGCCTTCAGGGCTAAATCCAGCCTTATTTGAAATTTCTTCACAAATGTGACTTTTAACAATCTCTGCTCACTTCCCTCAAAGCTTTCCTCCCTGTCTACACTTCTCCACTTATTAGCTCCCTAATGCTCTACCCCGTACATGTCTTTCTCAGGTTCCACCAGTACCTTCCTACCTTCTGACTTTCTGACTTACTTTTTCAGAAAGGCCCAAGTATCTTGTCTTGTGGCAGATATTCTGTACTGACTCAAGCGTAGAATTAGTAGCAGGAGTGAATGAACTCTTGAGAAAGAAATACCATATTTTCAACTCTATGTCCTCATATTAGAGAAGGCTAGACAAGACTTCCATAAAATATGATTTGTAAGTGCACTGGTTTCTAAAGAAATCTTTTTTTCCCTTAAGGAATTCTAAGAAGCATCTGTTGTATTTCTAGAGAAAATCATCTTTAACCTCTCCTTCATTTTTTGTTTTATTTAAATGAATGGATATTTGAGAAGGCCTTGTCTCCACGTTCAGGCCCCTACAATTTTTCTGCTATAAAAAAAGTATGTGAAGTGTTACTATTACATTGGGTAATTTTATTTCAAACTAAATACAAGACTGTTATTTTCTTCTGTCCTGCTGTATGATTGTCTTTTGTGTTTTCACTTGACTCTCCCTCCTCTTTAGCCTTTTGGAATTTTGCCTCTGAAGCTTGAATCCCCTTCCTTTTTTCTGAAAAAATGAGATGCAGAACAAGGCATGGCTTGAAGTCAAAAGTAAATTCCTGTATTTAAGTGCTAGCAACCGTTATAGGCTGTCAACCTGATGCTTATAGTGAGTGGTGCCTATCAACCACTTGGCTGTTAGGTGACCATATGTTCTAGGAAAGGGCACTGGACTGACTCTAAGAATGTTGAGTTTTGATACATTGCTGCCAGGACAATCACTCTGTATATTAAGAGTTTGTCTGGCAGGATACTGAAAACCTAAAATATAACCCACACGTACAAACTTGTTGGAAGACAGAATACATTTTTCATCAAGTTAGAGTCTCAGTGAGAAAAACCAAGATAGTTTGGATTTTAAAGTTTTCCTCCCACTTTTCTCTACTGCCAGCCTCCACAGGGCCCCTAATTATGTAGCACTGAAATGAAGATTATTTTCTTCATTTTTAAATAATATTATTGCTTTTGACTCAGCAGCATTTCAGTTTACATATGCAAACGAAAATATAAAATTACAAGAGATGGACATTAGCTAGGCTGGTATTTAAGGAGAGAATTGATGTGTAATTAGAACTACTTAGATGTGACCGTACACCAGTTTTGCTCATCTTTGAAAAATAACATATACAATCCTAAATATGTGTGTATGTGGGTGTGTATGTGATCTTGCTACTATCTTTTTTTTTCTTTTTTTTTTTTGTGGTACGTGGGCCTCTCACTGTTGTGGCCTCTCCCGTTGCGGAGCACAGGCTCCGGACGTGCAGGCTCAGCGGCTATGGCTCACGGGCCCAGCCGCTCCGCGGCATGTGGGATCTTCCCGGACCAGGGCACGAACCCGCGTCCCCTGCATCGGCAGGCGGACTCTCAACCACTGCGCCACCAGGGAAGCCCTTGCTACTATCCTTAATATATTTTTAAACGTTTCTAATGTAGGCTCATTAAATGTTCTAAGATATTTTCTTGTTAAATATTAGGTCATATATACATTAAATATTCTAAGATATTTTCCTATGAAGTATTACATGAGTATGTTCCACCTTTCAAAACAAGTAAAGCAAGAGCATGTTGCAGAAAGTCAGCTTGTAACAAATATAGATGTATATAAACAATATACTCTATTCTTAATTCAACAGAACTGTTATTTGCTGTACTTAATTCAACAGAACTCAGATAATTTTCACATATAGATGTTACAGGCAAATTTAGAAGTAGATAACCCACCTGGAGGTAAAAATATAATTTTGAACATTTGAGTATTTAGTTTGTTCACTTGTATTAGAAGTTATTTTACTTTGGGTAGAACGTTAATTATATAATTTTTTTTCGACTCAGAACATACAAAGCTATATCTTCAGTGATCCCTAGAATTCAAAGTTTCAATCCCTCTCATATAAATAGTATTGATTCAATTTATTTAAATTTGACACCTAGAAGCAGATTGTGACTGTCTCAAGTTTGAGTAAATCATAAAAATTTATAGATTATTTTGTATCAGAATTTTTAAGTTGTGAGGAATCCTAAGGATCATTCAGTTCCATCTTTTCACTTTATATTTGAAGAAACTAAGGATCAGAAACGTAAGTTTCTTTTTAAGGTCTTGTAACTATATAGTGAAAGAGCCAGAATTAAAAATTAGATTCTCAGACTGTCTTACCGTGATCAATTGTGGAGTCTAAAATGGGAGAACACTAACTAGAAGGAAAAGAATTAACCTCTCAGTATATCAGGCCATATATATGTACTGACCTATTTGTGGATGATAGATCATCTCTGTTGAAATTCATGATAACCTTAAGACTGTTCTAAGTCATTAACGTTGTTGGCTCTGATACAGTAAATGAAACATTGCTCAAGTAGGAGGAGCTGTGTTTTCTTTCTCTTGCATTTTGAAATTATCAATGCCACATGATCGATATCGAAGAAATACCTTCCAGATGGCTTTGTTTTTGTTTACTGATTCTATTTTGCAATGGATGTCCTTGAAAGAATATGGGCCTTATAGTTTTGGATGACCTTTCATTCCTCCCTATTCCTCATTTAGGCTGGTCAGATAGGATTTTGTTTTTGTCTTTAAGATAAGCATGACTGTTTGCATGTAAATCCGTTGTCACATTTTATGTGTATATTCAAAAGACTTCATTTTTCCAAATAGTTTGATGAATTAAAACCTTTTTATTCTCATTTTCTACCCTGGTAGAATTTCACTTCTAATAAAGCTTGAGGGAAAGTAGAATACCTTTCTAAAGTTTCTCAAAAAATATCAGGTTATTCCTGTAACCAGTCCCCTAATCTTCCCTCCCCTGCCCAACTCTTCCAAAAAAAGATCCTCAAAAGTGAAGTGACAAGGCTGATAAGGGTCATCAAACTTAAGATTTCCCATGAGATCCTCATAGAAGGGACCTCTATGAAGGGACCTCGCCATAAAAACTGAGAGCACTTTGAAAACAAAGTTTTCCTGGAACCTGGGAGAGAAGTTTGAAGAGACTACAGATGATGGCAGAAAAACTCAGACTGTCTGCAGCTTTCCATTGGTTCAACGTCAGCAATGGGATGGGAAGGAATTAGCACAATAACGAGAGAATTGGATATGGTGTTAATTACACAAAGGTATATAACTATTCCATCCAAAGTGCCTTGTTGGCAGTCTTGGTTTCTACCATCCTTCTCTGTTCCCACAGTAAATAAATTATGTGACTTTATTAATTGTACACACACAGAGCAATATCTAGAACTACATTATGGTTGCTGAAAATGAGGTTATTCTCTGTGGCAGAGATAGTCTAGATGAATTCCTGATTGCAAAGTGAGAAATAGAGGGTTTTTGGGGGGATTTTTTTATTACAACAGCTATAGTATTAATTACCTGAATTTTATAGCGTCTTAAACTTTAATACTTTATGTCTTCATTTAGTCATAGTTTTGAAAAATTATTTTTAAACCAATTTTTTGATCTATCAGAATATATTAAAATGTCTTAAAGTTGATGTATAGTTTAATCTATTAAAACAAAATAAAGAGCGATGTAAGTTTTTAGATGGCTTTTATATTGGTTGCTTTCAACAGAATTCAGTTTGTAAGTTGATGTTTAAAAGATTTAAACAAATACTGCTAAGTGAGATGATAGTTTAAAAATAAACAATGAGGTGGAATTCAGTACTAGTTCATGAAAGCTACGCTTGGAATATCTTTGTTAAACACAGATCTGGTCATGTCATTCTTCTGGGGCGTGGGGCCTTTTGCCTTATAGCTAAAGTTCAAACTCATTTTTGACATGGTTTGGCCTATGCCAGTCTTTCTCTACCCTGTTTCCTCCTTTCCATGTGCCACTCACATTAAACCTCTTCAGTTCCCAGAATACCCAATGTGCTCTCTTTTTTAAGTCTTATATATATTGTCCTTCTCTGCGTTCTTCCTCCACTTCTTCCTTTATGTACCACCTTAAATATCTCTTTTATTTTCCTGGGTAGCCTTCCATGACCAAGCCAGGGTTAGACACCTCTCCTTTGTGCTCCTTTAGCACTGTGTGCTTTATATTAAGGTATTTCCTGTAATGTAGATGCACTTTTCACTTACACGTATATGCCGCTGGATTGTGAACTCTTGGAGAACACGGACGCTGGCTATCCCCAGTCCTTGGCAAACTGTCTGGTACATAGTAGACTCATAGTATATATTTGTGAAATACTTAACTGCGTGAATGAATGTGAATAATGCCCCAACCTACAAACTTTATGGTCTCACCTCTTTTATTCAGTTGCAACTCCTAGTTCAGTGTAAACATGCCTATAGCTGCATTCCCATTCCTGCCTTTTGGACTTGATAGTTTTATATTACAGTCACTGTTATATTTCATTTGGGGTGTTGAAAAATAGCTCCTCATTCAGAAAGATTAGACTCCTTTTTAGCCTCCTATTTATGCACATTTATGTCTAAGTGTAAATTCATACCAAATTATCAGGGAAAAAACTAATACAAGTCTATATTAAGGATGAACACTGGGAGTTAATAAGTAATGGGTAGCTGAGTTTAAAATAAACACATTTTTTAGAAACTAAATATTTTTAAAAAGCTTATTAGAATTGCTGTTAAAAAAAATGAATCCAAGAAACATGGTACCCAACTGGAAATATAATTACTCAAAAATACAGTGTTTTCAGTTACTACACAGATAAAAATTTCTTTCTTTCAACATATTTATTGAGTGACCTATATGCTATGCACTGATATAGGCACTTGGAATACATAGCTGAACAATGTGAAATTCCTGAATGCTTTAGTAATGAGAAAAAAAATTGGAGCTCGGAGTACACACACACACGCGCGCGCGCACACACACACACACGTTTATGCATGTATATAAAATACTAATTAATATGTTGTAGACAAGCTTATTTCTAAAATCAGTAACAGATTTTAAGAATTATCATACTTAAAGTCAGATATTGAAGTTATTGTGTAAAAGACTAAATGATTGTAGGATTTGGGAGGAAAAGGGGAATTATGCCTTGAATTTCCTTAAATATTATAAACACATACAATTGATCTTCAACAAAAATATGCTTGGCGTGTTATAGTAGGCTATGTTATTGTTCAAAAGCCTTTGCTGCCTCTCCCTGGGGAAGCGTTATATGCCCTGCCCTATTAACATCATGCCTGGCCTTCGATTTGCTTTGGCTAATGAAATATGAGTGGAAATGGCTTATGCTTACTTTTGAGCAGAAGCTTTGGAGCCAGGACACAGTGTCCTGTATTCTCTTTTTTTCCCTGCTTTGACAATCAGCAGATCTGAATAGACACTTCTCCATCACGCTAAGGTCCGAAATAAAGAAGACATGTAGTTGAGCCATAGCCAACCCTTGTTTGACAGTTAGCATGAGCAAGAAATAAACTTCGATTGTTGAAACCATTGAAATTTTATTGGAATCACGTGGAGATTTTGTTAAAACACAGATTGTACAGGTTGGGCCCCACTCTTGGAGTTTCTGAATTCAGTAGACCTGGGATGGCAACCAATATTTTTATTTCTAACAAGTTATTATCATCTGATGCTGATGGTGTTCCAAGTGGTCCACACTTTGAGAAACACTGACCTATCCTTTCCTGACTAATACGGTCTGTTAGTTTATATTTCTAGATACCTTAATTACACAGTAAATGCTCTGATAACAAGATGCAGAATATTTCCCAGCCTCATTGTTAGAAGGAGTAAACTCTATAAAACTGCCTTTGATTTCTGGGACACGGACACACAAAATGCCATAAGAAACCCTATATTTGGAAGAGTGGATTAGATAACTATGGATATTACTATCACATTAGCCAGAGCCAATTAAAAACTGCCAAAAATATACAAAGAGCAAAGGAAGTTTGAGAAAGAAACAGACCCCTCTAATTGTGGGAGAAATTGCCATCCCTGATGGACTTGGTAGGAATTCTCTTGAAAAGAGAGGGTGGTTAAAGAGGGGATTGCATATGGAAGGACCAGGGTGACCAAAATGAGGGAGATGAGAAAGTGTGAAATGTGTCTGAAAGTAACTACTAATACAGTTTGCTACTGAGAGACAGATAAGGAAGAAGTGACCTCATGAATTTCTTTCAGAAGTCCAATTTCTTATGTAGTGTATAATAGAAAACACAATAAAGCTTCGTTTCAGTCCTGTTTTTTGTACTCATGTCTGGGATTGAGGTACTTTTGGAATTTAAATTGCTAAAAGTGGCACATTAATACCAAGCGTTGGCCTTATGATTGTCCAGGAAATTTTGGAAAGACTGATGTAAAAAATAACTGTCGTGAAGAGGGAGGTGCGTGAGAGAAGCCAGCATGGAGTCCTGACCAAAGTCAGGCCACATGTTTCGATGGGAGGACATGCGGAAAAGAGGAACAGGAAATTGGTTCCTTTAAAACTATCCATGCTCTTCCGTCCTTTGTAAAGTCTTTGCATAATGTCAGTTGGAAGGATTTTGCTTCTCCCTTCATTCAGGTGATTTGTGATTTCTCTCCTACACCCCAAGACCCCTCTTCTTCCCTGTAGTATTTCTTCTCCACAGTGAGACCCCAGGAGGCACAGAGACTTAGTTGATTGGGGTGTAAAATGATTTTATTGTTGTGTGAGAATGTCTTGGACCAAACTCTGTTTGGGGGCAAATCACTTAATCTCCCTGGGCCTTGGTTTCTTAATCTGTAAAATATAATTCTCTCAGGTTACTTTAGTTCCAATATTTCATTTCTCTAGTACCATTGATAGTACAGGAAGATTCCAATATGTTAAGTTGCCCAATTTCAGTCATATGTAACACAAATTAAGTTCATAATCTTTGAGATGAATGAAGTAAACTGTAGTTTTTAAATGAAAATTTTTATTTATTTATTTATTTTTGCGGTACGCGGGCCTCTCAATGTTGCAGCCTCTCCTGTTGCGGAGCACAGGCTCCGGACAAGGAGGCTCCGGACGCGCAGGCTCAGCGGCCATGGCTCATGGGCCTAGCTGCTCCGTGGCATGTGAGATCTTCCCGGACCAGGGCACGAACCCGTGTCTTCTGCATCAGCAGGCAGACTCTCAACCACTGCGCCACCAGGGAAGGCCGAAGATTTTTATTTTAAAGTTAGGATACTCTATAGTCCTCAGTTAATCAAAAAATTATAGCTTTCCAAAAGCATCCAAAGTACTGTTTTTGCTCCATTATCCGGAGATGCATGTTTTATTTATTTTAGATCTGAACTTTGATATTAAATAAGTATAACTTTATGAAAAAGTATAGCCTAAATAGCTGCTCATTTTGTTCAATATGAAAACCAATTGCCATATTATTTTAATGACAGATACCAATGTGCATTTGAAAATAAATTAATGTTGATTCAAAGATTCTATATAATTGAAAACATTTGTTTTCATCCTTTTCCCAACCATTATAGGAGGGGAAAAAATGAAAATACTTGCCAATCTTGAGGTCTTTAAAAAATAGATTGGTTCAGTATTGTGGTTATAATTTTGTTTAATGTAAATAATTTTTGTCCATAGCAATGCCATGATTTTAAGAAAATTGCTAAGTTTTTCCTTGAATTTATATAAAACACCATTTTGATCTTAAATTTGGTTTTTGCGTATTGTTAATTTGTCAAGTGTAAACATGTGCCAGTTCCTTTGGAACTACAAAGAGTTTAGATCCAGTGGAGATAAAATCTGCTCTTTTTACAAGTATTTTAAAGTTCGACTAGCATTGCTATTACCAGTTCATTTTGAGAGGGAAATTCATCCTAATTAACATTTCTTTTAGAAACAGTCTGAAGGTGATTCTTGGTTTCTTAGCAGTTGAAGACAGCTTGGAGCATGACCTTCCTTAGTTTGGATTTTAAAGCAAAAGCAGTTCCAGCCTCTCCAAGTTTAAGGAGAAATCTGATTCTATTGGAGTTGTTACTGTAAGTTTGAATCCAAATGTTTCCAATTTGTATTTAGAACACACTGGAAAAAAGTACACAATAATCATCTGGGGACTTACAATCACACTTGATTACCCATAACTGCTGCCTTGCTTCAGCAGCTTTCCTTAGGTTATTGAGAACAAAGCTAAGCACCAGTGTTCCATTCTGTATGAAATAAATGTACTGTAAAATATTTACCAGAATCAAAAATAATATTTTTAACATACTGGGAAATTTCACTATTTAAAGGAATCCAATTGAAAATTATTTGGAAGATATATGATGTGTTCACGAAGCAAACAAAATAATCTTCCACAAATTTCTTCATCTGTTGCTGTTCCAATTTCAGATTTTTGTATATGAGATGAGCTTTCTTAAAGTAGGAACATAATATTAGTTATTTTGTTTTCTCATATTAAGTGCCATATGTGGGTTGAAACTGAATTCTCTGAGTCTGTTTTATTCTTCAAACAATAGTAGACTTAAGAGGAAAAACCTGTTGTGTGTATGTAAGCAATGTAGTGTATTTTAATTGCACATCACAGCTTCTGAGTAGTAAATTGAAATGATTGATTTAACTTGTTGGAGTGTACATATGTGATTAGGACACTGAAGATTTAAATTAAAAAAAGCTAAAATAAAATCTTTAAATTAATTCCATGTCAATTTTTCTGATATTCTTATGATAAATAGGTGTCAATCAAAATCTATAGTTGTTAACTGATTCACTTTGTTATAAAGCAGAAACTAACACACCATTGTAAAGCAATTATACCCCAATAAAGATGTTAAAAAAAAAAGAGAGATCACCGTACTATCAATGTTTATAATCTAAGAAATAAACAGAAAATTCCACACAAAAAAATCTATAGTTGTTGATCAAGTTTCAGTTACTAAATTACAGCTGAGTACTAAGGTAAGCTTCTACACCTGAAAACAGGTTAGGTAAATTGATTAGAAAAAGTGGTTTATTCTTTCATGTGGGATTTTAAAAACAAAATAAGAAAAATTTAACTTAAAAAAACTATATAGGGTCTTCCCTGGTGGCGCAGTGGTTGAGAGTCCGCCTGCTGATGCAGGGGACATGGGTTCATGCCCCGGTCCGGGAAGATCCCACATGCCGCAGAGCGGCTGGGCCCATGAGCCATGGCCGCTGAGCCTGTGCGTCTGGAGCCTGTGCTCCGCAAGGGGAGAGGCCACAACAGTGAGAGGCCCGCGTACCACAAAAAAAACAAAAAAACAAAAAAACTATATAAAATGGTATGTGTTTTCTTTATAATGAAGACAACTGTGAAACACAAATTCAAGGCATTTAGATAGGCATTCTTTTTTTTTAATTAAACTTTTCAGTTGTATGCACTCCAAATGTATTTGTTTTTAGTACCAATGATAATTACATAATTAGACAAATCAAAATATTGAAGATCCAGCTATTGTCTGTAACTGTTATTTATAATTAAGTTCTTATATCATTCTTTTCATACCTTCAATATGCTTGAAGTTTAAGCATTTTCTTTTTTAAAAAAATTTATTTATTTCGTTGTGCTGGGTCTTAGTTGCAGCATGTGGGCTCCTTAGATGCGGCTCACAGGCTCCTTAGTTGTGGCACATGGGCTCCTTAGTTGCGTCAGGCAGCCTCCTTAGTTGTGACATGTGAACTCTTAGTTGCAGCATGCATGTGGGATCTAGTTCCTGACCAGGGATCGAACCTGGGCCCCCTGCATTGGGAGTGCAGAGTCTTAACCACTGCACCACCAGGGAAGTCCCTAAGCATTTTCTGTTTTAAATAATTTTGTTCACATATTATAATAATGTAACTTTTATTTTTGATACTGAATGACTTAGGTGATTGTGATATAATCAATAGAATAGAATATTTTAAGAATCATCAGTGTGCACAACTGTTTTAAATCCAATTTGTCTTTGATTTTGCCAATTTTTTTTTAGCATCTTCAGTTGTGCTTTTGCATATGCAGGTGGTCACTGAGTTACAACAGTTCAGCTTAGGATATTTCAACTTTACAATGGTGTCAAAGCATTGCGTATTTGGTAGAAACCATACTTTGAATTTTGATCTTTTCCTAAGCTAGCAGTGTTCGTTATGATTCTCCCTAGTGATGTTGGACAGCAGCTCCCAGTCAGCCACACAAATCAAAAGGGTAAATGACCAACACTTACTACCATTCTGTACCCATACAACCGTTTGGATTTCACTTTCCATATGATATTCAATAAATTATGTGAGATATTCGAAACTTTATTATAAAATGGGCTTTGTGTTAGATGATTTTCCCCAACTGTAGGCTATATAAGTGTTCTGAGTACGTTTAAGGTAGGCTAGGCTAAGCTCAGCTATGATGTTTGGTTTGTTAAGTGTATTAAGTACATTTTCTTTTTTTTTAATTTATTTACCTATCTATCTATCTATTTATTTATGGCTGCATTGGGTCTTCATTGCTGCACGCGGGCTTTCTTTAGTTGCGGCGAGCGGGGGCTACTCTTCATTGTGGTGTGTGGGCTTCTCACTGCAGTGGATTCTCTTTGTTTTGGAGCATGGGCTCTAGGCATACGGGCTTCAGTAGCTGCAGCATGCGGCTTAGTCGTTGTGGCTTGCGGGCTCTAGAGCTCAGGCTCAGTAGTTATGGCGCATGGGCTTAGTTGCGGCGCATGGGCTTAGTTGCTCAGGGCATGTGGGATCTTCCTGGACCAGGGCTCGAACCCGTGTCCTCTGCATTGGCAGGCGGATTCTTAACCACTGAGCCACCAGGGAAGCCCTGCATTTTCGACTTAATGATATTTTCAACTTGGGATGGATTTATTGGGACATAATCTCCATCATAAGTGGAAGAAGATCCATACTACTTTTCTCAAATCAAATACTTTAAGGAGATAGATGATGTAAAATGCAGGACTAAAGAAATTTGAAGCTGAACCCATAAAGTACAAATAAAGTAATTAAGCTCTTAGAAAGCACTACTGATACAGGAAATTGTGTGCCAGAACTTTTAGCCAAGATTATTTTCATTTATTTGACAAACATATATAACTATGCAGATATCTTTTTTAATGATCAGAGATGGTATATAATTTATCTTTGCATTACTTAAATGATCTGCAGCACAGTGTCTTCTGTATGTTAGGTGCCTGATAAATGATTGTAGAGTGAATAAAGATAGATGCTGTAATATTTAACCAATATGTGAGTTTCCTTCTAACCAATTCAATGAGTAAAAAAAGGACAAAAGAACTCTGACATTGATACTTAACGAGTGTTTCTTTTTTTGTCATTGTAGTCACATAGTTATCCATGTTCATTGGGATCATAGTTTCAGAAAATTCTATCTATATCATTTGTTTCAGTTAGTAACTTTATGCCTTCTAGCAAAACTTTTACAGTAGTATTTTTAGTAAAGTTGACCGAGTCTTATGTTCTCTGACATAGTATTGGTGAAATAGAGATGAATAACTTTTACGCTGTTTAATCTGTTCCTAAATGTTCAGATATTGATGTTTTTAATTAAACAAACTACACAAATAATATTTGTGTAGTTTGTTTAAATAATATTTAAAATTTAAAAAATTTTAAATGATATATGAATATAGAGAGTAAAAAGTTCTATTCTTCCTTCATGTCTTTTAACCCATCCTACTTCAATAGGTAGCCTGCTAAAACTGTTTGGGGTATATCCTTTTGACCACTTTCTCTATCTTTCTATACTATATAATAAACAGCATTTTATATTTTATCATTAATAATAATATTTTAGCATTGATGCTTCATATAGCAATAATGTAATCTTTTATCATTATTGAGATTATATCTATAGAATTGCTTGTTGTATCAATACTTAACAGCATTTCTGTAGTGTATATATCATCTCAGTAGTTTGTTTTGTAATCTTAAAGTTAAAAAAGAAAAGGTTATTTTTTTCTAAAGGGTTATAAAGGCTATTTTCCCCAATTCTACATTTTTTTTAGATTTAATTACAAAGAAAAATATATGCAAAATATTTTATTTCTAAAATGGAGATACGTGCCTAATTAGATGAATAAGTCCTATCCCCCTGCCCAGCAAAAGGTATTTCAAAGACTTGTATTGTCAGTGAATTGATTGATATTATTTATCAATGCCAATAAAAGTGGAAAGGCTTTAATTTCAAAAAAAAAAAAAGAAAAAGGTTGTCTTTGAACCTTTGCCAGGAATAAGTTCCATGTCTAAGTTTTATAAAGCAATAAGCAAATGAAATAATATTAGTAGCAGCCAGTAATCTCAAAACAAATTCAGGGTTTTGTTTGTATGTTACTATTTTTTAAAAAAATTCTTGACATCAGTGAGATCATTATCTATGAGTGATTTTAGAATAATTCATTTATTTTCCATTATTATTTCAAATAATAATAGTATCATTAAATACAATTATAGTAAGTGATGAAATTTCAGAATTAGAAATCATTTAACGAGCCAGTTATGGAGGTCATTTACTTCCAGGCTCTTTTTTAGGAGGCTGTGAGATTAAGCCCTTAAATTAAGTGATTTGCTCTAGGTTGATAGGGAACTTATGACTAGTATCTGTTTCATTGTTCATATCAAGAGTCTTTCCATAGCATCATGCACTGCCTTAGAAATAGGTAAAAGGAGATTTATAAAAGTACATTTTTTATATCTATTATATTTACCAAACAAATGAAAACTGACTAAACAAAAACATTTTAGGAGTCAAAATAGTTCTCAGAGTTTTCAGGTTACTAGAAAGCAGCACATTTACATCATCAGATTCTATGTTGGTGCCAAATAGTAGGGTGTTCTTAGAGATTTTATAACTATATGCAATAATAGGAACAGGAATGTCACCTATCGTTAAAAGTCTCATATTTATGATATTTACTTCGGGGAATTTAATGCAGTTTAACTAAAATTTATTCAAAATTCATATTTTGAATGCCTATGAATTTGTTTTTAAACGAAAATGTGCAACAAAATGTTTGATATAGAAACCACATCAAAGAGCCAGAAATTTTTCCAAAAATGGCTTACTAGTGACATCTGCTGGTACAATGTTGTGATAAAGGTGGAAATTAAGAATGAGATAAAGAATCTTTTGGGGCAAAATTGTTCATTTTACTATCATTTATATTTCTAATTGAAAAAAAATTATCTTATTGGGTTCTCTCCCACTGGCATTGACCAAGAGTATTATTCTAATAATAATGTTAAACTTCTTTATACTTTCTTGTATATAATATGTAATTCCAACCTGACTCTCTATGATTAGTTGCTTATCAGCTAAGTTGTTTGATATAATGCTGCAAATTCTTTTTCCTCTTTGTCTCTCCTGGCTTTGTTTTCTATCATACATAGCACAGAACATTGCAAATGTAGAGATTCAGTAACTGTGGATTGAGTCATACTAGTTATTTATGTCATTTGCATAGACTGACTTTAATAGGAAAGTTTATGTCTACATGAGTTAAATGCATTATTTTTATGTACACTCAAAAATTAAAATGAGACTTTATATTAGAGAATGGATTTATTAGGAGAAATTATTTTTTTTCTTTTATAGGAAAGATTTTCTGCATTACAGGTTATGATGGAATAAAAAATACTCAGTCCTTGACTATTTTCTTTATTAACACTTAATTCCTAGATGATTGTATCTAGTCCCATGGATTTAAGTACTACTTATAAACGAATCAGACCTCTCCCTTGAACCCACATCTATATAGCCAGCTGATTCCTTCCTTAATATTTCCATTTATAGCTCACATGCATCTCAAGCTTAACATATCTAAAACAAAACTTTGATTTTTCTCCTCAAACCTGTTTCTTTTGTAGTCTTTCTCACTTCAATAAATGGATATTGTATCCCTCCATTTGCTCAAACCAAAAATATTTTAATAATTTGTAAATTCTCTCTTGTACCCCACATTCAAACTATCAAGAAATTCCACCAGTTCTGCTTTTGAAATACATTCAGAGTCTTACCACTCCCCTCCACCTCTGCCACTGTGATCTAGTCCAGGCACAGTCATTTCTCCTCCTAATAAGCCTCTTTGCTTCTAACTTTGCCCTCCTGTAGTCTGTTTTCAAACCAGCAAAGTGATTATCTTAAAATTTAAGACAGATCTTGTCACTTCTCTGCTGAGAACCTTCCCAAGTCCTTATCATGCCTACAGGGCCTACAGGAATTGTAGACCACTGGCTCCCTCCACAGCTATTACTGTGACCTCATTTCCTACCACTGCTTCCCTCCAGCTGCAGTAATGCACTTGCTGTTCTCCTTACATGCCATGCAGATTCCTTATCAGGGGCTTTGTGCTTGCTCTTCCTTCAGACTGAAATGCCCTTCCCTCAATTCAGTAAGGTTTCTGTTCAAATTACCAAATTCCACCTTCTCAGAGAGGCCCTTCCTGACTACACTATGTTAAAAACAAACAAACAAAAGGCCCAACCTGATCACTGTTTCTCCCCTCGTCCTGCTTTGCTTTTTTCCATAGCAGTTATCACCACATGACATACTTACTTTTTTTTAATCCTATCTCCCCCCCTTCTAGAATGTCAGTGGTATGCAAGCAGAGATTCTATATTGTCCACTGTTACATCCTTAGAACCTAAACCAGTGCTTGCACATAGTAGGCACTCTGTCAATATTTGTTGAATAAATCAGCGAGCCTTAATACATGAATGGAGAATGTGATTTGATTTACATTATAATAACGGAATCCATCAAATAGTGAGGCACCTTTTAATGGGCTCTGTTTTGTATAAATCTTTATGTTTATATCATACTTTTTACATTTAACACAGATTACAATAGTGTTTCATAGTTAGATTAGGGCTCAGACAATACTTTCGGTGTCAAAATGCAGGGCAGTATTACTATTTTAAAGTTTCTTTTTCTGGGAATAATTACTTTTTTGTCCTTTTGACATAGACATCTGACCCTCAATTACATTAACAGACCTTATACACATGAATGGAAAGAAGAATAGCCCCTTTTGAATCCATGCTAAGACTTTATCAATATGAAGTGCTTCCCACAGAGTTCTGCTGAAAGAACCAAACTTCCATCATAATGAAATTGCAGATTCATTTGTAGATGCCCTTTTATATTTGAAAGCTACTTTTTGATGTTTGGTCTGCAGTTAGATTTATTGTTTAAGGTCACAAATATGCAATCATGACCAGACCAAGTTGTCAGAATCCTTTATCTATTCAGCATTGCACAAAGACAAATGGCTATCTTTTAACAATAACATACCAGAGCCAAAATTTGTTCCCAGTTGTACATAATCTTTTAATCAATCTGCTTTCTGTTTTCTAGTCAATAGACTCCCAGCCTAACCCCTCACCACCCCACCTATCTAGAAATGACTCAGTTATGGGTTTTAAATTACTGAGAAACACTTTCTTCAGATGGAAACAGATAACTTTAAGAATTTTAATGCTATAATTTTCCCATGCACGCTTTAAGTTTAACATATGAATTATTTTGCCTTTGTCCTCATTCTATACAGAGTAGATAATTATATAGTAAGTTAGCTAAATTCTCTGGTTACATTCTCACTGTTAACATGACCACAAAGTAGATTATGTTGCTTAATTGAATTCTTAAGTGCTTTAAAACATCTCAGTGCACATGGATTAAGTTTTTCCCTGAGATTCTATATGTCCTCCAATAAAAATGTATATTTAAAAATTTTTAGATAGATTTCTTATATTTTTGTTCATTTCCTTTGTGACCTTTCATATAAAAGGCATACAGAAAGAATTGTCCAGTTAGATTTAAGGCTATACTTTTTGTCCGAGAATATCCAGTGTCTAATATTAACATATGTTAGAGCATCATTATATCACCAATCTTTATAGTTTCTCCAAGGAATTTTGACACTAGATACCCAAAGATTCTCTAGTAACTTGATCATACCTATAGAGCAGACCATTAAGACCAGGATAGTAACGCCCCCATTTTAAAATCTTGTTTAAATACTTTTTGCAGATGTGAGAATCCCCCCCTCCCCCCTACCCCAGTTGCCATGTAGTTTGAGTCTTCCCCAGTTAAAAGGAATACACTGTTTTAGGAGGAGGTATAAGAGAAAACCATAACTTTTAAGTCAGATGAAGTCATTTTTTTGTTTTTCCTGAATTCTGACTACTATTTATTTTGTGACCTCAGGGAAGTTACCACATCTGGGGGGCCTCTGCACAGCTGTGGAGTAGAGAAACACCTATTCTTAAGAGTTGTGGTATAATTGAATGAGACGACACATATAAAGGGCCCAAAACAATGCCCAGCAATAGTAAGCACTCAGTAATATTTGGAATCTTCTCTCTGTGCTCTCCTCCTCCACCCCCTATTCCTCTTGCTACATTATCTGTTCTGATTGGGTTTACTCAGAAGTTAAAATTGTTAACTAAACTTGAAGCCTTTTTGTGCCTGCCAACTCTACATTGCTCTGCATCCACTGAATTAATAAATAGGGAGAAGTCAGGACCTTGAATTGACCTGTACATAATACCCAGCAGGTGTATGTGGTCTTTCTCTTCGCGACAAATTGCTCCCCCAGGGATTGGCTAGAATGAAGAATACTCCGCTCCCAGCCTTCATTTTAAGTCCACATGGATCCCTTAGAAGATTTACTTTAAATCTCTCTTCAACCTGCAAATCTGAGAATTGAGCCTTAAATTATGTTAATACGACATGGGAAGGCATTATCATTTTAATCATTTTGTGTAAGATGGCTTGTTCATTGTTTGTTGTTTGTTTGACCATTTGTACTGCTCAGATCATCGTCCTAAAAGAGTTTCACCTTTAAAAGAAAATCATTTTCAGGAAAAAATTTAATAGCTATTTAATACTACTACTTTATATCTCAAAACAAGTTATTTTATCATTGTAAATTTCTATTGTTTTAGGTGCAAAGATGGTTTGAAAGGATTTACATTCTCTGCACTTAGGTAAGTTGCATATTTTATTTATCTTTATGTTAAGAGAATTTACAAGTTTTTTTAAAAAAGTAATATCATCGTACATAATTGTAATAAATATTTATTGACTCCACTATTTAAGTTGCAAGCAATTTTAAAAGTCACAAAAGTGGCTTTGTGGACATTTCATTAACAGAGTAATTTGTTAATTTTCCCCCTAAAAATCAGTCAGTCAGCCACTATTTGGGGGGCCTGTTATGTGCCTTACAGTATGGGGTATTAAAGAAGATTACAAGAACTCTCTGTTTATGGAGCTTGGAAAGACAAAGCTACACATGAACAATTACTGGAAAATGAAGCCCTTAATTGTGTGGTACCAGATTACGGGCTTTGTTAGGGCAGGATTCGTGCATTGTCAAACACATTTTATATTATAGGCTTCACTAGAGTCACCGGAGTCTTCTTTTCACCTCGTAGCCCATCTCTTATCACAGTAATGGGCACGTGGTCGATACTGTAGAGATGTTGGTTAGCATTAGTGTTGAATTTTATATTTCACCAAACATTTTCACATACATTAGGAAATTAAACTTTCTCTATTATTGAATAGAGTATTTTCGGTTGTGGAAATTCTTTGGTAATGATAACTAAATCATAACACACAGCAGTAATTTCTTCATGTCATATTTTTCATTAAAAGATCATGAAACTTATTAGAAAATAGCTTTTTGTTGTTGTTGCATTCACAGATTAAGTGAATTAAGTTTCACTTAAATCAAGTTTAATTAATTAAACTTAAATTAATTAAAGTTTAATTAATTAAATTAAGTGAATTAAGTTTCACTGAAATTAAGTTTCAACTTAAACTGAAAGTTGGTGACAAAATCAAAAGTTGGTTTTCCTAAAGAGAAAAACTCTGCCATTGTTCCTGCATCTTTCCTTAGACTCCCAGAATCCTTGCCAAAACTCAGAATGTGTCAGATATTTGCATATGTTTTCTTCAAATCCACTTATAATGAAGAGCTGACTTGGACTCTTTGCACTTAACATTTTCTCTGTGTTACAGGAAAATATTCTGGAAAAATAGTTATTCACTCTTGCTAGTTCTGTAAGATAATAGTGGAAGTTAGGGGAATAGAAAGAGTCAAGGAGAGAACCACGGGAGAAGAGCCAGTGCAGGAATCTGAAGGTAGACTAAGGCTGATTCATCGTAGTTTAAAACATAGTTAATAATGTACAAAGTTTGGTGACTAAGACCCCAGGCCTTAGAGTTAAACAGTTCTGGGTTCAAATAATTGCTGATATTTTTGACTGTGGACAAGATGCCTTTTCATGTTAACTGTCATGGAAAGTATGGTACCTACTTCATAGTGTTTTGCTATGAGGGTTAAATGATTTAATCTTTGTCCAAGGCTCAGTACTGTGCCTGTCATGTAGTAAATGCTCAGAAAATGCTCACTATTACGATCTTCCTTTGCTAGGTATTAATTAAATATTTATTATGTGCCCGGCATAATAAATAACTAAATATTTATTATGTGCCAGGCACTGGGATATAATAACAAAGAAGGTATCTATAGTCTCACAGATCCCACAGTTTAGTGGGGCAGGGAAACTACTAAAAAGGTGCTTCCAGTACTGGGGGATCACTGGGCTGTGAGAGCACAAAGGAAGGATGGCTCACTCACTCCAGCTTGGGGCAGGGACAGCTTCTCCAAGGAAGTGAGCTCTAATCCGAATGGTAGGTCCTGGCCAAAATAGCAACACTTTCCTTTCAGTGTTAGGAAAGGTATGAGAGATATTGTATCTGTTCTAGCATAGCTTTACCTTGTTTATAAAGAGCACCATTCACACCCACGATTAGGAACCAAATTCTTTTGGACCAGCAGTTACCAAGGAGGCACAGCTGCCATCTGGTGACAAACAATCTCATTGCACGCCCCTTACAATTTGGTAAACTAGATGTTTTATCAAGTTTGTCCTAATGAGATGGGTTGCAATTGTTGATAGTAACAATTTTTCTCTCTTTTACGAGTATTTAAATTTGCCAGAGTTCCCATGTTCTAGAATTTTAGTGTAGTGTTATCGGTCTCCTGTTTTATCTATGTTTTGTGATATTTTCTGAAGGTTCAGCAAGCAGAATTGGCTAAGGAAAGCTTAGTTATTCTTTATAAGAGCACTGACTCTTATAGTGAAGGTGAAAACAGCAAAAATGAAAATTCTGATAAAGGATACTGATTGAGTGATATCTAATGGCTGGTAATGTTTTCTTTGTATTGTCTTTGGAAAAATATAGTCCAGTTTTGACGATAGAGGAATGGTGTCTTCTCCTGGATATTAGATTTTTCCAAAGAGAAGTAAGTAGATTAGAATAACATCAAATTTAAGATTTTCTAATAATGTGGGGAAGACACACAGACTCTTAACCACTTTCTGATTCTCATTCTTTAGTTCCCTCTATTTCTCATGTGCATATAGATGACCACCTACTGTACTGCAGCTGTTTTATGACTCAAAGTGACGTTAGGTATAAATTTAGAGTAAAAAAATGAGAAATGCATTCAATTGTAATTGTTAGTACATTTTAGAGAAAATAATAGCAATTTTGTCATTAACTAGTAGATCCAAGTTAATAGTTCATCTGCCTTTTTGTTTGAAAAAACTTTTAAGTTGTGTAATACCTTAAAAAAGCGGTGACCTAAGTTAAAAGGGTGTTTCATCAAAGAGCTATGCTGTATTTGATTTTAAGATGCCTGCACTGTTAAATAAACAGCTATTAACATTTTCCGAGTATTCAGATTTCAAAAGCCTATTTTTTAAAGGATGACTAGTTTTATATAAATTGTGGAAAATATTATTTCAAATGATAAGGTACTGTCCACAGTGTATTTGTATATAAACAAAATCAGTTTATTTTCTCACTGATTTTCTTTTTTTAAGGGGAAAAATGCCTCTCATTGTGCTCTTTTCTTTAGGTTCATTGTTGGGAAGGAAGAAATTCCCACACATTCTTATTCACCAGAGGCGGCATATGCAAAAGTAGAACAAAAGACTGAGAAACATGAGGAAAAACCAAGAGGAACGAATATAATTGCTCTAGTCAGGAAGCTTGTGGATTCAGTGTGAGTTCTTTATCTTGATATTTTAGCACATTTTGTCACCATTTTATATAACATTTGTACCATGCCAAGGTATTTTTGTTTTCTTTTCAGGTAATAATTTTTTTTTTTTTTACCAGAAACTGCATAGAGTTTTATAAAAAGGCACACGATGGCAAGTGAATGTTGTTTATTATTTCTAGCAGGACTATAGACCATTATCTGCCTTTAAAATAGTTTTACATGAAATCGAAATACTTTTGTATTTCAAACTAAGCAGAGTTGCAGGGGGCTAGAATAGGGAACTTCAGGAAACAGATTAATATGTGCTAAACGAATGTTTCAAGTGTGGAAAGGAGAAAGAAAAATTCCAAGAGAGATTTAAGAAGATATAGATACAATAAGGAGCAAAGTTTAAGTGAAGGATATTTTGCAAGAGTGGAAATTTTTAGGGCTTTGGAAATAAAATAAGAAATCTTTATTTGTATGTTATACAAAGAAGTCTATTTCATACAGATAAGTCTTCATTTGCATTTCAAATATTTAAGATATTTAAGAAAATAAATTTAAAGTTTTAAAATTAGAATACCAGCCAATAAAAATAATCTTGTTGTGCTATTTTAGAGAGTGTAGAATGAGGAGGCAGTATAGAAAGTTAGGGGATCAACTACAGGAAGGTGACGCCCTTTAAGAAATCTGAAGACCTGTGTTTGACTCATTTTGCCCCTCCTGGCTTTGGGACTTTGAACAAGTGATTTAACCACTCTACATCCCAAAGTCCTCATCAGTTAACTTTATTAAGGAGTGTTGCATGCATTAAATGAAATAACACAGGAGTTTGCTTCACTTACACGAGCACAGAGTAGGTACTCAAAACTTTTACTGAATTTAAAGACTTCGTCTCTTCTTCTGTACACCACAGAAGAAGGTAAAAGGAAAGAAAGGGGTGGTAGACGGCAGTAATAATTGTGGTAGGGGATCCCGTTAATGGGAATCATGTCAACAAGAATCATAGGGGAATGCAGAGAATGTGTGATGTAGGGGATCCCGTTAATGGGAATCATGTCAACAAGAATCATAGGGGAATGCAGAGAATGTGTGACGGGGTGAATGAAGCCTTGGGTATCAGAGCTGATCGGGCCATGGCAGAACTTGTCAGAGTAGCCTCAGTGGGTCCATTGGTGTGAAAGCAGGTGCAGGATAATATAGAAGCAGAGCAGATGACATAGGAGACTGGCAGTCCAGCACTTGGGAAGCCATTTTAATGAAAGACTAGGAAAGATTAAATGACAGTGTAGTTGATAACAGAATTTAACTTCACTAGCAAAGAGAGTTTAATAATTTCTGTGTTAGTTCTGGTAGCCATGGCTGAGAGATGTCTTTGAAGAGGACACCTAGAAGTATGAAGAGTGATGGTTTACATAAGGCAGTCCTTCTCTGATTCACCCCTTTTCAGGCCCCTAGCTTTAATCACTCAACAACTTCGCATGACCAGATATGTCATATCATTCTAACGACATAAGGAATGAACTATTGCTGTCACCCTTGACTAGGAAAGGCTGCCTGTATACTCCAGCTGCAGTGCAGCATTGAATTTCGGAGGTCTTTATAATCAATTTGCAAATGGAGTTAGAGAGCTAGGATATCACTCTGCAAGTTATTATCATAAACAAGAAAGAGTTAATGTGTTCCAACCATGAAGATAATTAATTAATTGTATTCTGAAAGAGTTATAAAGACTGCTTATTTTGGAACTGAACTCTTCAAAGAGAAAGGGGGAGAGTTAAACCCATATTAGATATTCTACTTACTTTTTTACGCCTGGAGTGAATAAATAGTCCTGGAGTAGACATACCAAATAACTAAAATAAGTGTGTCTTGAATAGTAGTCCTCCCAGCAGAAATGTTTATTAAACACTGGAAGACTAAGTTGTTTACGGTTAAATCACAACCTACTTTTGAATTCCTGCATGTTCTATTTCTATATTTATTTTAAAAACTGAATTTTAAATTCTAATACTATATCATGTTTCTTTCCCAGATGTTTTCTCTCAAATATAATTAAGTATAAATTCCTGTAACCTGAGCACATTCTCATTATGATTTTTGCTCAAGTACTGACGTCATGGATGATTTATGACCATTATATGCTACAATAAACAATTTAAAGCTTCCAAAAGATTTGGCAGAGTATAGAGATAACATATACATATTTTTCATATTTAGTCACAAATATTTACCAATATGGCTTTTCTGTTCCACATTCAAGTATTTTGACTGCAGTCACGTATTTTATACAGTGTGTCAAATGGTGAGCAGCAAAGGGAAAATAATCTGTTAGCTTTGCTTCTGTATGTCCTAAGAAATCAAAAGACGCACACATTTAGAAATGAGTTGATAATGTTTTCTCCTTTTTTGGTTAGAGAGTTTTAAGCAGATTAACACACACACACACGCACACGCACGCATACACACACATTTTAATTATATTAGTTTTTTTGGTTTAATTTCAGATGTAAGCATGGACCAAGGCATAGATGTTGCAAACACTATGAGGATAATTGCATCTCTTATTGCGTTAAAGTAAGTATATAAAATCTACTTTAATAACCACAGGGAATATGTATAGAAAAAACTTATTTATTAAAACATAATTTCAAAGTAAGTGGAAAAGTTGACAATCATTGCTATCATTCTTTGCATTTGACTTGAAGAATAAGACACTTGTGAGAAATAGATAACAATTTAGCTTTTAGTATTCACTTACCAGATCCTTTGTTAAATAATTTTTACATTAGCTTACTTAATAAATGTAAAACTTGCAAAGTAGAAGGTGAAGCAACAACAACAAAAAAGAGAAAAAGTCACATTAAAATTAAAATTTGTACTTTGCAATGTATCCTCATTAGAATACATCTTAGAACAAGGCCCCTGGACTGTGCTGTGTGCTAGGGGATCAGCAGTCACTCACATACACTGCACAATCTGGGACAGTGGCATTTGGTTTTGGACTTGTAAAGCTGTTACATTTTTTAAGGCATGACGGTAACTGGAGCATGTCCACAGTTGTTCTACATTAAGAAAGTTAGTTATGCCCACTGACATAAATTCCCCACTCCCTAATATATTAGTGTACCAGGGCCGTGCTCTCTCCCCATCCCCCATCCCATGCCTGCCACTGCCCCCCATCCCCCATCCCACCAACTCTGAGAAGGAAGTTAATTTTCATTGCAGTTAGTCTGTCACAGGTGGCACCATCTGCTACAAGTTCTTTAGTTTTGGATGGTGCTCTAACAATCCTGATGCTTTAGAAATTTATGTTCTTTCTTACAACATCTGATCCCCACTTTACTGATGATGAGAAGAACAGAGTTGTACAGCACCCCAAAAGACAGCCTCCTGACCGTCCCTCTAGAAAGGGAGGGACTGTATCACATTAGTGCCTATGAATGTGAATGCCTGTGGCCGAGTGTTGTTGGTGGCGCACCCAGGCCAACACTTACCTTTAAAGTACTCAAAGACAGAACCAGGGGTAAAAGCAGTAGAGTATTTTTTCAGTTGTGAAGTAGTTTCTGACACACTCTTTCCAAATCTGATTTCCTGCCCCATTTTTAAAGTGGCAAAAAAGAAAAAAAAAAAAAAAAAAAAAAGAATGTTGCTGGCTGCCTCAAAGTCTACAAGCTCCCAGAGAGGGTTATTATTCCCTCCAATTGGACATAATTCTAGTTCAGGGGGAAACTGCAGGAGGGGAACTAAGAAAAGCATTTTGACTAAATTAGAGATATTTGAGAAATTTGGGGAGAGGAGAGGTGATATTTTAAAAAAAGTATACGAGAAAGTTAGTGAGAATTACTGAGCTATGAAAAAATGTAGTCATTCTTTCAAGCGTGTACCAGTACTATAAACTTGCTAATTTATGTATACATTGTTATATTATGTCCATGAATGTAGAATTATTTGGAGATTTGTGGGTGAGGAATTTATATCACAAGTATAGCAAAATATTTTGACAGTGCACCTCATTATTCCATGGACTCAGTTACACCTCATGTTAAATCATACCCCTGAGTGAATATTCAGATGAATTAACATTCCCCCCAACTCACTATACTCCATTCACATGAACTTTTTGTTGATACCTGCCAATCTCTTTTTTGGCTTTGTGCTTTTTGTCCAAGCTACCCAAAATGTTTTTCTCATGCCAGCTCCTTCTCTTTTGTGTCTATTTAAACGTCACATCCTCAGTAGCCTTCCCTTACCACTCAGTCTAATATAGGATGCCCTGTTAATTTCTTTCCCAGTGCCCTGATTACTTCCTTCTCAACACTTATTGTAATCTGTAATTACTTTATGTTTATTTGTTTACTGATTTTCTCTTCCTCTAATGAGCATGGAAGCTCCATGAAGGCAAGAGCTTTGTGTCCTCAGTACTCTATCCCCAGCATCTAGTGTGATGAGCAGCACATGAGAGGCATTCACTGAATCTTTCCTGAATACATGAAAGGGTGAATTGATGGAAGGATGAATAGATCTCTTGAAAACAGTGTGAAATGATTGAACATGAGTGTGATCTTTGAACCCTTAGGTTAATATTATGATATTATCAGTGACAAGATACAGGTGTGACCACCTCATGCATTAAACAAACACTAGGCAGTTTCAGTTAAGCAAATGCATGATAATTCATGCTAATTGTTTGGACAATTTAATTTTCATGTTTTAACCAGGTATTAGGTAGTTTCAGGTAAATTAATGAATGTTTCTTCATAGTAACTCAATTTTTTTTTAAAAAAATAGAAGGCAGCCATACCGAAGATACAAACCTGACCTTTGAAACTTAGCAGCAAACACTGCTAAGAATGTAGACGTTTTTCCATTCCAGTGGGGGTGAAAGAGGAGGACGATGGGAGATCAGTATTACAGTGTATTGGCTGAATCATGTATAAAATACTATTCTTTTTGATAACATTTTGTTTTGAGATGACTGGAATTTTTCAGTCTCTCACCATTAAGTGACATCAAACTTCATTT
Organism: Globicephala melas; assembly: GCF_963455315.2. Classification (NCBI taxonomy): domain Eukaryota; kingdom Metazoa; phylum Chordata; class Mammalia; order Artiodactyla; family Delphinidae; genus Globicephala; species Globicephala melas. Next base: position 63,474,708 of record NC_083321.1, read on the forward strand.
TCCTAAAGAGTGAAATGAAATTGACCAACATTAGTCATCCTTTCCTCCCTTTTACACTGTAGATAGTTGCAGGTAATATGGAGAAATGTTGACAGCAAATGTGGATTTGTGGCAAATTTGCTTTCTCGGGTTTTCTTTAGTTTACCTTAAAGCTGCCATTCCCTAGAGATGTTTCAGCTTGACACATTGAGCACAGAAGTAAAAACCTAGATAGAATTATTTCTTTTCCTGGAAAATTCTTTAAACTTGATTGTTTAAATAGTTGACACCAAAGGTCTAAACAGATAATACAATTATTTTCTGTCAAAAGAATCTCTGTTCAAACTAATGATTAAGAGACATTTTCTGTTAAAATTTCCCAAAGCATTTGGTTTTGTTAACTATTTTTTTTGGAATTGCAGTGCTTTTGTTTCTAAAACTATTTGTGGTTTAGGGATTATAAATCCCAGTTATGTCAACAAAATGCCAAGAAGTAGAAGTTTGGTACATAGATAGACTTGGCCAGTGCTTGGGAGACTTTTTAAGACTTTGTAAATCATAGAAAGTATGTTTGCTGCAAGATTTCACGCTTATTTTTAAGGCAATTGTTTTAAAATTGTTTGAGGTTTAGGACTTAATTTTGAAAATGGCTGCGATATAAACTTGTCTTAATATTTTTAGTTCCGTTTTGATTCTGCAACAATAAAATTTACATCTATCTGTCTTCAAAATTTGGTTGTAAATCAGAATTTCCTCCCAATTTTCTCTAGGGTTTTATCAGAATGTTTAGCGTGGGATACTTGATCCAGTGCTGCCTCCGGATTCCCTCTGCATTTAGGCATCTGTTTACACAGCCATCCCGGCTATTTTCTCTCTTCTACAATAAAGAAAACTTCCAGCTCGGAGCTTTTCTGGGCTCTTTTGTTAGTATATACAAGGTAAGGCTTTCAGAAGAGGAAAGAAAAGTGGGAAATAAATAACATGGCTATTGTTAAAATGAGATACGGCCTTAGCTCATCTGTTTTGTTTTTTTTTTCCGTACGCGGGCCTCTCACTGTTGCGGCCTCTCCCGTTGCGGAGCACAGGCTTCAGACGCGCAGGCTCAGTGGTCATGGCTCACGGGCCCAGCCGCGCCGCGGCATGTGGGATCTTTCCCGGACCGGGGCACGAACCCGTGTCCCCTGCATCGGCAGGCGGACTCTCAACCACTGTGCCACCAGGGAAGCCCTGTCATTTTTTTAAATACTTCTTTCTGTAGTATTCATAAATATCTCATCACCAAATATGCACATTATGTTGGGAATAGAGGCTGGAGATATTTCTTCTCTTAAAGCTTGAAAGTGTAGATATATTTGCATTTATACATAATATTAAAGATTTTCAAAAACTCATTTTCTTTTCTTCAACAATGTAGTCACTGAGAAAATATGAACTTCCTGATATTTCTAACATCAAAAGTGATGTATCTATTTGTTTTTTCTGAATAATTTTACTACCTGATTATTAATTTAAACATTTTCAGACCCTCCTAGCTGATATCAACCTTTGATAGAAAAAGGATTTTCTCTTGTAACTGATATAAGCAATGACTTATTTTCCATCTCCCACTCACTCACTCTTTCTACTGTACTCTCTCAAATAAACAAAGTTAACATTCTTCCACCTCCTTCTGCATGTTCCTATAAATGTACCCACACATATATAATAAGCACCTACCTAAACACATATATAGGGATCATCTGTGACATAACACTCTGCAATTTGAAGTAATGGCCTTTTGTTTAATGGGAATCACTAATATCTAAATCATATTACTGACATATTTTATTAAACATCTAAAATTGATATTCAAAATTTAAAGGTAAAATGTGTTAACTAAGGTTGACCTGTATGCATGTGCATGCATGTGTGCATGTGCACACACACAGTTGTTAAAAGAAAATGCTGGGAAAAACTGAACTCTGGAATTATTTTGGATAAGATGGCTGTGTTTCATTTTATGATAAAGTTTACCTATAAAAGGTAGATGTGGAGAAAGTATTTTGAAATGGAAAGGAAAGAGTGGCAAACTATAAACTATAGTTAATTAATCACTTGTTATGAAATATTACTAACACTGAAAACATTTTCAATATGGTTTGACTAGGAAGCATTACTTATATCTTTGAATATATACAAGAGTTAATAGGGCAGAATATTAGTGATAATATGTTTATATTCACATTCTTTTTCATTTCTTGTGTCATAGAGTTTGTATTTACTCTTAACATAAACCCTTAAATATTTATATGTGGATTATCTCCAACATTTTTTGCCCAGGTTTGTTATTCTCCACCATCCAGCATATCTGAGAGCCTAGGCTTTTTTGTTTGTTTACATTTTTGCTACTTATTTGCTTAGGTAATATAAACTAATGGTAATTAAACTAAGGAAAATGCAACTGGGTCAGAAAATCTATTATAAAAAATATTCATACAGCATGTTCCAAAGCCATATGTGATTTCTGAAAAATTTATCAATTTTTTGCATCTTCCTAAGAATGTAATTAAGAGAAGGTCGGGCAAACAAACCTTATTTCTTCTGTGTCTTCTTGATGAACTGACCCTTTTTCCATTTTGTAATGTTCCTCTTTATCCTGGTAATATTCCTTGTTCTGAAGTCTACTATGTCTACTATTAATATAGCTACTTTTGATTATATTTGATGGTATATTTTCCTTCTTTAATCTTTCTGTGACCTCAGTTTAAAGGTTGGTTTCTTTTAGACCACATATAGTTGGTTCTTACTTTTGTATCCAGTTTGGTAATCACTGTCTTTTAATTGGTGTATTTAGACTCTTTACATTTAATATAGTTATTGATATGGTTGAGTTTATATCTGTTTGTATCTCCTTTCTTATTAGTTGTTTCATATTTGTTCCATGTTTTCTTTGCTCCTCTTTTTTTTTTGTCTCCTTGATTTTGGGGGTATTTTTTATGTATTTTAAATTTATATTAATTTTTTTGTATTTTTTATAATCTGTCATCACTATTGACTTTTTATATGTCTTTTTAAAATTTAGTGACTGTCTTAATATTTATAATAAACATTTTTAATTTATTGGTCAATATTTTCAAATAATATTATACCACTTCAGTATAGTGTAAGAATCTTACCACATCATACTTGTAATTCCTCCTTCCCATCCTTTGTGCAATTCATTTATCTTTTCATATGTTATAAACCCCACAATATGCTGTTGCTATTTTTGTTTTGGACCAGGAGTCAGAAAACTTTTTCTGTAAAGGGCCAAAGAGTAGGTATTTTAAGCTTTGTGGAACATATGGTCTCACTCACAACTATTCAGCTCTGATGTTATAGTGTGAAAGCAGCCATAGACAATATATAAATGAATGAGCATGGCTGTATTCCAATAAAAATTTAGCACACTGTATTAGAATTTCATATAATTTTCACATGTCACAAAATATTATTGTTTTTTATTTTTATCCATTGAGACGTGTAAAAATATTCTAGCTTATGAACCATGTAAAAACAGGTGGCAGGCTAGATTTGCCTAGTGGGCCATAGTTTTCTGACCACTGCTTTAGACAGTTGATTCATTTTTATAACAATTAAAGGTAAGAAAAACATGTCTTCTAAATTTACCTTCATTTTACCATTTCCAGAGCTCTTCATCTCTTTTTTTATACCTAAATTCTTATCTGGTATCTTGTTCCTTCTGCCTGCAGAACGACCTTTAACATTTCTGGTAATGCAGGTCTGCAGGTGGTGCATTTTCTCAGCTTCTGTCTGTCTGAGAGAGTCTTTTTTTTTGTTTTGTCCCCCCCCCACATTAACATTTATTAAACATTTTGAGTATTATACACAATTTGCTTCTTTTGCTTAGCAATTTTTGGCGTTTTTCTGTCAGTACTTCGTCCTTTTTAACTGCTGCAGATGTTACATTTTATAGACATATTGGTTAGTTATTTCTTATTTATCAACATTTGGGCTCTTTCCAACTTTGAAAAAAAATGTTGCAACAAATATTCTTGGGTCCATTTCTTTGTTCAGGATTAATTTCTAGAAGTGCAAGTTCTGGGTCCAAACCCAGAATATTTTGAATATTAATTGATATTGCTAACTTACACTCTAAAAAGGTTGTCCCAATTTATAAGACAGAAAATGCTCTTTTTTTTTTTTGGATACTTAATCTAAATCTTTGCTTAACATGATGGGTAAAACATGTTTTAATTTTCATTTTTTAATTCTGTGAAGTTTAGTTTCTAACTTACTAATTTTGGTTTCTAGCAATATTCATTCTCAATTTATTACCTCCTTGAATTTTTAATTTTAGCCATTATGCTTGATATTAGATTATTCTTTTTTGTAAAGAGCAGCCACTTCTTGTTTTATCATTGTAACATCTCATGGAATCTCACTGAAGATCAGAAACAAAGTCTTTTAAGGTCTCAGACCTTCTCTTTTAACCACCGAAAAGGTAGTGTCATACCTGCCTCTTTACTATCCGTGTGGAATATCCTGGCGTTCTCAACTTATTGACTCCCGGTCTGAGTGAACAGAATATTTTTCACAAGTGTGATATAGAGTAATTCACAGTCCCTCTTTTGATCTAATTTTAATAACTGAGTGCTAGCTCTTCTATTTATAATCTATTTCTGACCTTTGGACCCATCTGCCTAACTCCTAGCTCTATAGGCTCTGGTTTCAACTTATGCTACCAGGGGACTCTCCCACTTTGGGCTGTCTTGGTAGATATTCTACCCTAGGCCGGTGCTGGTAACCTATTCTTGACCCTTGATGGTCATTCAGGCAGTTTCAGCAAGAAATGTTTCACGAATGGTATCTGATACAGTCTAGTTAAGATTAATGGGGAATAAAGGTACTTTGCTTAGAAATAACTTCCATAGATCTAAAGTCAACAAAAGTCTTTACAACAAAAACTACATAATTTTTTGGGGGCGGGCGGGGAGGAGGAGTCTTGAAATAGATCAGAAATAGATCAGAAAACACTTTCATATTAACTGTTCTTTTCATATTCTTCAAATATGCCTTTCTCCTCCTGGACATCAGAAGGAACACCTGGATATTCTGGGAGAAGTTTACATTTTTCCAAATCAGTTTCTGGAAAAAATGTGTCACTTTCAAATTCCTGCATGATCCTTGTCACAAATAGTCGAAGATGGCCTGGCCTGTTCATGGCTTCCTTGTAAACTGAACTGTGTCCCACTATCCAAACCATGTCCACTTTATTTGTTAATTCTGGTTGCTCAATAAGTTTTAAGGCATCATCCAGACTTTTGGCAAGAAAATGAGCTCCCTGTGGAGGTTCCTTGCGTTCTCTACTGAGAACTATATTAATTCTGTCCTTTAAAGGTCGATTCGTCTCTGGAATGGAGAACCAGGTCTTCCTACCCATAATCACCAAATTCTGTTTACCTTCTACTGAAGAAGTTGTGGTCATTCTTTGGAAATACCTGTATTCATTCCTGAGCAGGGGCCAGGGCAGGTCCCCGTTCTTGACGATGGCTCGTCCCTGATCTTGCCGATGTTCTATGTTCTGGGACCCAGCAACGATGCAGTTTAGCGGACGAACTATGACAGCAGCAGAAAACACTTCCGAGCTAGCACGTCACACCGATATGGGGATTACCCGCCAGCTTGGTGCGAAATTTCTGAGAGAGTCTTTATTTCACCTTCATATTGAAAAATGTTTTCTCTAACTATAGGATTCTGACTTGATAGAGTTGTAGCTTATCCAGCTTTTTCTCCTTGTTAGAATGGGAGTGATACTTTTCCCGGCATTCTACATCTAAGCAAAAGTAGAATTTTTGAATTCATTTTGAAAAATCATTACAATGAAAATTTTATGTATAATTTCTTAATAGGGTCTATCCAAACAGTAACGTTATAACAGGTTACTGTTCATAATTTTCCCAATCATATATTCAGTTTGATTTAAATAAGATCACCAATTTGCCTCCAAGGTCAGCTAATGACTCACCCATTACAGATGTTACATGCATTTTTTTCCTAGAACTGAAACAACTGAAGTCATTGTATTTTCTTCTTGATACAGGGTACTAGTTGCTTCCTGCGCTGGGTCAGAAATCTGGATGATGAACTGCATGCCATTATAGCTGGTAAAGCAATGATAAAATACATATATTACTATTGCATCAATCAGTAGTAGGAATGAAGCAGACATGGTTTTCAGATTCATCTGATTTCTTTGTATCTTCCCTTCTCTGTAATAGAATCCCCATTAAGGCACTAGTACAAACATTTTGTATTTGTGAAGTTTAACATATGAAGGCTCTCTTGCCATCTGATGTTTTGGGTTGGCAATATAATGACTCGGGTATCTGTCCTGCTACAGGCCAGAAATTCTAGGGAAAATGTGTCACAAAAGAACATAAAGACTTAAAATATTATATAAGTGACTAGTGGAAGTGCAGTTAGATTTCTTAAAATATTCTGATTTTACCACTGGCAAGTGATGTATTTTTTAATAATAATTTTTTTAGGAACTCAAGTAATTTTATAAAAATAAAAACTAAACATTTTCTGTGAGTTCAGTATATGTATTACTTAAGTTAAATAGACAATTTTTCAGATATGTATTAGTAATAGCCCTACTATTAGTATTCCAGGCCTCCTACCACCTTGGTTTTCCATTTATAGAATGAAAGCAATGGAGGGAAGTGTGATGACAGCACTAAACATAATTTGAGCTGTTAGGAGAATAGATGAATGACTATTTCCACTTAAAATCAGAAATGGTACCAGTAACCTTTAAAAAATTATTTTAAAAGATCATTGTATTTGGCAAGACCACTGCTGTTTTTAAAAGTTAAATTTAGAATGTAGTTTCTTGTGATATGTGTATCAGAACTGTGGTTCCTAACTCTAAAGGTCAATGTTTAAGTTTAAAAATATGTGATAATAAATAAGAATTCACCCCATTTTAATGTCATCACTTATATTACTGTCCTTGATTTTGTTGTGACAAAAGGCAGTGCTACAAATCAGTTCTTTCCTGTTTAAGTGAATCAACATTTCTGAGTGACTTAATAACAAAGAAATACTTTGAGTTCTGATCAGTTTTGCCTTATTTGTTGTTTCAGGATTTTTGGCGGGAATATCAATGATGTTTTATAAAAGCACAACAATTTCCATGTATTTAGCTTCCAAATTGGTAGAGGTAAGCAAACATTTTTAAGCACATACAACCAAAGGATACAGAGCTTTTTAGCTGCTTTGGTAGTAAAAGTTTCAAAAGCAAATTCTAATCCTATAAAAGTACTTACAAAGTCAGTTCTCCTATTTCTTCTTTTTTCTTTGTGTTATTTTCAAATATACACAAGCATAGGAGGAATAATGTGATAACCCTCATGGACCCCATCATACAGCTTCAACAGTTAACAGCATTTGGCCAATCTCCTTTCACCTATACCGCTCCAAACCCCCAAGTACCAAGTTATTTTAAAACAAATCCCAGAGATCAAATCACTTCATCCGTAAACAACTGAGGAGAAAGAGTCCTTAAAAAATAAAACTAAAGAATAAGGACTCCTTAAAAACAAACAAATCATGAATGCCATCAGGGTATAATCAAAATACATGTCATTAATTTTAAAAACCTGGTAATTCTTTATTATTATCGTTATCCAATTAGAGCTTGCATTTTCAATATTACCTCACAAATGTCTTTTGCAATCCCTTTGTTTTAGTTGAGATCCAAAGTCTCTTTTTAGTTTATAATAGTTATCCCTCACCCTTTCTTCTTTTCTTCCCCCTTTCTTTTTTTCCTTGCCATTTATTTGTTGATAATCTAGGTTATTAATTCTTTGGAATTTCCCACATTCTGGATTTTGCTGATTGCATCCTCACTGGTGGTGTTATAACATGTTCCTTTAACTCATGTATTGTCTGTAAACTGTAAATTAGGTCTAGAGCCTTAAGCAAGTTCAGGTTCAGTTTCTTTTAGGCGGATGGTAGTGGCAGAAAAACTTCACATTTACTGTGTGTGTGAATTCCTATTACATCACATTAGGAAACACAAAAATGTCGGGTTGTCTCTCTCTTTTTTTTTTTTTTTTTTTTTTGTGGTACACGGGCCTCTCACTGTTGTGGCCTCTCCCGTTGCGGAGCACAGGCTCCGGATGCGCAGGCTCAGTGGCCATGGCTCACGGGCCCAGCCACTCCACGGCATGTGGGATCTTCCCGGACCGAGGCAAGAACCCGTGTCCCCTGCATCGGCAGGCAGACTCTCAACCACTGCGCCACCAGGAAAGCCCCTGTCTCTCTCTCAACCACTGCGCCACCAGGGATGCTAAGATGGATCAGTGGGCTCAGTGTTGATAGAGCCAACATAAGGTTCCCCATCTTTTACCCTATTTTTCTAGCAGCCATTAATGACCAGGGTTTATTATTTCACTGAGGGTTGCAAAATCATCATAATCTAATATTATTGTTTCTTCTGCATTTATTAGTGGGAATTCTTCATAAAGATCTTTCCCTTTCAGCTGTTTGGTTACTGTGAGATCGTCTGTTCACAAAGTCATAATAAAGTGCTTGATTACTTCCCTTTATTTGCTAATGTTTGGAATGAGTTAGTCCCTAGCATCCTGCAAAGTTGACCTGTAAGTCTTTGTTGTCAGGTGTCTTTATGGTGTTTAAGGTATTTGATTTGTTTCAACCTATTGCAGTCATTATGCTCAAATTGCCCCATCTTTGGCCATGAGAGCCTCTTCAAGTTGACTCCTGTTTCTTTTTTCACGCAATGCCGGTATCTTTGATAGTTTTCTTGCTTTGTGATAAAACAAGATATTCCAGGCTCACCTGGGTGGTTTCCAGCTCCAGACATAGAATCAGCCTTCTCCAATGGCACCTAGTTTCTTTTGGTGAGAAATGGTATTTAGAAAACTTTAGTTTGGGTGCTAAAGGTTTTTTGCTCCTAGGCTAGTCATTGTTTCTTGGCCTTTCCAGTGAACAGAGTTAGAGCATGCTATTTTTTTTCCCTTTCTTTTCAGAGAAAGAGAAAATAATTAGGAGCACATTGATGTTTTCAATTCAAAGTTCAGGTTATAGATTTTATTTAACTTGTTTGAATTTTAAAAAGTTTTATCTCACTAAAAATCTGTGTCCCTAATGACATTAAGAAAATTACATATTTGTTTTATCCAAATGAGAGACAGAAAGAGAGAGAGAGAGAAGGAGGCAGGGGAGGAGGCATTTATTTTTTCTCAGTGCCTTTGGAAGCCATTGGAGCTTTAAGCATGGAAATGACGTGATTTAATTCACATTTTAAGAAGAATATTCTGGCTATTATATAGAGAATGGATTAGAGGCAAGACTGGAATCTGGGAGAAAACCGTTAGTCTCAGGCAGAAAATGGTGGCTTGTGTCAGGATGGTAGCAGTAGAGATGGAGAAAAGTACACAGATTTGGTGTATGGTTAGGAGATAGAGTTGGCAGGACTTGCTAATAGAGAAGAAAAGGGGAGTGAGAGAATATATTTTTTTGCCCTAGCTGGCAAAAAATATATTCTTTGACATAGGGGCCATCCAACATTGAGATCTAGTTTGTAAAATGTTTCTCTAAATGGCTAGAGGTTTTAAAGCCAAGCAGTGGTATCGCTGTTTCTTATATCAACAGATCGTATCTGATAAGTGTGCTGATGAGAACTTTTTTTTAAATGCAGGAAATTAGAAGTATAAGCTTACTATGTCCTTTGTGGAATTAATGACTATGGTATAATAGGCAATCATTTTCTTATGATTGAAGTTAATTTTATATTAAAATGATATATTACTATATAATGCGTCTTAAGTAAACATCACCTGTATAGGCAACTTTTTTCTTGGAAAAAATTATTTCCAAGACATATTTATTGAGTATCGATTATGTTCCCATTACTGTGGTGGTGCTGGTAAGCATATAGAAGTATAGGATACAGTCCCAACTCTTCATTAACTTAGACTCTAGGTAAACAGATAAGTTTTATTGTAGGAAATAATTAGGAACATAATGATCCCATATATCAAGAGATACCTGTTTCACATAACATTTCTATGATGCCATTCTACCACATCTGAATTTCATTTTTGTTAACAGGAATACACTACAGTATATCTGTACCTTGTAATATATTATCATATAACTTTCAAAATAATGGCCCACGTTTATCTTGTTACTGAAGTAGATTATAAATCTCTTTGTACATATCTTACGGATTGAAGTTAATTTTATATTAAAATGCTATATTAATACATAATATTAATTAAAAATCAGCTGTATAAACAACTTTTTTCTTGGAAAAAAATTATTTTATGTTCTTTATTTCATGGTCCACTCATGTCTTCTTAAAGCTCCCTCCAACCTATTGAAACACCATTCTGTCTTGGTCATCCTTCCACTTTTCTTACTTGTTTCACTTTAGCATCCCTACGTTCCAGAAAACCCATTTCCATGAATTATCCTTTGTTCCATCCATATAAATTTGCTGGAAATTCCCCATACATGTCATGTATTTTCACCCTGTTTGTTACCCCTGCTTTTCCTCTCTTATCTAGTTGTTGATGTTAGGCCTCTTAGAAAGCAGCAGTATTAGAAGTGGGGTCAGCAGACTAGCGCTGGTCTATGAACTGTTCATTACCATACCAGTTCATGACAAGGAAAGGATAGAAATTGAGAGGAAGCATTTGGAAACCTTATAGCAACTCGATGGAGTAATTTGTTTTTGAATGTAATAGTGAAAATTTGGTTCAATTCTAGTAATTCATTTTTATTGTATTATAAAAGCATCAGGCCATGATAGTTGGAAATTTTGTTTTTTAAAAAGTGGTTCTTCACTGCAGATGGTTTGAGATGCCCACTACTCAATGTAGTCATTTCTGAAATTCTCCTTGGTCCTTTGTCATAGACAGAGTAGTTGCTCCCTCCTCTGGGGAGCCTCTCTCTCTATATATATATGAGATAAACATAGATATACATACATACACATGTGATGATCTACACATCTAATCAATATAGATATCTTGTAACCTTATTAGAGTGTGTTAGTTATTTCTTATGCGCTAATTGGGTTTACACCAGTACATGTTTAATGAATGAATGAATAGATCTAACAGAGAAGGGAAGACTTGGGCATTGTACAAACAGCAGTGAAGAATAAATAACATGAAAGAGGTAGAAATAAAGTGCTGTTGAATTTCACAGAAAAGTATTATTACTGGCATCTGGGGTTTGGGGTGAGTGAATGAGGGAAAGGGAAGGGCTGACACTTAACATGTCAGGGAAGTCCCTATGATTTGAGCTCTGAAAGGATTGTTAGGATTTTGAAAGGTAGAAAAAATAGTTGTAGATAGGGAACGTATCACTCCACCTTATTGGTAATGCTATTTAAAGTTGTTTTCTTTATAAATCTTGCGCTATGTGCTTGTTTTGCAGACAATGTATTTCAAAGGTATTGAAGCAGGAAAGGTTCCCTATTTTCCCCATGCAGACACTATCATCTATTCCATCTCTACAGCAATTTGCTTCCAGGCAGTAAGTATAACTTTTTCAAATGAGAAGTAGAATTATTTCTGTTTCTAGTGTATATATTAAACCAATGGGGGAAAAATAAAGGCCTGGGAACATTTCCAGTTTTTACATTCTATGCTTTTTTTGTTTTGTTAGCAAGATAGCTTGCAAGTTTCAAATCATTAAACATGTTAACTTAGTGGGCTAGGTCATGTTTTATGAACACAACAATTTTTAGGTTTAAGTAGAGTGCAATTTTTGTAGGAGAATTATCACTCTAGTACCTTGGCTAGAATGCCCTAACTTAATTTTACTTCAAAAAAAAGATAGCATGGGCATAAATATGAATAATTGCTTTTCCCCAGTATTACTCAGGCAGTGAGGATAGGGGTAGAATCTAGTTTAATAGAAGCATCGTTCAATCTCTTTAAATTCTGCAATCACCGTTATTGATGTTAATGGTCTTAGGGCTTTTGCAAAGTTTGGGGGACAGCTTTTATTTGCAGCTTCTCACAGTAACGCTGCCAAGTTGGTAAACTTACTATAACTAGCGAAGTGCCAGCTACTAATGGGCACCTAGTAAACGCTTCCCAATGATAATAACTATTAACTCTATTATTCCATGAGCAATATTCCTATTTGAAGGCATATTTACAAAGATTCTTGAGAGTTACCCACTTAAACATTAATACATGTTTTTGTTACTACTGTCATCACTGTCGTTAAATAGAGTGAGCAATAAAAATAGAGACAAATATGTTCTGTTGCCTAAGACTGCTGATAATATTTGCTGTTTACTAAAAGAAGTCTCAAATTGAATATTCTAATCTTAGGCTGTCATGGAAGTTCAGACCTTACGACCATCTTACTGGAAGTTCCTTTTAAGGCTCACCAAGGGCAGGTAAGTGACTGAGATGTTTTAACTGGTCATAGAAAAAAAGCAATTTCCATAAAAAAGATTTTGAATCTTTTCGTTTACTTGAGGGAATATTCTTTCAGTGGTAAAGTAGGTATCTAGCTATAAATCAAATATGACCTAAAATTTAATAAGAATAACATGGGGCATTCTTTTAGTGCACATTATTTTGACTATTTTTTTCCCTATATTATTTTAGATATTTTAAGTGTTCTAGATTAATATGTTGACTTGCAAACTGCTGATAGGTTACTATATAACATTCTTAAGTCTCACTTTTAAAATCTTTAATCTCTTCTTTTTGATTAAAAACATTACACAGATTCATTAGAAATCATGCCTGAACAATTGACTGATTTCCACTTTGGAAAAATAATCATATTCTTTTGCCTGACTTTGTAAGCACACTTTTCTTTGCCTTTACGATCATATTCTTTATTGTTGTTGTTGTCGTTAGCATTTCCTGATTATAATCTAATTCTTTGGGAGGCAGGCTGACCTGATAGAAAGACCATGAGCTTGGGAATTGAACAGACCTAGGTTTGACTGCAGTTCTGATACCCTTAGCTGTGTCACCGGTTGGGAACATTCTTTACCATCATGAGCCTCAAGTTTCTTTCTCTCTTCAATGAAACAATAATACATTGTGGGAAAATCGAGATGTTTGTGGCAGCCTTTAGGCACCTAGTAGGCATTCAGTAAATAGCAGCTCTCATTAATATTAGTAATAGCGAACAGTTGTATCGTGCTTACTGTGTCCGAGAACTGGTTTTAAGATACACACATACACACATACAGCATACATATACGTACATATGTGTTTAATCCTTAAAGTAGCTCTGTGAGATAGGTACTATTAATATCTTGCTTTCGCAATGTGAGGAAACTGAGGTGCACGCAGAGGTTAAGCGCCTGCCAGAATCACAGAGCTAGGAAAGGACGGAGCTAGGATATAAGCCAGGCGGTCCGACTGCAGAGTTCTTCCTCTTAGCCATGACACTGTGTATCCTCTATATTATTAGTATTTAATCATTTCTTTCTTTGTCATTCAGGTTTCTTTGCACATCAATGAGTTTAACCAGTTGATTATTTCGGAAGGGAACATACTTTGGGAAGGATCTGAAAATCACATTTATTGGCTCTTGGAATAATGATACTGGCCAATAACTCAAAACTAATTTCACCTGGGTATCTTCCCCAGAAAAGAAAGGCTTATGATCAGGCACAGAGACACAGAAGGTCCATCCTGCACATTAGCTAAAATATATGTCTTTTAAAAATTTTATATCTCTTAGGTTAGGTGATGGATAAAATGAGGGCTGTGTTTTTACTATGTTGTGTCTGTTAGAAATTTGAAAACCTATATGCTGTTGGCCCTTCAGTCACATTTGGATGTATTTTCTGTTGACTGTGAGACGTTAAAATTTCAATTATGAGAGGGATTACGTTTAATACCTTTGCTTGTCAGTAAATGTTAGCACATTCATTATACATTTAGCTTCTTGTGATTTTATTCATCAGAAAAATCACAATGAACCTATTTTTCTATTTGACACAACCTAGTGGAAAGGATTCTAGAAGGGTTTGAAATAATGATGGTAATCTCTGGGGTTTCAGTTTGGGGGATTATCATCTTTTTAAAGAAAATACGAGACAGTGAATCTCGAGGAAGAGCATCAAAGTGACTTTTGAATCTGCCATTGAGTCTTTTGCCATGTCAGCCTTTTCGGTCTTCCCATCCCATGAAAGATAAGTCAAATGGAGTGAATCATCTTCTTTTATAAACTTCATTAAGTACTTGTTCCCTGTGTCCTCTGTTTTACAGATTTGCCGTTATGAACCGAAAAGTCCTTGATGTTTTTGGTACTGGTGCATCTAAACACTTTCAGGATTTCATCCCTAAGTTGGATCCAAGATACACAGTTGTAACACCAGAGTTGCCCGTCGAGTTTTCTTGAAGAGGACCGTAACTTACTAATGTGACTTAATGTTTCATTATTTTGTCCTAGAGAGTTAATTATGTTGAACACAAAGAAGGGGGCCTGAGCTTGAACGTCAGTGTTATTTCAATGAGAGACGCTCTTTTTTTTTGTTTTTCTTACCAATCAGAAATACAGAAGCTTTTCAGGAAAGTGTTGCTTAATAATTAAGCTCCCTCTATAGCCAGAATCTCATTCTGGATCACTGTAATGGTTGACATTATGATATATTATTATCGATTAAATTATATCCACAAGCAATATTAAATAATTATGTAGAAATGTAGTAACAAATAAGAGTATACTTAAAATTACTTTAAAAGATGTTTTACTTCATTCCAATCTAATTCTTGGTTAAAACTAAGAATATTTCTACATTTTAGGATACAAAGGATCACGGGTACATGGATTTGGTCTGTATTTTTTTTTTTTTTTAACTTCTGAATTGGTAACTATAGTAGTGAAATGTTATAGGTATGGAGTAACTCTTCACAGACAGTGCTGCTTTATTTAGTAGAGAGCAAATTAATTGGAGAAAGTGGCCATTCTTAACTTCAGGGATGCAAAGACGGGTATCATACTGTTGGGATAAATGCCGTGGTATCCGTGCTCTTTTTCCACTGATACCTTCATCTCTCTCCATGATTAGTTGGGTTCTTCGGCAGCCAGTGAACCTATGTATTAGTGACAGGTTAGGAGCAAATGGAAATTGACGTATGTGATAAAGTTGAAACGTATGTTTTAATCTTTTACAGAAGCATTACACTTGAATATTCAAAAACAAATGAAGTTACTTTTAAACCTCCTGTAGGTTTATTATGTTTGTCTTCATTTATAAGGGCTGAATTCTTCATAGCTAAGTTTGTACGCTGTTGTCGATTTAGAAGGGATCAAATTCTATGGAACAAAAGTAGTTTGGGCAAGTTTGGCAGTTTGTTCCCTCAGCTGGTTCACCTATACGGATGTTTGACAACTAAAAACATTCTAAAAATCCAGTGGAGGTTTAAAAGTCCACTTCATAATTGGATGCAGGTTCTCTAGCCTCTTTCCAAAAAATCATTATCGTCACTTTTACTCATGTTAGAGCAAAGAAGTGACAAAATGTAGTCACTGCTGATTATGAGTTAGTTCAGGACAGCTTTGATTGAGATATGATCACTCTTTAGAGTTTTTCAGGGACAAGTTATTCTTTTCTAAGTTAATGCAAGGCTTAAGTGGTTGTGACATGTTACATTACAATTAATGTAACATATAGGGATAATGGTATATTTTTTTAATATAATTTTGTTGCTGAAAAGTTTTAGGCTGCTGTAAATTAATTATGCAGTAGAACCTGTGTAGCAATAAGAATTATAACCCAGACTTTTTAAATGCTTAATCCTCCATATTCAATTTCATCAAGCCTTGTATACTTCTGTTTACATGGAATTCTAACCTTGGTTGTTATGGCAGATTGAAACCAAACAAAAAAAGAGTATCAGCGAGAGCCAGTTTAATTAGGCCAAAATTTTGCAGTGTGATTAGCTTTTTAGGGTCGACTTGTCTATTAGGCAATACTGTTGAAGGATCCTTTTGGCTTCAGACTTCCAAATTGATTAATAAATTCAGTTTTAAGTTTTTATTCACTGGAATCAAAATGATGATTAGTACTGTGTTTACTTTTAAAAATGAAGTATTATAGCAGTGAAGAAAGCACTGCTGCTTGCATCTCATTTTCTCTATTCAGAAATCATGTTTATCATATTTTTCTGTCAGTTAAACAGAAAACTTTTTAATCCATAAGTTATTGTTTTCATTCAGATTAAAAGACTATGAAATTGAAAGACAAATTCTACTGAGGTACGATGAGATTGTTTAGTGAAATTTTACTGGTCAAAAGGTGCATTCCTATGATTTATTTTTTTTAACACAAGGTATAGCCATCTTTTATTTTATAGAAAGTATGAAATGAAATAACCATCATGAAGCAGAGTCATACAATGAATGTATAGCTGGAATGAACAGTTAACTAGTTTGCAGTGGTGAATAGAAAAGGACAATTTGATTTCATTGGGACAGATTGCAAAGTATCGAGCAAACACAAAGAAACTGTGTTTGTATTCCTGAATTCAATCAAAATGAATGTGTTTCTACCTCTAACTAACCAGGTATGGATTGGCAACTTGGCATCATAAATAAAGTCAAATAGATGTGTCCATTCCAAAACATGTTTTTTAGTCCATTTATACTCCGAAGAAATCCTGTCTATGTTAAGTTTCCTTCCACTAGACCTGATTATATTAAACACTTATTATGCCCTCTTAGTATTTCCTACATCTTTATATATATAGACTGAAAAACAGTGCATTGAGGTGCTTAATAGGATTATGGTTGTTTGTTTCCTGTATTGATTAACTATTTCCTGTATTAGTAAAATCCTACAGTTAGTACCAACCAAGTGAAGAAACAAGTTGCATGATAACAAATGGTCTCAATTCTGTTAGATTCTTACCCATTTTTCATCAGATAGTTTAGTCCATTTTATTACCCGTTTCTGAAATAAAACCTTTTGATTCGGTTGTCTTTTTTTTTTTAATAAATTCTATGATTTCTTCTGTAACTTTTCTTGATCTGTAAACATTGTAGTTTCTCAGTTGATGCCTAGTATATTTTTTGCTTTCATTTCTTCTTTAGTCAGTGGTTATTTAGTTTAGAATTTTATCTTCTTACTCGTTGCTCTTATTAGATTTTAGAATTTACTTTCTTCTCAAACAAACACGTCTTTCATGACGAAACCCAAATCGGTCAGTTGTCACACAGTGTGTTCTTGTTGAGCTTGCGTATTCATCTTCTTGTAGATCTTGTCTAGGCTAACAATTGATTTAGTTGTTGTTAATGCTGACAAAATTGTTTCTGCTTGTATGTTATCACATTCCTGAGTTTCTAAGTCCTCTGTTAATGTCTAGTTAAGGAGAATCAGTTTTCTTTACCTTCAAGGCGCTTCGTCCACTTGCTCTGGCACATCCTCCTAGCAGTGGGGGTCAAGTGGCCTCTCAGCAGGGCCAGAGGGGCGTGCCCACTGGGAGCAGTGGCCTGGTGTTTTTGCTGCCTTTGAATCAGAAGTCACCAAGCCCTTAGAGCCCTTGAGTTCTCCCTGTGATTTATTTTTACTAGTATAAGTAGAAAGTAATTTGTCAGAGCGACAGAATCTTCTTGCACGGATGCTTTTTGGCTCCACAAAGAGAAAAGTATTCATGTCTGAACTGTGATCTTGCTAACATATCTGATACACTTTATCTCCCCTAACACCTTGACCTGTCGCTGCTTATCTCTTCAGTATTCATTTTCAGATAGACGATTTAGGTAGCTGAAAACGAGTGACCAAGAAGAAGACCTAAGAAAAACAATCAGAAATAACTGTTTTCTGTGGGGCTGGGCTAAGGCTAGCTCAGGAGACTGTTACAGTCGCCGTAACTCTGTGCCTCCTCTTTGTAGCCCTTTCCTGCTGGTGCGTTAGCTGGCTCTGCAATTCCTTCCTGTGGAGTTGGCAAGGAAACGAGTGTAGGCACCGAGGTGGCTGTGAGGTCAGCTGTGCCCCCGGGGCTGTGTGGACTTCCCTCTAGCCAGGGACTTCCCTCTTCCCTTAACTTCAAGATTAAGGCTGTGTTTTCTGTTTCAAGCTGTAGCCTCAGGTGACTTTGTAAAACTTCCATAGTTAGGGAAAGGGTAACTACAAAGAAATGAGACTGACATTGATGTGTGATTTCTGGGTCAGGAGCTTGACCGTGATATAGCACGTGTCCTAGGACTGCAGCAGGACAGTGCATGGCCTGAAGCTTACAGCTGTGGTGAATAAGAATATGTGCTGTTTTATATTGAGAGAAAAGTGAGTGACTTTTAATTGGAGGAAAGAATTAATATCTGGTAACTGATTTCTTGCTCTTTGATGTGGCCTCTCCCTCCCTTTTCATGCTTCAGTCCCAGCTGTCACCTTTCTCCTCTTTCCCAGCCTTGGAATCTTCATGTCTGGCCTCATGTTACCTCTCTGCACTCCTCGTCCCCGTGCCTCCTGGCTTTCTTCTGCTGGTTGGTGTTATGTTCCAACTATGCTCCTTGAACGTGGGTGCTCCGTCGCTCCCTCGGGTGACAGCTGGTCAGGTGGGGCCCCTAGAAGGATCGTGAAAATGGAGTAGAACTTTCTGAGGATGGTGACTTGTGATATGGCTCTGCACTTGTTAGGCAGGAAGGAATGAAGGTTAACTGCAGAGATGCGGGAGGAGATGGACCTCTGTAATGTGGGACCTTTAAATCCAGGACAGTCAGTCTTTTCTCAACAACAGCATAACATCACCTGACTTTTGCTGTGGCTACGCAGGAGGAAGAACTCATTTCCTGTTGCTTTCTCTATTTTCTTTCCACCTTTACCTCATCCAAATGTGCCCTAAGTGAAATAATACATTGGGCTTTAACCTTAGCCTCTGCAGGCCTGAAAATCCCAGTAATCACACACACACACACACGCACACACGCACACGCACACACGCACGCACCATCTGGTCCACAGCAGAGGTCTCAGGCGAGGCGTAATTTGTACTTCTTCTCCAGCTCACAAGCCACTGCAGCTTGCCTGTTCGGTCTTGTGTTCCGTTTGAGGTACTCCCACCGCCCCCGCCCATCCTCTGCCTCCACCCCTGCCAAAGCATTCTGACCCTGTCAGAAAACCCCAGACTGCAGGTAATAGGATGTTCCCTGGTCCTAGCACACGGCATAGCGGTCTCAGCATCCCTTCAGGCTTCTACAGGTGGACCTGTGGACCTATATTGACTGCAGTCCCCCAGGAATGTTACTTTCCTCTGTCGTTTAATTTGGACCAGGCAATTTCTGAGGGCTGTTTCTTCAGTATCTACTAAACTATTTTAGTTATCACGTAACTCCTTAAATGAATTTTCCTTTTTGGGTGATTTTGGTCCCACAAGAGGACCCTGTGGCTGTGGAGAGAGATTGGTACCCAAGGTCTAAAAAGGTTTAAAGCATGAAGTAATCCTGTTGTTGGTCATTATAGGATGGGGTGCCACAAGGGGTGCGTGAGAAGCGTGTAAGTACGCATTTCACGTCTTACCTCTTCCCTCCTATTTGTTTCTTTACCACCAGGAAAGCCTGGGCTTTCCACCACATCTTTGCCATTTATTTCTTCAGTTAGAGTTCTCCAGGGAAAAAATGAAGTCCTTATTTTCCTGTTTGTTTTAGGGAAAGTTGAGACTGGTAAGAATCTAAAGGAATGTTGTGGAGTCTGTAAGGAAACGAGGTAGCTTCTCCACTCCTCTCCCCTCAGAAGGGAGCCAGAGGGATTCATTCAAAGTGGGAGTGTTTAGAGTCGTGTCCCAGTGACCTGTGTGACCGTTGTACCCTACAAGACTTGGCGTGGTGAAGAGGCAGTGTGTGAAGGGGGAGGAAGGAGTTTTTTTCTCAGAATTATTAAAGTAGGTGCCAGGTCTGCAGCCTTATTATGAATATAAACCTGGCTGGAGGCCAGTGGACCAACTAGCTGTTAACTAGCGAGGTACTTTGCTTCATCAAAGTATTCGGTGTTTGTGGCATGAATGAATGAATGGCCTTGTGATGCTTAAGAAAGGCAGCAGTTAAGTGGGAAATGTGTTAAAAGTATTAAGGGAGGTTTTATATGAATAAAAATTGTAACTTCCTCCTTTTGAAATTTAATTTGTAATATAGTCGAATCTGCAAAACCACAGGAAGGAATTCAGTTGCATCTAAATCTGAGTCTGCAGTTTGGGGAGGCTGTCATTCTCAGGAAAAGCAGTAAGGTTCTCCTAAGACCAAAGAAGGCAGAATAAATCTATAAAACTAGAGGTATACTTGAATCATCTGGGCTTTTTTTTTTTTTTTTTCCTCCATTAGAACTCTTGTTTCACTAGAACTTGGATTCAAGTTCAAAAATGGGATTGCAGTTATTGTTAATTGCTCATCTAATGATTGTTTGATCCTTCTTCCTTGCCGAGAACACTTACTTTGTTTAAGGCGGCAATATGCCCAGCCCCCAAGGATGGATCATGATTTTTCTAGGCCTTTCATGTTACTCCTTCTTATCCAGATACTTTTCCGACCTTTCCTCTGAAGATGGTCATATGACCCAGTTTGGGCCAATAAGATGTAGTGGAAAATCTGGGAAACTCTCAGGAAATTTTTTTCTTGCCTGATTAAAGGAAAGCTCTTTTCAACTCCTTTTGTTTTCTCGTTCATAACACTAGTTAATGGCATCTGGATCTGTGGCAGCAGTCTTGCAAACATGAGGTAAAAAGTAAAAAGATGAAAACCCACCACGTTAAAGGTGTCACCGCTGAAAAATGGAAAGAACCTGCCTCCCAGATGCCAGTCGAGCCACCAAATCGATGCCAGTAACCACATACCTCTGAGCATTTTGAGCAAACAGACCTCCATCTCTTAAGGCTGTACTAGGCAAGGATTCTGTTACTTTGCAGTTGAAAACATTTCTAATTGACACATTCCAATCCTATATAGATCAGGCCTCAGACTCATTTCCCAGGGTATGCCTCCCTCCCTTGACTTAGAATGTTCCCTTTTCCTCCCCTACTCCACTTCTGCATGTGTTCTGAAATATTCAGTCTCCTTTTTGAAAGTTGGGCTGATCTTTTATCCCTGTCTCTCTGAAGCACTTTGCTAACACTGCACATAGAGAGCATTCCGTTTTCGATTAGCTGTGTACTCACCTGTCGCTCCTTTATATGCTGGCGTATATTTGAAGGGCAGAACCCACGGCTTATCCCCATCTCGGTGCCTAAATCAGGCCTCTATATGGGGGTTATAGGGAGGAGTTAGAGTGGGAGGTGGCGGTCCCAGCAGCTGCCTGTTGAATATATGCTACCTCTGTGGAGTCTGCAGACTAAAAAGCTACCCTTAGTCCTCCTGTAAAAATCTGGAAAATATTACCCTTACGAATGATTTTGTAAATACTCCAGGAAATTGTCTTCTATTACCATTCCAGCAGCTATTGGAGCCAGTTTGGCTTCAGGTCTTAGAGAAATGATTTGTCATCTGTTTCATTTGTCTGCTTTTTCCTGACAGAGCTGGAATTCTGGATTGTTCCACACTTGAAAACGCCAAATCCGAACCAGAGTTAGACAGGGCAGGACTCAAGGCTCTTCCTTCCCACTAATTTTACAGGGTAAAAATTCACAAGCAGTTTCCTAGAATTACACTTTGCGTCTGGCTTTTCAATAGCATATTACGATTACTTTTTCCCTATCACAGAGAGGATATTTGAGAGGGAAAAGCTTGAAATCACTCTTATCAGTACAAGCAGGGCCCTAACAGATAGCTTCTCTGATACTCATGTTTTTAGGGGGAAAATAAGGCAACTAAAGTGTATGAGGTGCCTCTGATATATAGCAGATTCTTTACATCTCATGCAAACCTCACAACCTAATAATAGATATTATTAGTTCTGTTTTACCAGTGAAAGAACTGGTAATTTGCCCAAAGTGGCAGTTCTGGAATTTGAGCTCAGATCTTCCAGAGTTGAAAGTTTAAGTTTTGTTTTGTTTTTCTCAGAACATAACCGTACCTCCCAAGAGGTGGTATCTTCACTCCCCTCTGTTAAAAGTAATCATATAACATCGTAATAAAGATCTTGCCTCCAAAAATGGTTTTGACATTTACTTTCAGAACAGAAACTGGAAATATCTCACTCAAAAAAACTAAAAGACCTGATAATGTATATAAAACAGCAGTTTTCAGACACTGGCCATCAAGCAGTGCAGGGCAGTGATCCCCGAGAGAAGGAAAACAAATGAATTGAGTCCTGTGATGGCCCTAGCTGATGCTTGGAGAGAGATTCCAGATTGCAGCTCAGGAAGGGAGCACCACAGCAGAGCCCAGAGGTCTCCCTGAGCTGAGGAAACAGACCTGGGAGTCCAAAGAGGCCAAAGTGGTTGAAGCTCCTGGGGTAGAGTACGAGAGAGGAGCGAGCTGCACAGAAAGAAGGCATAAAGATATAGAGAGGGTCCCCTTGAGACTTCAGCTGAGTACTTCTGTTTGCGTGGGACGAAGCTACTGAGGCTGGAGGAAGAACCACCTGAAAGGAGCGGAGGGAATAATCACTGACGTTCACACAAAGCGGTTAATAGTTTGTGTTCTTGCTTGCCAGAGTGGAAAACTTTGTAATTCTCAAAGGGCACTCGATAGGAAAGTCAGAAAAGTATTACTTCAGTAGGAGAGCAACATTAACCCTGAACTAAAAGCTCCAAAGTTTCTGGTTTCTAAAACAGTTTCTGTGTAACTGTCTCCTAGAACAAAGTACAAGAATATAGGGATACGAATATTTTGCATATGCAACAAGGTAAAAACTCAAAATGTTTGGCATCCAATAAAAAAGAATTGTCAGGCATGCAAAAAGCCAGAACTTACAAAACCCATAAGTGAAGGAGAAAAAAGAGATCCAGAAATGACACAAATTATAGAAATATTATTTGTACAAAAGGACATTGTAACTATATGCCATGTATCAAGAAAGTAGTGGTCTGGAAGTAGAGGCAAGATTGAGCATGTTAATTAGAGCTATAGAAGATATAAAAAGGACTAGAAAATATAAGAGATGAAAATATGCAATGTCTGAGATTTTAAAAAACAAAACCCCACACTGGGTGAGATTAACAGTAGATTAGACAGCAAAAGAAAAGTTTTAAAACTTGAAAACATAGCAGGAGAAACTATCTCAAATTATTTAGAGTGAAATATGACTGGAAAAAAAGTGGACAGAGCTTTAGTGAACTATGAATCAGCTTCAAGCAGTCTGATGTATGTACAGTTGGAGTCCTCAAGGGAGAAGAGATGGGTGTGAGGGTGGAAGGGGAAAAGAAGAAAATATTTTGTATTTTCATATTTCTTCAGGTCATTTGGAGACAGGGGCCAACAGTTCTTCAAATTTGATGAAAATTACAAACCCACAGGTCCAAGAAGTTCAATGAACTCCAAGGACAAGAAACATGAAAAGGATCACACCAAGGCACATCTTAAATCAAATTGCTTTAAGCCAGTGATTTAAAAAAAATATCTTAGCACATCCAGATAGGGGAAAAGGACATGTCACATACAAAGGAGCTCAAATAAAAATGACAGGAAACTTCTCATTGAAAACCATGGGAACCAGAAGACAGTGGAGCAACATCTTTAATATAGTAAAAGGAACAAGATAGACTAAAACCTGTCAACCTAGAATTCTATATGCAGTGAAAATATCTTTTCAAACAACAAAGGCAAAATAAAGACTTTTTCAAACATCCAAAAGCTGAATAAATACATCACCAGTAGACCTGCATTACAAGAAATGTTTTTAAAAGTCTTTCAAACATATAAAATAATACTGTGTGAAAATATGGTAAATATGTGGCTAAATACTAAAGCTCTCTTTTTTTGGTTATTAAATCTATTGAAAAGATAATTGCTGAAGACAGTAATAGTACCCATTTATCGTGGAGTTTATAACACATTTAAAAATAAAACATACAACAATTACATAAAGTTTAGGAAGGGGAAAATGGAAGTATAGTATGGTAATATTTTCATGCTATACATGAAGTGGTATAATATTACTTGAAGGAAAACTGTGATAAGCTAAAGATGTATAAGCCCTAAGGTAATTCTCCTCACCCCCCAAAAGTGTTCTAGCTAATAATGCAACAACAAAATACAGTGGAATCATCAGTAAGTATTCAGTTTATCCAAAAGGAGGAAGAAAAAGGAAGGACAAGGGAACAAAGAAGAAGACAAATAGCAAGATAATAGATGTAAGCTCAACCATATCAATAATCACATTGATTGTAAATGGTCTAAACACCCAATAAAAAGGCAGAGATTGTCACATTGAATAAAAGAAGGCAAGGCCCAACTGTATGCTATTTTCTCAAAACCCACTTTAGGTATAAAGACACTAGGCTTAAAGTATAGAGAAAGATACAATAACAATAAGTTAAAGAAAGCAGGTGTACTATAGTAGTAGTAAATAAAGTAGATTTTGCTTGAGAGCTTGAGAATATTACCAAGATTAAGGATTAAGATGGTTGTCTATAATGATAAAGAGGTCAGTTCAACAAGAGGAAATTACAATCCTAAATATATGCATAACAACTTCTAAATATGTGAGGAAAAGGCTGATAGAACTACAGTGGGAAATAACCAACTCACAAATACAGTTGGATTTTCAACACCTTCAATAATTGTTAAAACATGTAGACAGAAAATCAGTAAGTATTTAGAAGACTTGAAAAACACTATCAACCATCTTGACTTAATTGACCTTGATAGAGCACTCCACCCAATAACAGCACTACACACATTGTTTTCATGTGCATTCAGAGCATTTCCAATGGAGACCATATTCTGGGATGTAAAGCAAGTCACAATAAATAAAGGGTTCAAACCATACAAAAGTATGTTCTCTGGCAAAAGAAGAAGAAAATTAGAAATCAATAACATATCTGGAAAATCCCCAAATATCTGGAAACTAAACAACATGCTTCTAATTAAAAAAAGTGATAATAAATTAGAAATATATTGGCCTGAATGAAAATGAAAACATACATTAAAATTTATTAGATACAGATTAGACAATCAATCCTAGAGGAAAATTTATAACAATAGTTGCCTATATTAAAATAGAAGAAAATTCTCAAATCAATGATTTTACCTTCCACCTTAAGAAAGCAGAAAAAAGCAAATTAAACCCAAAGTAAGCAGGAAAAGAGGAAGTAATAAGGATAATGTCAGAAATCAATGAAATAAAAATTTAAAACAAGAGAAGATAAAACCAAAAGCTGGTTCTTTGAGAAAAATCAATAAAA
This sequence comes from Globicephala melas, assembly GCF_963455315.2. Lineage (NCBI taxonomy): Eukaryota > Metazoa > Chordata > Mammalia > Artiodactyla > Delphinidae > Globicephala > Globicephala melas. Next base: position 63,499,967 of record NC_083321.1, read on the forward strand.
TTGATAAACCTCTAGCCAAACAGAATGGAAAAAAAAAAAAAAGCAACACAGTACTGTCAGGAATAAGAGATCATCGCCATAGATACTTCAGAAATGAAAAGTGTAATCACTGACTATTATAAACAACTTTATTCCAATAACTTTGACAATTTAGATGAAATGGACAAATTCTTCAAAAGATACAAATTAGCAAAGCTCGTGCAAGAAGGACTAGATAATCTGAAGAGCACTGTATTTATTAAAGAAATGGAATTTTTAGTTAAAAGCCTTCCCACAAACAAAACTCTAGGACCAGCTGGGTTCACTGGTGAGATCCACCAAACATCTAAAGAAGACATAACACCAATTCTGTACACACTTTCAGAAAGTTAAAGAGGAGGGGAAACTTCCCATCTAATTGTATCAGGTCAGTATTTTCCTGATACCAGAATCAGGCAAAGAAATTACAAGAAAAGAAAACTAAAGTCCAACATGCTTCCTGAACATAGAGACAAAAAATTTTAAACAAAATATTAGCAAAGTGAACATAATACATAGAAAAGGATGATACATCATGACCAAGTGGGGTTTATCCCAGGAATTCAAGGTTGGTTTAACAACGGAAAATCAGTCAATGTAATTCATCATATTAACTCACAAAAAAGAAAAAAGATATGATCACCTCAATTGAACCAGGAAAAGCATTTGACAATAGCTAACCATCCATTTTTCATTACTCTCAGCAAACTGGGAATAGGAGGGAATTTCTCCAAACTAGGAGTAGAAGGGAATTTTCTAATAAAGAGCATCTATAACACAGCTAGCTTCATACTTAATTGTGAATGACTCAACATTTCCCCTCTAATATTAACAAGGCATGAATGTCTGCTCTTACCACTTCTATTCAGCATTGTACAGGAGCTTCTAGCCATTGCAACAAGACATGAAAAAGAAAGAAAACCATCTAAATCGGAAAACAATAAGTAATGCTGCCTTTTATGGCAGATAGCATGCTTATCTGCCTAGAAAATCCAATGAAGTCTCAAAAAAAAAAAAAATAAAGCATTAGAATTTTGCAAGCCAATTCTAAAATGTATATTAAAATGCAAAAGATACAAAATGGCCAAAACTATTTTGAATCAACAAAATTAGGGGGCTTACACTATCTAATTTTAAAACATTATAAACCTACCATAAGCAAGATATTCTAGTATTGTTATGAAGATAGGCCATTAGATCAATCAAACATAATACAGAGTTCAGAAATCAGTCTAGACATATTTGGTTAACTGATTTTTGGTGAAGATGCCATGGGAATTCAGTAGAGAAAGGATAATCTTTTCAACAAATGTGCTGGAACAATTGAGTAGTCATATTTAACAAACAAACAAAAAACCCCATAAAACCCCAAAACTATCTTTGACCCTTATTACAAAAATTAAGTCAGACCATACACAGTTGACCCTTGAACAATGCAGGGGTTAGGTGTGCTGACCCTCTATGCTGTTGAAAATCTGTGTGTAATTTTATAGTCAGCCCTCCACAGTCACGGTTCTGCATTTACAGAGTCAACCAGCCACCGATCATGTAGTACTATCGAATGTATTTACCGAAAAAAGTCCACGTATAAGTGGACCTGTGCAGTTCAAACCAGTGTTGTTCAAGGGTCAGCTCTATAAAATTTTAAGTCAAAATGTATCCTAGACCTAAATATGAAACCTAAAGCTATAAAACTTCTAGAAGAAAAAGTAGAAAATCTTTGTGACCTTAGGTTAGGCAAATATTTCTTAGACAAGACACCGAAGGTACAGTCCATAAAAAACAAATTTGATAAATTGGAGTTCATCAAAATATGAAACTGGGACTCCTCTGGTGATCCAGTGGTTAAGGATCTGCCTTCCAATGCAGGGGACACGGGTTTGATCCCTGGTCGGGGAATTAACATCCCACATGCCGCAGGGCAACAGAGCCTGCGCACGCTGAAGCCCGCACACTGCAACGAAGAGCCCATAAGCCGCAATGAAAGATCCTGTGCGTGCCTCAACTAAGACCCAACGCAGCCAAATAAAATAAATATTTTTAAAAATATGAAACTTTGGCCTTTCAAAAGACACGTTTAAGAGAATGAAAAGGTAACCCCCATACTGGTAGAAAAATATTTGCAAAATACATATCCGATAAAGGGCTTTTTCTACAATATATAAAGAACTCTTGAAACTAGGGAGATTGATTTCTGGCATGAGAGTATTAGCACCTTTGCTGACCTGCTTTCCAATGAAATATGAAAATGATTTTTAAAAGCTCAAGCATTTAAAATCCCTGGAAATCGTCCTAAGGAAAAACAGCAAATTAAGAAATATTTCTTAAAGAAAAGCTATGAAATGTCAACAAAAAAGGTGAGTTTTACTTGGAGTAAAGAAGGTGAATCTTTCAGTAAGGAAGTCTAGGGTATTTGAACCAAGACTGCTCCTACCCTCTCCCCTCCCAGCCCAGCAAGGCTGGAGACTCCACTCTGGATTGCTGAAGCCAGGAACACAGAGCTCTCTTTCTCCCCAGCTCCCAGCCAGAAGGCTTTCTTCCAGGAGTATCAGGACTTCATCAGTTCTCATCCTGCCCCTGCTACCTGTTGCTGAGGCGAAATCCCAGGCAAATGCAATTTAGAGGTGGGAGTTCCCTTTTATCCAGCCCCCACTCGTGGAAGGAGGGTCTACCTTGGGCGCAGCATGCTGAGAACACTGGGGCTCTGACTGCCTTTTCCCCATGCTATGAAAGGCAAGCCAAGAGGACCTCAGGTTACTGCTACTCCCCACCCCCACTGAGCACTTGCCTCCTAGAGTGAAAGTGTTGTTCCAAGAGAAGCTTGCCATTGCCCCCACTCCAGCGCCAGAGTCAGGGAAAGATGGAAGGGAGATCTATCAGTACCACTGTCATCCCAGGGTCAGGGGGCGTACTCAAAGCTACACCTCCCTGAGAAACGACATCAGAGGCTTAATACTGTGGGGGAGAAATAGATTTCACTAAAATAATTCAGCCAGTCGCTAAGCAAATAAGAACAACAAGCCCTGGAGAAGGGGAGGGGTCAGTGACCCAGAATGGCTATGGTATATTATCTAAAATGTCCAGTTTGGAATCAAAATTAATTAGGCGAAAACAAAAACAAAAACAAAAAAACCCCACAGTTAAGTATGACCCATATACTGGAAGGACAAAAGCAAAAACAGGCAACAGAAACTGTGATAGTGATCAGATGTCAGATTTAGGAGGAAAATACTTCAAAGTAGCTATTATAAATATTTTCACAGTAAAGGAAAGCTTGCTTAAAAGAAATAAAGGGGACTTCCCTGGTGGCACAGTGGTTTTATTTGGCCAATGCAGGGGACACGGGTTCGATCCCTGGTCTGGAAAGATCCCACATGCCGTGGAGCAGCTAAGCCTGTACACCACAACTACTGAGCCTGTGTGCCTAGAGCCCTTGAGCCACAACAAGAGAAGCCACCGCAATGAGAAGGCTGTGCGCAGCAGCGAAGACCCAACGCAGCCAAAAAAATTTTTTAAAAAGGAAGGTATGATGACAATGTTGCATCAAATAGAGAATATCATAAAGAGATAGACTTTTTACAAAGAACCAAATGGGAATTGTAGAGTTGAAAAGAACAATAACCTATATATTAAAAATTCACTGGAGAAAACAATAGAAGAAAGAATTACTGAACTTCAAGATAGATCAATAGAGATTATGCAAGCCAAAGAACAGGAAGGAAGAATTATCTATTCCACCATTACTGGAAGCAGAACATGTATTATTTATGGAAACATTTATTGTGTACCTACTGTCTATACACAATACTGGGTGCTAAGGGATTTTTCTCAATCTTGAAAGAGTAATTCTTATAGTCACTGGGGACTGTAGGCCTATGGTCATCTCAGTGGTCCTAAATGTAGGCTTTTCTTGGGGCCATATGAGATTTCCTAAAGCCATGTGCCTGAACCCAAAGGGGTGGTTGTGTAAGATACAGGAAAATAAGGAGTAACATTCGTTAAAACTTGCTAAGCCTTTTCTGGGTGCCATGTGTCCTCCTGGGAACTTCACATAGATAAATCTAATAAACACTAAGGTCACGTCTCCAAGTGATCTGAGACCCACAGATGTACCACCAGCCTTGGTATTCTATGAAGCTGTTACTTGGACTATAACCCTAGCTGTAGAAGTTCTGGGAGCTGAATTTAACATTTATAGTAACATTTATACTGCTCCTTTTTGGTGTAAGTACTCAGCAGGTCATTTTGGAGTAAAAATTTGTTCTAAGAAGCACCACTGGAGAAGACCGTGTAAGTGGTGTAAATGTAAGGTATTGGACACCTGTTGTCCTGGAAGATGTTCTAGGACTTCTGTGGCTTTGTGAAGGCCAGAGTCACCTTCTTCAAGGCTTTGCTTAAATGTCATGTTCTCCATGAGGCCTACCCCACCTTAGCATCTCAGACCCATATAACCACCTCTACTTTTTATTTTTTGCGGTATGCGGGCCTCTCACTATTGTGGCCTCTCCCGTTGCGGAGCACAGGCTCCAGACGCGCAGGGTCAGCGGCCATGGCTCACGGGCCCAGCCGCTCGGCGGCATGTGGGATCTTCCCGGACCGGGGCACGAACCCGTGTCCCCTGCATCGGCAGGCGGACTCTCAACCACTGCGCCACCAGGGAAGACCCACCTCTACTTTAAAAAAAATATCCTTAACACTAACATCATTCAACATGTTAAATTACTTACTTATTTAGTAAATCTATTGCTTCACTATCTTCCCCTGTCAGAGAGTAAGCCCCACAGGATGGAAATCTTTGTTTCATCCACTGATGTATCTCTAGTGCATAAGAGTTTCTGAAACATAGCAGGAGAGAAATCAATTGAAAAAACATAGGCAGTCCTAATCTGCCGATTTATTCCTCCTCCCCTTACCCCTGTGATAACCATAAGATTGTTTTCTACATCTGTGACTCTATTTCTGTTTTGTAAGTAAGTTCATTTGTACCATTTTTTTAGATTCCACATGTAAATGATAGCATATGATATTTGTCTTTCTCCTTCTGACTTACTTCACTCAGTATGACAATTTCTAGGTCCATCCATGTTGCTGCAGATGGCATTATTTCATTCTTTTTTATGGCTGAGTAATAATATTCCATTGTATATATGTACCACATCTTCTTTACCCATTCAAAAAATAAAATAAAAATTAAAGAAAAAGAAAAAACGTAGGTAATATGACCATATTTATTCCCCATACTGGTGAAGTAATCCCTATCAATTGCAGATGGTTTTAAATTTTCTGGGGACTATTTTAGGGATATATTAGTATTACTATTATCATAAAGGTTTCACTCAGATTTTTTTTTCAGTATTGTTTTGAATGCTTTTATAGTGATTAAACAATCTTTTCAACATGACAGCAGGAATAAGAATAGTGGGAAGTTAGAACTGCCAAAAACAAGAAATTGAATTCCCCCGTGTCTAAAATAGGATTGCAGAATCATTGATCCTGGACAATGGTACAAGCCCAGAACCAGAACCTTGCATGCACGGGCTTCTTTACTCTACTGGCTGCCTTCCAGTTGGAGAACTGTGCAGGTAATTCCCCACGACCTGGTGCTGCCAGTGCCGCTGGCGGGCACACGTGAGAGTCTGATCCTCTAGAAGTCAGAGCTTCGTGCCTTCACACCACCACTGAAATCCACATTTTTTTCATCATCCCCAAAGAGGAAGAACAATAGTACCCCTCTTTTCCCTGGAATGCTACCGGAGGGCTGTCTCTTTATTTCTCCTACATCTGCTTGTCCTAGCTTTTTGATATCTCACCTCCCTAAACTGCCACCAAACAGGAAGGGCCTGAAGCCTCTTCTAATTAAGCTTCAAACAGACTGACCACATGGGAAAGTGGCCTGACGTGACTCCAGGCCAGCTTGTGTCCATTGCGTGCAGCCCTCACCTGGGGAGAAGGTAGAAGACTCCCCTCAAGGGCTTTGTGACCTTCCTGCAGATACTGGCTGGCCCTGCCCTTGCTAACTGTGTGGCCTGAGCCCAGTGCAGAGCCCACAGAGAGTTGTGAGGGTTAAAGAAGGTAACTGGAGGAAAAGCACTGGGAATGATGCTTCTTTCACATGAAACACTTAAAAAGCATTAGCAAGTACTTTCCATAGGCTGGTTCAGCAAACATTTAATGAATCTGTTTGTGGAGATTTGTATCTTGACAATCAATATTGAATACAATTTTATTTTATTTATTTATTTTACTTCTTTTTCTTTTTTTTCTTTTGGCCGTGCTACACGGCATGTGGGATCTGTCCGACCAGGGATGGAACAAGTGCCCCCTGCATCGGAAGCACAGAGTTTTAACCACTGGACTGCCAGGGAAGTCCCAATATTCAATACAATTTTAACCTCTGATGGCAGGAGAATTTCCTAGGAAACCTAGTCTGACTTCTCATGGGACTGGGGAGGTGGGTCATTGCAATGTAATGTAATGTAATGTAAAGTAATGTTGATTCTGTGGAGTTTTTGCTTCATAGCTACTTGTTCTGTTTACTGATCACATCCAAAAGCAGACTCATTTCCTTCCCCCTCAGACCTGCCCTTGACTCCTCTGTCACAGCCTTGAGGGGCCTCACTCTTCCCCCTGTCACCTAGGCTCAATCTCTAAGTTCTCCCTCTTCCTAACCCAATGATCATCAAGTCCTGGAGATTCAAATTCTGCAATACCTTGCGTCTGTCTTCTTCTCTGCATCCCTCCTACCCCTCCCTCATTGTGCGCCAGAACCTAAGCTCCAAGATGGAAGGGCACATCCAGGCCTGTCAATGTCTATTGGCTGTTGAATGAATTGTCTTGTCACTGGTGCTGCAACCATTTTCCCTAATCAGCCTCCCTGCATACTTGTCTCTTAAATAGATCTTTAAAAAATCAACCTAGTTATTTCCTTGCTTCAAACCCTTCAGTGGTTTGTTTTAGCCCCCAGGAGAAAAGTTCAAACCCAGCACCTAGCTTACAAGGCACACCTTGACTCATCCCCATGTTGCCTTTTAAGTTTTATCTTTTCCTGCATTGCCCCCTCTCACAAAATTCTACAGTTGCTGTTTCCTGGACCTACTGTGTGTTTTCACTGGTCTTTGCCTTTGCCTGGCCAGTCCCTCTGCTTGGAATGTCCTTCCCTTTGTCACCTGCTGAATTCTTATCCATATTTCACAGTCTCAATAATGCCTCCATTTTAAGCTCAATTTTGATGTTCAGCAAGTTGTCACCTCATCTCCACTCCCACAGCTGAATATTTTTGTCACCCTCTGTCTTGTATTTTGGTTAATTGTAAATATCTGAGCATCTAAGTCCCTTGAAGGAAAGGACCACAGCTTGGTTATTTTTAACCCCTTGTGTCTAGCTCAGTGCATGGCAGAAAGTGTGCGCCTATGGTGGAGGTTCTTGTTATTTTGATGTAGAGGTTACCCCTTTTGTAATTAATACAGTTGTGACGACGGAAGGACCGATCTCCCCGAAACCCAGAGGGGACGGAGTACAGGATGGCAGAAAAGATGTGGGGTGTGGATAAGGTGTTGCCATTATTACAGTCACTGTAATGGTGACCTTGGTGATTCCTGTCTCAGAGTGGTTCCCGGGTTCTCTGGTCACGCCAGATCTGGCCACCAGGTGGCACCCGCGCTCCACGAGTGATGGTCTCAGTGCTGAGCAAGGGCTCCGGCTCCCCTCGGTGACCCGCGGCCGGCCTCGGGAAGCCCGCGGGCGGAATCCATGGGGCACAAACCCAGACCCCGGGTCTCCGAACCACAAGTCGACATCCGTTCCCACGGGGCCTCCGCGAATCTCCACCGAGTTGGGCTCCACACTCCTCTCCGCAAAAGCCTTTCTTTGTGTTTACTTTGGGTGAGGTCCCTCTCCCAGCAGCCTGTCTGGCTGTCAGGAGGGCTGGCAGGAAGCGCTCGGCGAGGTCGAGTCTCAGCCCGGTGGACACGATGAACTGTCCGCTCCCTGCCATGGAGTCGGCCCTTCGGCGGCAAAGACGCAGAGGCCCAGGCTTGGGAAAATGCGTCGTCCAGCAGCCTCCCACTGTCCTGCCCCCCTGCCCCCAACCCCACCCTCAGAAACGCCGCACATCTGCCTGGCTCCGGTATCTGTGACCAGCCACTGACTGGATTTTCCCCCGAGTAACAGATGACTTGCAAGAAATGGGTGTCATAGTACGTTGGGGGGAGAGTTGGGGGAAGCCCCTTGCACAGAGGACTCCCTGATGTGCTCAGGCAGGTGACCTGGGCGCCTCTGGGGCCAGCAAGGCCACGTGTGTCCTCTGGCTTCTGCTGCGTCTCTCAGGGTCATCTCCCCGCAGGGGCTCCACCCGTCCTGGGCTCTGTGGGCACCCAGGTCTTGCCCCTCAACTGTCAGCGGGGACCACGCTCCAGGCACACACTGTCTGGACTGTGCACTCCCAGTCAGAGGCTGCTGGGTGCTATTAGCTCTCATTTCTTACCCTAAGCGCACATGAGCTCATGGAGATAGCGGGGTTCAGTTTGCCTGTTTGATCTTGAAGCACAAAGAGGTGACGGTTAGAAGCCTCACATCCGTGTATTTATTAGACGTATTATATCAAACTCATCCGTGCAAGTTTCTAGAAGAGAGGATGCTTTTGAGGTGTTTATGTGGCCGGTAAGACACAGGACTTAGGCTCTTCAGCCCTCCCTCCCCGCTCCTCCAGCTCTGGGGGGGATGTGTCTCATAGAGGGAGCCGAGCCAGGAAGGCTCCTGCCCTTGGTTTCGGGTGTGGAGGTAGCAAGGCCCTGGAGAGAAGTGGGGTATAGGGAGCCGTTTGGTGCCTGGATCACAGCTAGGAAGTTACTCCTCCCCCAAGAGCTTAAGATACCTTCTACCCCACTAAAGAGAACTCACAGGTCAGAGAAAATCTGAGAGAGCTTAGAGCATGAAAGGGCTCTAAGCCTGAGAGGGCTTAGAGCATGAAAATAGCCGCGTCAGCTCACAGGTTCTGGCCCTTGAACAAGGCGGGCAGGGAAGCCTGGCGAGAGGAGAGCCGGAGCAGAACCTGGGGCCTCCTGAGACGTGGGAAGAGGCGGAGCCCCCGAGTTTTGTCTTGCGCCAGGAGCGTGGGGGCTCTCAGCAGCCCAGGGGAGAGCTGGGAGGCGACATCAGCGCCCACTGTTCATTGGAGATGTTTGAGCCCGTGAACTCTCCGCCAAAATGCATGCTGGGAAACCACAAAAGTGCCAGACACGTGGTTTCTTTCCAAACTCCAAGCAGAGCAAAGCAGTTTTTAGAACTTCAAACAAATCGTCCCTCCCCCATGCCCTCTCATAACGCTCATGTTCCAGGTTTCTTAAGTTCCAGAGCCCAGCAAGCTGTCTGGTTCCTAATCCCGGTGAGCCTTGCGGGAGGATCATTGTCTCCTGCCAGGCTGAGGGTTGCAGCCTGAAAGGGCCTGGCAAGGGGGCATCTCTTCTGCACCCATAAAAGGAGCACCAGCCTCTCTGCCTAAAGTGCCTTCCCGAGGTGGTGTGAGAGGAGTGAGACAAGCTTGAGAAAAGGCACCTTGCGAAGCAGAGAGAATTGATGCTTCTCACATGAGTGGTTATATCAAGTTAGATTCTTGGTCCAACACCCTCAGTCGTTTGTTGAATTAATTGCTTAGTGTTTATTTGAATTCACACGTCAACTTGGGCCTCTTCAAACTACAATTCTTTTGCAGAAGTCCAAAGTTGTCCCGAAGAATGTTGCAAGTTCCCAGGGCGTGAGGGCAGCTCACCTTCTCACGAATACTTCTGTCTCCATGACACTGATCCGGAAAAGCAACTCCGCCCCTTCTTCAGGCTCTTAAAATCCATGTGGAGAAAGGGAACACTTGTGCACCACTGGTAGGATTGTAAATTGGTGCCGCCACTATGGAAAACAGTATGGAGGTTCCTCAAAAAATTAGAATTACCATGTGATCCAGCAATCCCACCTCTGGGTATTTACCTTAAGAAAAAACCCCACAAATTCAAAAAGACATATGCACCCCTATTTTCATAGCAGCATTATTTATAACAGCCTAGACATTGAAATAACCTAAGTGTCCATCTATAGATGAATGGATAAAAAAGATATGAACATACACACACACACACACACACACACACACACACACACACACACAGAATGGAATATTACTCAGCCATAAAAAAGAATGAAATCTTGCCATTTGCAACAACATGGATGGACCTGGATGGTAGAAGGGTATTATGCTAAGTGAAATAAGTCAGACAGAGAAAGACAAATACCATATGATTCCACTTATAAGTGGAATCTAAAAAACAAAACAAAGTGAAAACAGACTCACAGATACAGAGAACAAACGAGTGGTTGCCAGAGGGGAGGAGGTTTGGGGGGTGAAATAGGAGAAGTGGACTAAGAGGTACAAACCTCCAGTTATAAAATAATTCACAGGGATGTAAAATACAGCATAAGGACTTTGGTCAATAATATTGTAATAACTCTGTATGGAGACAGATGGTTACCAGACTTATCATGGTGATCATTTCATAATGTATGCAAATATCAAATCACTATGTAGTACACCTGACACTAACATAATATTGTATGTCCAGTATATTTCAAGTTTTAAAACTCTCATTTAAAGTGTTCATGAATGTGATACAATTTGTATGGAAACACAAAAGACCCCGAATAGCCAAAGCAATCTTGAGAACAAAAAAAGGAGCTGGAGGAATCAGGCTCCCTGACTTCAGACTATACTACAAAGCTACAGTAATCAAGACAGTATGGTACTGGCACAAAAACAGAAAGCTAGATCAATGGAACAGGATAGAAAGCCCAGAGATAAACCCACGCACATATGGTCACCTTATCTTTGATAAAGGAGGCAGGAATGTACAGTGGAGAAAGGACAGCCTATTCAATAAGTGGTGCTGGGAAAACTGGACAGCTACATGTAAAAGTATGAGATTAGATCACCCCCTAACACCATACACAAAAATAAGCTCAAAATGGATTAAAGACCTAAATGTAAGGCCAGAAACTATCAAACTCTTAGAGGAAAACATAGGAAGAACACTCTATGACATAAATCCCAGCAAGATCCTTTTTGACCCACCTCCTAGAGAAATGGAAATAAAAACAAAAATAAACAAATGGGACCTAATGAAACTTCAAAGCTTTTGCACAGCAAAGGAAACCATAAACAAGACCAAAAGACAACCCTCAGAATGGGAGAAAATATTTGCAAATGAAGCAACGGACAAAGGATTAATTTCCAAAATTTACAAGCAGCTCTTGCAGCTCAATAACAAAAAAACAAACAACCCAATCCAAAAGTGGGCAGAAGACCTAAACAGACATTTCTCCAAGGAAGATATACAGACTGCCAACAAACACATGAAAGAATGCTCAACATCATTAATCATTAGAGAAATGCAAATCAAAACTACAATGAGATATCATCTCACACCAGTCAGAATGGCCATCATCAAAAAATCTAGAAACAATAAATGCTGGAGAGGGTGTGGAGAAAAGGGAACACTCTTGCATTGCTGGTGGGAATGTGAATTGGTTCAGCCACTATGAAGAACAGTATGGAGGTTCCTTAAAAAACTACAAATAGAACTACCGTATGACCCAGCAATCCCACTACTGGGCATATACCCTGAGAAAACCAAAATTCAAAAAGAGTCATGTACCAAAATGTTCATTGCAGCTCTATTTACAATAGCCCGGAGATGGAAACATCCTAAGTGCCCATCATCGGATGAATGGATAAAGAAGATGTGACACATATATACAATGGAATATTACTCAGCCATAAAAAGAAACGAAATTGAGCTATTTGTAATGAGGTGGATAGACCTAGAGTCTGTCATACAGAGTGAAGTAAGTCAGAAAGAGAGAGACAAATACCGTATGCTAACACATATATATGGAATTTAAGAAAAAAAAATGTCATAAAGAACCTAGGGGTAAGACAGGAATAAAGACACAGACCTACTGGAGAACGGACTTGAGGATATGGGGAGGGGGAAGGGTGAGCTGTGACAGGGTGAGAGAGAGGCATGGACATGTATACACTACCAAACGTAAGGTAGATAGCTAGTGGGAAGCAGCCGCATGGCACAGGGACATCAGCTCGGTGCTTTGTGACCACCTGGAGGGGTGGGATAGGGAGGGTGGGAGGGAGGGAGATGCAAGAGGGAAGAGATATGGGGATATAGGTATATGTATAACTGATTCACTTTGTTATAAAGCAGAAACTAACACACCATTGTAAAGCAATTATACCCCAATAAAGATGTTAAAAAAAAAAAAAAAAGTAGTTCCCTCTCAAAGAGGAACTCTGGGGCCAGCTGTCGAGAGGACGTTTTCACCACAACAGAATCCAAAGAATGTTTTGAGAGCTTTGACCTTGGAAGCAGATTTGAGTAACCTACAAATTTTGTTAAAAATGAAATGATAAAGAAAACTCATGAATGACATGGAGGGAAGGGGATAAAATTCTCCCAGAAATCCAAGTGGCCCTTTCCAGTAGCTGAGACTAAAAGGGAAGCAAGTGTGCACCTTCTCAACCTCACACCTGACCCTGATCCCCGCAGGGCCTAGGGGTGTGGCGAGGCCCGCTGGGCCTGCAAGCAAAGGTTCCTGGAGGGAATGGAGGTTGGGGCTTCCCTGGACGTCTGGGGGCGATGGGGAAGCTGGAGCTGGGGAGGCCAGAGTGAGGCCGGCTGGGATGGACCCCCTGGGGCCAGCATCTTGGCCGGGCTGAGTGCCAAGCCTCACTCCTCCCACTGCGATGCACACTCGGGCAAGCACAGAGTGACTCCCAGCGTCCCGGCAGGCCGAGGTGGAGGGACCCACTTCTGCATCCCTGCAGCTGGCTGGTTGGCCCACCTTATCACCATCACTGACACCATCCACTGCGTGGACTTGCCTCTCTTCCCCACTGCACTGCACCTCCCTGCCGGCAGGCACCGGCTCCAGTTTATTGCTGTGCACCTGGTACCCAGAAGGTACACAATACGTATGAAAAGAAGGAAGGAAGAAATGATTGGATCCCTGGCTGGGGATCCTGGGTCTGATTTCTAGTTTCTACACTGACTTATTCTGAGGCCTCTGGCAAACCTAAAAACCTCTCCAAAACTTCACTTTGCTCAGAACAGGATGGTCTTGAAGAGAAGACCTAAGGATCTAACAAACTAGACGAGAAAGCACTTGGAAAGTCAAAAGGACAAGGAACAGTGGTTATGGGGTCAGAAGCTCACAGGCCCTGCCCTGTCACCAACAATGTCCTCTGTACGGAACTTGACACTGTGTCACATGAGTACTTGCGCTTTCCCACCAAAGCCCAGCTTCACTTTCCTGCTAGCTTCACTTGGGATAAATGGAGACCCAGAGAGCGAGTCACTTGTCCAGAGCCACCCAGCTCTCTCTCAACAGAGCTGAGGTCAGAACCCGGCTTGGTAACTCCCGCTTCCTCCCGGCTGGGAGAACCTCAGGAAGCAGGCAGCTGAGAAGGGCAGGGGTGGGGCCCTCGGTAACTTCAGAGGATGCTGCATAGGTGCAGGGCTGTGCGTGCTAATTTTAGAAGACATTTTGAACGTAAACTCCACGGTCCTGGAATTCAATCAGGTAGAGTCTGAATGTAAAGAAAAGAAAGCTTAAAAGGTATTCAGAATTTAATTCAGTCCTGCCCACTCTCTCTTCCTCAATCCCCTTTCCTCCACTCACTTCCCACTAGTGCCATTTTGTCCTTTTCATGCCACTTCTGGGCTCCCAGCCCTCTCACCTTGTCTCTCTGACACGCGGCCAGGTGAGTGGGCCTGATGTGCAGGAGGGCCTGAATTTGAGTTTGAGACTGAGCAAACAGAGAACAAACGAATAAATGAATGGAGAAGTGCGTAACTGGGATGCAAGAGCCTCTGATGGACAAGTGGACGTTAACACTTTAATAACAGGTATCGTCTCCTCTCCCTCTGAGCTTCTGCGTCCACACAGGTCTCACGTGGAAAGCCTGGTTTATTGACAGCTTCGAGAAAGAAATTCTTTTTTGGGGGTATTCTGCCTCTCTGCGCCTAAGTCTCCTCACTTGAAAAACAGGAGCGATGTTAACCCTTAACTCATAAGCTTCTGTAGGGCCCACAGGGGTGTGTAGACAGGAGGGTGCGAGATAGCTGGTAGACTCTCACAGTCCTAGATGTTCCCTTAAGGGGAAGGCACACCAGCCTCCCTCACTCTTCTGCTCACCACCACCCTCCAAACCCTAACCCTTCACACATAGCGGGTACCTGCGTGTACACTGAGCACACTACACAAACCTCACACATCCAGAGCACAGAGAGCATACCATACATTCACACACACGCTACACACATGCCCTCACTCTCACTCAGGCCCAACAAACCTGAGAACATGCCGTTTCCTGCCTGCCACCTATGTGACATGATTAAGAGGTTCTTCCAATGTTTCCTCCAGGGTCAATTCCTGATAAAATATTGCTAGACATTTCCAACAGTAATACCTGGCCTGTACTTTATCCACTCTCATAAAAATCACCTGGGGCCTCCTGAGAGGCCGTTCCTGTCTCCTCTGCCCACAACGGGTATTTACTTCCCTTAGATCCTTGGTCTGGAGCAAGTTGACCTGCAGTGACTCCCCAGTGGGGTTTTAGCCCAGGAAGGGTCCCGGTGTGTGGCTGCAAGCCATCCTCTCTGAACTCTCAGGCAGCGGTCCTGGCACCTGGCCCTCTTCCTGAGGCCCAGTGCTCATTGCTTGTCAGCTCTTCAGTTACTCATCCCCACACACCCCAAGTTGGAGAATGGACTCAAAGGGGATGGGCTTAGACATAGTGATAATGAATTTGAACACGGGCCCTCTGCATTGGGAACGTGGAGCCTTACCCACTGGACCACCAGGGAAGTCCCTGATTTTGAAAATGATGAGTTCAAGACAGCTGGTACATCCGGCTAGAGGCCAGCTTTGGAGTTAATGGGAGAGATCTCAACTACAGAGAAATAACTTTGGGAATTTCTGCATATTTATAGAGTATTTGTTAGGAATTACATTTAGTTACTAGAATCAAAAACCAGAAAAAAAACAGCAGCTTAAACAAGATAATAGTTGATTGTACTTAACATTAAGAACTGGTGTGTTGGTTCCATGGTATCTTTTAGGGGCCAAGGAACCCTTCTGTCTTTCTGCTTCACCATTTTAGTGTATAGTTTCCATCTTGGAACTGCCTCATAGTCAGATATGGCTGCTAGAGCACCAGCCATCATCTTTGCATTCCAGGCAGGAAGAAGGAGAAAGAGTGGAAGGTTAAAAAACAAAACAAAACAGTGCCTATACCAGCAACTGTCTATCTTCTTTTTAAGCTCGTCATACCCAGCAACTTCTATTTATACATTATTGGATAAAATTTAATCAAATGGCCTCATGTAAGTACGGGAGGCTGAGAAATGTAACCTTTTAGCTAGCAACTTGCACCTGGCCTCAGCACACCATTTGACAACCACAAATACCCTTGCCCTTTTACAAAGAATACACCCCCTTCTCGAGGGAGACAACCCCAAAGTCTTGATCAACTTGAAAGCTGGGCTCTCTAAATGATGGGCAGTGCGTGCCTTCACATTTGGATATCCTTACTGTCCAGTGGTCTAAACGCTCCAGGGCCAAGTCATCTCTGCCCCTCCTGACATGCTCAGTATGCAGTGGCAGAGTAGGGGCAGGAGAACCACTATACACACTGTTGGCAAAGGAGAGAATGGAAAAATGGCACAGTCCCTGGCCTGACACAATGACCAGTCCTCCGGACAGGACTTCTGAAGACTCCCTACCACCTCAAAGGAGTAAATTCCTTGGTTATCTCGTCTGCCAGCCTCCTGTTCTGCTCTCTGGAAAGATCTCCCCTTACTCATTGTTTCCTGGGTCCCCTGAGCCTCAGTTGGTCCAAAATCCATCTTTGTATTAACTAGAAAAGGCACCTGTCTGGGCGGTAGGAGCTTTGCTGGGGTGTGGCTTTGGCAAGTAGACAGTACCATTGTGCTAATGAGGAAATGACAGCCCTTCTGCCAGGAGACACAGCTCTGCCCCAGACAGTGGCTTGGAGAGTGGAGCACAGGCTGGATTTCAGCCCAGCTGGGTTTCAACTGGGCATCTCTGTGCACTGCTCAACATGCTTATCTGCAGGTGGTGGCCCTGGTGGTGCCTGGCTCCCCTCTCAGGGGAGATCTCTAGTCATAATCCTTCATGGACATATCTGAGGTCTCTTCAGGGACGAAGTCCCCCTGGACAGCACAGCTTTAGCAGCTCCCGGGCTGTAGATGTGGGTTTGGGGATGCTGGGATTGTACCAGGGGGTTAATAGTCACGGGCTGTCACAGGGCTGTCAAATGAACGGCGTGCCTGAGAAGAGAGTGTAGCAGGAAGAGAAGCGAGTGCCAGATCCTTGAGAAACACTAAGATTTAAGAGGCTGCCTAGAGAATGAAGAATCACCACGGAACTCGGAGAAGGTAGACAAGAAGCCAGGGGAGAGGAAGGAGAGAAGTCAGCTCGGAAACCAAGAGAAGAGGGGAGGGACTGGCAATGTGTGAGATAAGATGAAAATGGAAATGGTTGTAGAATCTGCCCTTTGACCTTCAATTACACTTTGACCCCTCTTATGGCAATTACCTTCCTCTCCCTCACAGCCTTGGGCAGGGTGTGTGTTTCCAGTTTTCCTATGAGGGGGTATCCTTCTTGCTTTTCTGTGACATTTGGCCCTATGAGCAGTCCCTCTCCTTTATGCTGTCCTCCTTCAGCTTCTGGTGTCAACTTCCCTCTCCCTCTCCGATGGTTCCTTCTCAGTCTTCTTGGCTGGGTTCCTCTCTCTGTTCTCTCCAGGACTCGGACATAAGTCAGCTGCCTTTTCACTCGTGTACCCCCATCGACAATGACGTTCCCTCCCGAGGTTTCAACTCCCATGGTGATATTTCCAAATTCACTGATGCTTCCTGACTTGTCTCCTGAGCTGTAGACACATTTTGGACATCCCCACCTGGATGGCCCAGAAGTATCTCAGATCTACCGTATTAGAACCAAAAAAACAGAAAGAAAAAAAAACATAGAATCTAAGCAAGAAAACAAAATTATTGCTTCATATAACTGAAAAGGACAAGATATATAAATCCTGAATTCCGGCGTGGCTGGAGCCAGTTTCAGACTGGGTCCTCTGTGTGCTCCCCTCTGTCTCTGGTTCTCTTTGTCTCTCTCTGCTGCATCTTGGCTCTCGCCCCGGAAAAGTCTTCTCCACGTAGTGGCGAGATGGCCCTGGCAGCCTCCACCCTCACAAACCTCAGATGAATGAAGATTAAAAAAAAAAAATAGATGTGGGGGAATTCCCTTGCAGTCCAGTGGTTAGGACTCGGCACTTTCACCGCTGTGGCCCAGGTTCAATCCCTGGTTGGCAACTAAAATCCCGCAAGCTGGGCAGCAGGGCCAAACATAAATAAATAAATGACATAAAAATAAATTAAAAAATAGATGTGGAAGAAAAGGCTCCAGGAGATTATTGTTGGTCCTCCTTGGGTCATGTGCCTGCTACTGACCATTTCCTTTGGTTGGGATACAAAGGCTGGCACAGGTGAGTGCCGGGTGGCATGCTCTGGGCAGGACGAGGCCCTCTTCCCTCCAGCCAAACAGAATCATTTGTTGTTTCTCTGTGTCCTTAAAGGCTCTTTCGCATCCCTGTTCCTGTGCATGTGATATTCCCTAGGCTTTAGTCCTGATTCTTTCTCTAGCCAATTCTTACCCATCCTTTATACTCTCGGTTGACACCTCCTTTGGGAAGCCTTCTGGCATGTCTCTGTTGGATGAGATAGATGAGATGCTTGTGGTGATTCTATGAGACCTTGAAACTCCGTCATACAGTTATCCCGGCACTTATACATATTCCATCCTGGCGGCACTTAGACAGTTCAGTACTTATTGGTTTTCTTGTCTGTCTTCCCCAGGTTCTGTGAGATCCTTCAGGGCCAGGATAACCTCTTCAGCTGTGTATCCACAGTGCCAAGTCCAGCTCAAATTTGTGTTCAACCGAACTGAATTGAATCAGTGGTTGAATTTGTGTACAAAGTAATGGCACACAGCAGTAAGGGACCCACATCACAATTGTTAATGAAAACCTGTATCATTGGCCCAAAGACTGAGGGCCCTTCTAGGGCAAATGCCACCATTTTTGAAGCTTGTATAATGGCTGTGATGAGAATGGATATTAGAGTCAGACAGACCCGGGTTCAGATTATGCCTCCACCTCTTACTAACCCTTCAACTTAGGCAAGTTCCTTAATTATCTGAGCCTTGGGTCTTTTTTTTTTTTTTTTTCCTTGCGCTACGTGGGCCTCTCACTGTTGTGGCCTCTCCCGTTGCGAAGCACAGGCTCCGGACGCGCAGGCTCAGCGGCCATGGCTCATGGGCCCAGCCGCTCCGCGGCATGTGGGATCTTCCCGGACCGGGGCACGAACCCGTGTCCCCTGCATTGGCAGGCGGACTCTCAACCACTGCGCCACCAGGGAAGCCCACGAGCCTTGGGTCTTTATTTATAAAATGAGGATTAGTCACATCTACTTCATAAGTCATTGTGAGGATTGAAATGAATGAAAGAAAGCGCTTATGAACAGCTGGTACAGTGTTACACAGGCTCAATACACAGCCTTTCCCCTGTACTTCTGCTTTAGGTACTGACCACCCTCCTTGGGGCCATCCCAGTTACGGCTGTTGTATTGTCCTGTTGTAATTGTTAGCAGTCACTCTTTCACTCCAAACAGCGTCCTGTTAAGATGATAAATTATATGCTCATCTTATTAATGAGCCCTGACACACCATCCAATCTGCTGCCGGCGGTGCAGACCTGACTTCTGCTAAAATGACAGCTGGGAGCCAAAATCCCAAATTAGACAATCCAAGGTAAGGGGCAGAGGCAACTGGAAGCCATACTCCCAGGGCAGGCGCATCCTGTCCACAGCAGACACCTCTGTAGCCATCGTGGCATGTATGTGCACCTGAGGCTAAGCCTAGCTGTCACCAGCCAGTCTGGCATACAGAGGCTTTATTTCCCTGAATGGAAAAGAGAGAGTTGCCACTTTTTGGACTTAAAAGACAAACTCTATTTCCTCCTCTCCAAACCTCATCCTCCAGAACCTGAACTGTCTGCCGGATGGATGTTCCCTGACTGGGAATAAGATTACTTCCACTCAGCGCTCAATCTTTAGTCTCTTGGTTTTCATTTTTATTTTAGTGACAGCACTTAGTTTGAAAACACTATTTGATTCTAAATGAGGCACCCTTCTATGATTGCAATTTTAGCATTGGTTGCTGTCCTAGATTATCTGAGTTCCTCAAGGATGGGGACCATGTCTTGCTGCCATTGTGTCTCCATCATCCACCACCAGTGTCTGCACATGTGTACTGAGTGGATGGATAATGAACATGAATGAGATGGCCAAACCTGTCCTTGGTATTGAGTGCATCTGCCAAACTGGAGTGAGCTTTGTGTCACTCTTCCATGGCCCCTGAGGATGTAGGGGCTGAATTCACCCAGAAGCAGTCCCAGAAAATGAGTGGCCTGGGCTTGCGATGTCTCAGTGACTTGGTGAAGACTACCTTTGGCTTATTTGTGGGGGTTGGCCACCACTGCCATGAAACCGAACTGTTAATTACCCAAGTGAGATCCTCCTGTGAAAAAACTCAATATTTATTAGCAGCTGTTAGCAAAAAGCTGATGACATGCTTTTCTCATCTCTCCTGATGGTAAAAGAAGCTTTAGAGAAAGAAACTGAATGAGTGAGGGAAGGATTGAAGGGATGCCAGAATGAAGTAAGAAGGAAGGAGAGTCATTCATCCACACACATGTAATTCACACGTCTGGTTGTTTCTTCTAGCTTAGCCTGGATCCCATGACTCAGCTGTGCCGGCATTCGTGTAACTCGTAAAACACCGGGACCCACTCAGTCCTGCACTATTTCATTACATCGCCCATATTCGTCATGGTTTGGGCGGAACAGAAGCCACTCTAGGTATTTCAAGTAGGAAGAGGTTGAATACAGGGAATTAGAGATTTCCACGGCCATTGGAATGTGGAGACTTCCATTTTCAGGAAATCCTGAAGTGCAGAGGTCGCAGCTGCTACCCCAAGGGGAGGAATTCCCAGGGCACTGCCCAGAAGGGCTGGGAGCTGTGGTTGGTGATTCAATAGCTTGTTGTACCAAAAAGGGTGGTTCTCAGGGTGATACCCGCAAACATCTGCCAAATACCCACATGCCTGCAAACAGCTGCCCCCGGGACATAATGACTTCCCGTCCTCACTCTTCCAAAGCCCCTCAAGAGCCTCTCTTTGGCCGAACGGACCCAGAGCCAAGAACTGAAAGGGACTCTGGGAAAAGCAGTTCCAGGATTTTCCCCTAAGTGGACGGGGTGAGGATGCAGCTGAGCTGATCACAGACTCTCTCTCTCTCTCCATATAGTCCTCATGGACTTATACTCACTCACTCATTCATTCAATGAATAGTTAATGAGGACCTGCTATACACCAGAGTCTGCACTTGTACTAGTCAAATTCCTCTAAGACTTAGAGCACAAGTCTGTATCTTCTAATTTTTTTCTATCTTCCACAATGTAGCACAATTCTGGGCACATAAGCAGATGTACATGAATTGCCTGTTAACTGACCTTAAACATGGCTAGCCTGGACTTCCGGGAAGATGGCGGAAGAGTAAGACGCAGAGATCACCTTCCTCCCCACAGATACACCAGAAATACATCTACACGTGGAACAACTCCTACAGAACACCTACTGAATGCTGGCAGAAGACCTCAGACCTCCCAAAAGGCAAGAAACTCCCCACGTACCTGGGTAGGGCAAAAGAGAAAAGAATAAACAGAGACAAATGGATAGGGACGGGACCTGCACCTGTGGGAGGGAGCTGTGAAAGAAGAAACGTTTCCACACACTAGAAGCCCCTTCACGGGCGGAGACTGCGGGTGGCGGACGGAGAAAGCTTCGGAGCCGCGGCAGAGAGCACAGCAACAGGGGTGCGGAGAGCAAAGCGGGGAGGTTCCCGCACAGAGGATCAGGGCCGACCGGCACTCACCAGCCCGAGAGGCTTGTTTGCTCACCCACCGGGGCGGGCGGGGCTGGGAGCTGAGGCTTGGGCTTCGGTTGGAGCGCCGGGAGAGGACTGGGGTTGGCGGCGTGAACACAGCCTGCAGGGGGTTAGTGCGCCACGGCTGGCCGGGAGGGAGTCCAGGAAAAAGTCTGCACCTGCCGAAGAGACAAGAGACTTTGTCTTCCCTCTTTGTTTCCTGGTGCGCGAGGAGAGGGGATTAAGAGCACTGCTTAAAGGAGCTCCAGAGACGGGCGCAAGCCGCGGCTAAAAGCGTGGACCCCAGAGACGGGCATAAGACGCTAAGGCTGTTGCTGCCGCCACCAAGAAGCCTGTGTGCGAGCACAGGTCACTCTCCACACCCCGCTTCCAGGGAGCCTGTGCAGCCCGCCACTGCCAGGGTCCCGGGATCCAGGGACAACTCCCCCGGGAGAACGCACTGCGCGCCTCAGGCTGGTGCAACGTCACGCTGGCTTCTGCCGCCGCAGGCTCGCCTGCACTCCCTGCCCCTCCCTCCCCCCGGCCTGAGTGAGCCAGAGCCCCCGAATCAGCGGCTCCTTTAACCCCGTCCTGTCTGAGCGAAGAACAGACGCCCTCCGGTGACCTACAAGCAGAGGCGGGGCCAAATCCAAAGCTGAGCCCTGGGAGCTGTGAGAACAAAGAAGAGAAAGGGAAATCTCTCCCAGCAGCCTCAGAAGCTGCGGATTAAAACTCCACAATCAACTTGATGTACCCTGCATCTGTGGAATACATGAATAGACAACGAATCATCCCAAATTAAGGAGCCGTGTGGATGAAAGGCTCTTGGTGCTCCACCCAGGAGTCAGTGCTGTGCCTCTGAGGTGCGAGAGCCAAGTTCAGGACACTGGTCCACAAGAGACCTCCCAGCTCCACATAATATCAAACGGCGAAAATCTCCCAGAGATCTCCATCTCAACACCAAGACCCAGCTTCACTCAACGACCAGCAAGCTACAGTGCTGGACATCCTATGCCAAACAACTAGCAAGACAGGAACACAACCTCACCCATTAGCGGAGAGGCTTCCCAAAATCATAATAAGTCCACAGACACCCCAAAACACACCACCAGACGTGGACCTGCCCACTAGAAAGACAAGATCCAGCCTCATCCACCAGAACACAGGCACTAGTCCCCTCCACCAGGAAGCCTACACAACCCACTGAACCAACCTTAGCCACTGGGGACAGACACCAAAAACAACAGGAACTATGAACCTGCAGCCTGAAAAAAGGAGACCCCAAACACAGTAAGATAAGCAAAATGAGAGGACAGAAAAACACACAGCAGATGAAGGAGCAAGATAAAAACCCACCAGACCTAACAAATGAAGAGGAAATAGGCAGTCTACCTGAAAAAGAATTCAGAATAATGATAGTAAAGATGATCCAAAATCTTGGAAATAGAATAGACAAAATGCAAGAAACATTTAACAAGGACCTAGAAGAACTAAAGATGAAACAAACAACGATGAACAACACAATAAATGAAATGAAAAATACTCTAGAAGGGATCAATAGCAGAATAACTGAGGCAAAAGAACGGATAAGTGACCTGAAAGATAAAATAGTGGAAATAACTACTGCAGAGCAGAATAAAGAAAAAAGAATGAAAAGAACTGAGGACAGTCTCAGAGACCTCTGCAACAACATCAAACACAACAACATTCGAATTATAGGGGTTCCAGAAGAAAAAGAGAAAAAGAAAGGGACTGAGAAAATATTTGAAGAGATTATAGTTGAAAACTTCCCTAATATGGGAAAGGAAATAGTTAATCAAGTCCAGGAAGCACAGAGAGTCCCATACAGGATAAATCCAAGGAAAAATAGGCCATTACACATATTAATCAAACTGTCAAAAATTAAATACAAAGAAAACATATTAAAAGCAGCAAGGGAAAAACAACAAATAACGCACAAGGGAATCCCCATAAGGTTAACAGCTGATATTTCAGCAGAAACTCTGCAAGCCAGAAGGGACTGGCAGGACATATTTAAAGTGATGAAGGAGAAAAACCTGCAACCAAGATTACTCTACCCAGCAAGGATCTCATTCAGACTTGATGGAGAAATGAAAACCTTTACAGACAAGCAAAAGCTGAGAGAGTTCAGCACCACCAAACCAGCTTTACAACAACTGCTAAAGGAACTTCTCTAGGCAAGAAACACAAGAGAAGGAAAAGACCTACAATAACGAACCCAAAACAATTAAGAAAATGGGAATGGGAACATACATATTGATAATTACCTTAAACGTAAATGGACTAAATGCTCCCACCAAAAGACACAGATTGGCTGAATGGATACAAAAACAAGACCCATATATTTGCTGTCTACAAGAGACCCACTTCAGACCTAGAGACACATACAGACTGAAAGTAAGGGGATGGAAAAAGATATTTCATGCAAATGGAAACCAAAAGAAAGCTGGAGTAGCAATTCTCATATCAAACAAAATACACTTTAAAATAAAGACTATTAGAAGAGACAAAGAAGGACACTACATAATGATCAAGGGATCAATCCAAGAAGAAGATATAACAATTGTAAATATTTATGCACCCAACATAGGAGCACCTCAATACATAAGGCAAATACTAACAGCCATAAAAGGGGAAAGCGACAGGAACACATTCATAGTAGGGGACTTTAACACCCCACTTTCACCAATGGACAGATCAGCCATAATGAAAATAAATAAGGAAACACAAGCTTTAAATGATACATTAAACAAGATGGACTTAATTGATATTTTTAGGACATTCCATCCAAAAACAAGAGAATACACATTTTTCTCAAGTGCTCATGGAATATTCTCCAGGATAGATCATATCTTGGGTCACAAATCAAGCCTTGGTAAATTTAAGAAAATTGAAATTGTATCAAGTATCTTTTCTGAACACAACGCTGTGAGACTAGATATCAATTACAGGAAAAGATCTGTAAAAAATACACACACATGAGGCTAAGCAATACGGTACTTAATAACGAAGTGATCACTGAAGAAATCAAAGAGGAAATTAAAAAATACCTAGAAACAAATGACAGTGGAGACACGATGACCCAAAATCTATGGGATGCAGCAAAAGCAGTTCTAAGAGGGAAGTTTAGAGCTATACAATCCTACTTAAGAAACAGGAAACATCCTGAATAAACAACCTAACCTTGCACCAAAAGCAATTAGAGAAAGAAGAACAAAAAACCCCCAAAGTTAGCAGAAGGAAAGAAATCATAAAAATCAGATCAGAAATAAATGAAAAAGAATGAAGGAAACAATAGCAAAGATCAATAAAACTAAAAGCTGGTTCTTTGAGAAGATAAACAAAATTGATAAACCATTAGCCAGACTCATCAAGAAAAAGAGGGAGAGGACTCAAATCAATAAAATTAGAAATGAAAGAGGAGAAGTAACAACTGACACTGCAGAAATACAAAAGATCATGAGAGACTACTACAAGCAACTCTATGCCAATAAAATGGACAACCTGGAAGAAATGGACAAATTCTTAGAAAGGCACAACCTGCTAAGACTGAATCAGGAAGAAATAGAAAATATGAATAGACCAATCATAAGCACTGAAATTGAAACTGTGATTAAAAATCTTCCAACAAACAAAAGCCCAGGACCAGATGGCTTCACAGACGAATTCTATCAAACATTTAGAGAAGAGCTAACACCTATCCTTCTCAAACTCTTCCAAAATATATCAGAGGGAGGAACACTCCCAAACTCATTCTATAAGGCCACTATCACCCTGATACCAAAACCAGAGAAGTATGTCACAAAGAAAGAAAACTACAGGCCAATATCACTGATGAACATAGATGCAAAAATCCTCAACAAAATACTAGCAAACAGAATCCAATAGCACATTAAATGGATCATACACCATGATCAAGTGGGGTTTATTCCAGGAATGCAAGGATTCTTCAATATACGCAAATCAATCGACGTGATACACCATATTAACAAATTGAAGGAGAAAAACCATATGCTCATCTCAATAGATGCAGAGAAAGCTTTTGACAAAATTAAACACTGGTTTATGTTAAAAACCCTGCAGAAAGTAGGCATAGAGGGAAACTTTCCTCAACATAATAAAGGCCATATATGACAAACCCACAGCCAATATCGTCCTCAATGGTGAAAAACTGAAAGCATTTCCTCTAAGATCAGGAACAAGACAAGGCTGCCCACTCTCACCACTGTTATTCAACATAGTTTTGGAACTTTTAGCCACAGCAGTCAGAGAAGAAAAGGAAATAAAAGTAATTCAAATCGGAAAAGAAGAAGTAAAGCTGTCACTATTTGCAGATGACATGATACTATACATAGAGAATCCTAAAAATGCTACCAGAAAACTACTAGAGCTAATCAATGAATTTGGTAAAGTAGCAGGATACAAAACTAATGCACAGAAATCTCTCACATTCCTATACACTAATGATGAAAAATCTGAAAGTGAAATCAAGAAAACACTCCCATTTACCATTGCAACAAAAAGAATAAAATATCTAGGAATAAACCTACCTAAGGAGACAAAAGACCTGTGTGTGGAAAATTATAAGACACTGATGAAAGAAATTAAAGATGCTACAAATAGGTGGAGAGATATACCATGTTCTTGGATTGGAAGAATCAACATTGTGAAAATGACTCTACTACCCAAAGCAACCTACAGATTCAATGCAATCCCTATCAAACTACCACTGGCATTTTTCACAGAACTAGGACAAAAAATTTCACAATTTGCATGGAAACACAAAAGACCCCGAATAGCCAAAGCAATCTTGAGAACGAAAAACGAAGCTGGAGGAATCAGGCTCCCTGACTTCAGACTATCCTCCAAAGCTACAGTAATCAAGACAGTATGGTACTGGCGCAAAAGCAGAAAGATAGATCAATGGAACAGGATAGAAAGCCCAGAGATAAACCCACGCACATATGGTCACCTTATCTTTGATAAAGGAGGCAGGAATATACAGTGGAGAAAGGACAGCCTCTTCAATAAGTGGTGCTGGGAAAACTGGACAGGTACATGTAAAAATATGAGATTAGATCACCCCCTAACACCATACACAAAAATAAGCTCAAAATGGATTAAAGACCTAAATGTAAGGCCAGAAACTATCAAACTCTTAGAGGAAAACCTAGGCAGGATACACTATGACATAAATCCCAGCAAGATCCTTTTTGACCCACCTCCTACAGAAATGGAAATAAAAACAAAAATAAACAAATGGGACCTAATGAATCTTCAAAGCTTTTGCACAGCGAAGGAAACCATAAACAAGACCAAAAGACAACCCTCAGAATGGGAGAAAATATTTGCAAATGAAGCAACTGACAAAGGATTAATCTCCAAAATTTATAAGCAGCTTATGCAGCTTAATAACAAAAAAACAAACAACCCAATCCAAAAATGGGCAGAAGACCTAAACAGACATTTCTCCAAGGAAGATATACAGATTGCCAACAAACACATGAAAGAATGCTCAACATTACTAATCATTAGAGAAATGCAAATCAAAACTAGAATGAGATATCATCTCACACCAGTCAGAATGGCCATCATCAAAAAATCTAGAAACAATAAATGCTGGAGAGGGTGTGGAGAAAAGGGAACACTCTTGCACTGTTGGTGGGAATGTAAATTGATACAGCCACTGTGGAGAACAGTATGGAGGTTCCTTAAAAAACTACAAATAGAACTACCGTATGACCCAGCAATCCCACTACTGGGCATATACCCTGAGAAAACCATAATTCAAAAAGAGTCATCTACCAAAATGTTCATTGCAGCTCTATTTACAATAGCCAGGACATGGAAGCAACATAAGTGTCCATCGACTGATGAATGGATAAAGAAGATGTGGCACATATATACAATAGAATATTACTCAGCCATAAAAAGAAACAAAATTGAGCTATTTGTAATGAGGTGGATAGACCTAGAGTCTGTCATACAGAGTGAAGTAAGTCAGAAAGAGAGAGACAAATACCGTACGCTAACACATATATACGGAATTTAAGAAAAAAAAATGTCATGAAGAACCTAGGGGTAAAACAGGAATAAAGACACAGACCTACTAAAGAATGAACTTGAGGATATGGGGAGGGAGAAGGGTAAGCTTTGACAAAGCGAGAGAGAGGCATGGACATATATACACTACCAAACATAAGGTAGATAGCTAGTGGGAAGCAGCCGCATAGCACAGGGAAATCAGCTCGGTGCTTTGTGACCGCCTGGAGGGGTGGGATAGGGAGGGTGGGAGGGAGGGAGACGCAAGAGGGAAGAGATATGGGAACATATATATATATATATATATATATATATAACTGATTCATTTTGTTATAAAGCAGAAACTAACACACCATTGTAAAGCAATTATACTCCAATAAAGATGTTAAAGAAAAAAAAAAACCATGGCTAGCCTGGAATTTCCAACAGAAGTGAGAAATGTCATTTACTTATGTCTATATAGATAGATAGATATTTACGGATATATGTTATGTATACCTTAGTATTATAAAGGCATAACATGCTGATTAAAGACAATTTGAAAAAACTACATAATTAAAACTTTTTAAATTACTTTGAGCTCATTTTAATTTAGCAAAATCCTTACTTACCAAAATAATCATTTGCCAACATTTTTAGTTTGCTTTCTCAGTTATTGTTTTCTGCTTTTTTTCTTTTAGATAGTATTACTATATTATTACTTTATATCTTTTTTCTTAGTATTAAGGTATTTTAATATTACTATATTTGTAAAATTTTAATAGCTGAGGAACAGTCAATTGAGTAAATTCATTATTGTTTAATCATTCTCCTAATGTGAGAAGTTTAGATCGTTTCCAATACCAGGTATTGTGTAAGCCTTAATTTTCCTTTGATTGGTAGGTTGGGTCCTGGTGAGTCTGGGTTTGCATCCTCTCCTTCCTCCCTCTCCCAGCCCTTAATATATGACCAAGAAGCCGGGAGGGAGATCTTGGCCCAGGGCTCTTAGTACACTGTGTTAGTAGAACTCCCAGTTTGTTGTCCAGAATGAACATCGTTGGCCCCCAGGGACACTTGCTTTAGTGCAGAGAAAGGAATCCACGCCTGGGTGGCAAAGAGGAAACCTGGCTTCCAGTCCTGGCTGTGAGTTCACTGCTGTGTGACACTGGGCTTGTGTCCTCACCTCTCTGATCCCCCAGTTTCCTCTCATTTGAGAGAATGACCAGTTAGTCTATGGACTTCACTAGCTCTGCTGCTCTTTAGATTTATCTCATCTCTGAACTGCCTTAGTATGAAGAATTCTCTGGCAACTCCCTTCCATTCTGATTGGTCAGGCCTTTTCTTGGGGGTATTTGGTGGCTCAGTTCAGGGGTTGAGATCCCCTCCCCCACCTCCGTGCCTTTGCCCACACGGTTTCTTTCCTCCACCTGTATTGCCTTTCTTCCCAACTCAGAGATGATGCTTGAGCAGTGCCCAGCTCAGGGTGCCGGCTTTGTTTTCGTTTATTCTACTCAGTACAAAACACAGCTCAGATACCCCCTTCCTTGATGAAGTCTCTCTAACTGGGCCGCCGCAGCTCCGTGTCCTGGCCCCCATGGGAGCCCTTGTCGTGGCGTTTGATGCTACTGCCCTTGCCCGCACGGACTGTGAGGTCCTCGTGGCACACATCAAGGCTCACTGCTCTGTGGCAAGGTGCCTGGCACCAAGTGGCTGTTCGTGACTGTGTGGAATAAGGGAATAAAAGCGCACCACCCCGGGGCTTCCCTGGTGGCACAGTGGTTAAGAATCCACCTGCCAATGCAGGGGACAGGGGTTCGAGCCCTGGTCTGGGAAGATCCCACATGCCGTGGAGCAACTAAGCCCGCATGCCACAACTACTGAGCCTGTGTGCTGCAACTACCGAAGCTTGCATGCCTAGAGCCTGTGTTCTGCAACAAGAGAAGCCACCGCAATGAGAAGCCCGCACACCGCAACAAAGAGTAGCCCCCACTCACCCCAACTAGAGAAACCCTGCGCGCAGCAATGAAGACCCAGTGCAGCGAAAAATAAACACAAATAAATAAGTAAATTTATTTTTTTTAAAAAAATAAATAATAATAATAATAAAAAATAAAAAAAAATAGCGCACTGCTCCGAGCAAGCTGACTTGCTGGCAGAATAAACACAAACCACCCTCCTCAACTGCAAAACAGGAAAGCAACTTGGGGAGGTTTCCTCTGTTTCCCTTGTTGGAGCAGAGGATGCACGTTTTTAGGGCTGAGCAGGTCCAAGGTGAAGGGTTTTACCTCACCAGCATATCCGTTTCCAGCATCCCTTTAAATGCGAGTTAGAGTCTCTCCCCAGGGATATCTGGCAGATTCCACTTCACTCTGAATAATTTTCATCCTCTTTAGGCAGAGAGGTGGGTATGGAATGTGGGCGTTACCTGGCTGCGTCTGAAGTCCTGGGTCTGCGCTCAAAGTTGTCTCATTTCTATTCCCTCCACCTCCCGCCTTCCCAGCTCTGAGAGGGGCCCACTCTTGGTGCCCCTCCCTGTGCGGACACAGAGGCAGAAATAAAACTGAGTAGCCCTCGCTCGTTTGATCTCCACCACCACCTTTCCAGGTAGGTTTTACATCCCCATTTTCACAGCTGAGGAAGCTGAGACCCAGAGAACTTTGTTAACCTGCCCGAGTCACAGAGGCTACGTGGCCGAGGTGCGATTCAAACTTGGGTCTAAATTGAGGGCTTCTCAGGGGCAGCTTCTGTGCTAAAGAATCTTTACAAGGATGAACCCATTTACTTCCTAGGAACCCTCAGGAAACCCCAGGAGACAGCTGGATTAGCCCCATTTTGCAGTAAGATACTGAAACTGGGGCACAAGAGGGAAAGCAAAGCAGCTGTGCAAGGTCACAGGGCTACTAACCGGCTTGCCCTCATCGTGTCTGACTCAGGACTAGGTCTCTATCTGTGCCTCTTCTTCCTCTGCCTGGTGGCAGAGGCAACAACAACAGGGAAGATCCCACATGCCGTGGAGCAACTAAGCCCGTGCGCCACAACTACTGAGCCTGCGCTCTAGAGCCCGCGAGTCACAACTACTGAGCCCGTGTGCTGCAACTACTGAAGCCTGCCCGCCTAGAGCCTGTGCTCCACAACAAGAGAAGCCACTGCAATGAGAAGCCCTCCTCACCGCAACGAAGAGTAGCCCCTGTTCGCCGCAACTAGAGAAAGCCCGTGCGCAGCAACGAAGACCCAACGCAGCCAAAAATAAATAAATAAAATAAATAAATTTATAAAAAAAAAAAATACAGAGCTGAGGATGCCACTCACTCCTTGGAAATGCTTTCATGGTTTCCCATTGCTCTTAAGAAAATAGCCAAAATCCTTGCCTTGACCATCCCACGGGAGGGCCTTTCTCCCTCACTACAGTTCAGCCACCTTGATGTTTCGGTTTCTTGGTTTGCTCTTTTCCACCTTGGGATGTTTTGCTCTTCGTAGTCTTTTAGTTTAAAATATTCTCTATGCTATGCCAGGCCCACCTCTTATCTTTTAAATCTTGTCTTTAGTGTCTGTTCCTCAGAGAACCACCCCTAACACCTGCAGAGCTCTACCATCTCCTCTCGTAGTTCTTCCCTTTTGTGATATTTATCATCACGTATCATCAATTCTTTATTTAATGTAGGCAACATTTCAGTGTTGATCCCTCACTGGTATGTAAGCTCCCTTGTGGGGCAGGGGCTTCCTGTCCCGGACTCTAGTACCTGATGCCGTGCAATATGTACGTAGTAGACCTGTGACAGATATTTCCTGAATAAAGGATGTTAAGGAGTGAGTTATTCTTACCTTGGAAGCTATTTCCTGCAGACACCTGAATTTTCCAAGCCCGACTTTTGCAGACGCTCTTCTTGGAAACCTCTTTCAAATGAAGTTGTCCTTACACTCCGAACATCAACGGCTACGGGGAACACACAACGGCAACGAATTTCTGCTTGTAATTAAATTACAGCGAATGAAATAAGTGACACGTTGATCTTTCTCCCTGCTCACATATCTGGGTCTGTGTGTTGCATACTAATTTCTGATCTAAATCAATTAAAGTCCTTTGGAAAAAAAGGACTGTCCTTTAGAACAGAAGTAAGAGAAATGTTTGGAGAATTGCGGAAGACAGCTGGGCTCTTGAAGAGAGATTGGAAGGGGCAGAAGGGAGGGAACTTTCAGGTCCCGTAGCTTTGCTTTCACCGGACGAGTGAGATCTGGGTTTTGAGACTTAATCAACCTGGATTGTGGAAATGTACCTCACTGTGAATCGTCTCGGTCCTCAGGAGAGGCAAATAACAAGAAAACAACAGGATCTCAGGGATTTAGTCTAAACAATCAGCATCTCTGAGCTGCCCCGTGGCTAATATGGCTTTAGGGCAGCTTTCTTCTCCAGCTACAGTACCAGGTGGGGAGAACTGATGTTGGTAATGAGGGTCTGGAGGCCTCATAGCATCTCAGACACCTGGGGACGGCTTGACTGCTTTCCGACTGCTCTTACTTACTCAGGCAGGAAAGTAAAATCTACATTAAGATTCATAAAAATTTTACATGTTCTCTTGCGAATTGCTGTCTCAGTCATTCAAGAAATCTGTGTTCAGTTTATATAACAGGGGACCCAGACACAGTGTCTGTCCTTGAGGTCTGCGCGTGGGGAAGAGAGTAGCAAGTGCTCTAGACAAGGCGTAATCATTGGCTTGGAGGTGCTGTAATAAAACATACGCCACCTGCTACTGTATAGGTGCATCTCTTGTGGTAGCGGGGCTTTATTGGGTTGTATCCTGATAAAAGTAGTCAGTTTAATCTATAGAAAAAAATCCTGCATGTCAAGGGAGAGCTCTCTGAAAATATTCTCACTGTCGATCACCAGTGGAAGAGGCAGGGTTCTCAGACAGGAAAGTGAACCTTGGAAAGCATTAGGTGGGAAGGATGGAGAACTCCTGGTTTTCTCAGGGCCTCCTTTGGTTCTACTTTTAAGGCCTTAAGATGTCTAGACTCACCTGTGGTAACTTACCCTGTGTCAGGTATTGGGCTAAATTTCTTTATATAGGAATCCCAGCCCTACAATGGAAGGAGTGATTATCTCCAGTTTTACAGAAAGGGAGACTGAGACTCTGAGAGAGTAAGAGTTTTATAACTAGTAAAGGAGATGGTCTTGGGATTCAATACAAGGTCTGTGTGAACATACAGCTTACACTTTTACCCATGGAGCTATGATGTATTCTGGATGGTGAGCTTGAAGCAGTGATGTGTTGACAACTGTTTAACAACTAGCTCTGAAAAATAGATAAATAAACAATGCCCTGCTTTTTGCTGATTTCTGTGGTGTAAATACTCCCACCATGGCTGATTTCAAGCTACCAACATGAAGGCGCTCACTGAACAGGGAGGTGGGAAGAGATACGCACAGCTGAGCCGACTAAGGCACACCTCTGAAGTCACCCACACGATCGAAACAAGCTAGAAGCTTCTACAGGGTGAAGCCTACAAGCTCCGGAGAAGAAAGCCTAGTACTGAGCTGAGTGAAGGCTTGAGAGCTAGTTTATTCACATACATATTGCTCTCTTTCTTCTCTTGTTTTCCAGAAGATTTACTGAAGCCCTGAATGGACGCCTCTCCTTGCTCAGCTGTACCACAAAAAATTTAGGAAAGGGGGGAAGCCCCCCTCACCCACTCCACCAGTCTCCAGTGGTGGCGGCAGAAGATGCTTAGTGAGACATCCCCAAGGGCACAGGGAACCTTGGGTAGTAGGGCTATAGCTCTTCCTCCTCTCAGGAAAATCTTCCATTGCTTATTTCAGGGAGATGGCATTTTTCCCCTAGAGAAGCTTGGAAATGTTCTCTGGGATAACTGAGCTCTAGCTCAGTTTTCCCTCATTGTCTGTGGCCACCTCTTGACCTTCAACCCCAAGGTCATCATCCCCCTAGTTTTTCCTTTACTGTCAGCGTTCCCTTCAATGTGTGATTCTTGGACCACCCGTAGCCAAATCAACCTAGAGGGCTTGATGAAAATGCAGATTCCAGGCCCAGGGAGCTGCACGAAACATGCTCCCCAGTGGATCATTATGTTCAATATTCGAGAGTCATTTCTCTAAACTGTATTTTCTCAAATGTCTCCGACAGAACTA
This sequence comes from Globicephala melas, assembly GCF_963455315.2. Classification (NCBI taxonomy): domain Eukaryota; kingdom Metazoa; phylum Chordata; class Mammalia; order Artiodactyla; family Delphinidae; genus Globicephala; species Globicephala melas. The sequence goes on from NC_083321.1 coordinate 63,533,288, forward strand.
GGGGTCATAAGATATTAACAAGCATTATGTAAAAAAAAGCACGAAAGAGGCCTCAATGGCAGGCGTCTGCAAAGAGTTAAAAATCGAGTGGTGGCATCTTTCTGTACGGCCCTTGAGCTAAGAATGGCTTTTGAATTTTTAAAGTATCGTACAAAAAAAAAATAAACTTGACTGTAGGAACACTTGGCACCTTTAATAACCTAATGTGTACCAGGGCTCTTCAAGAGGGTGAATAGCATCTCTCAATCATGAGAACACGGAATTTCTCCTCTATGATTACTATGGTTTTTGTTTGTTTGTTTGTTTTTGCGGTACGCGGGCCTCTCACTGTTGTGGCCTCTCCCGTTGCGGAGCACAGGCTCTGGACGCGCAGGCTCAGCGGCCATGGCTCATGGGCCCAGCCGCTCCGCGGCATGTGGGATCTTCCCGGACCGGGGCACGAACCTGTGTCCCCTGCATCGGCAGGTGGACTCTCAACCACTGCGCCACCAGGGAAGCCCCTATTACTATGTTTTTATAGAGCATATTATGGAACGAGTGTTCTGTAGAATACGCTCTGAGAAACACTGTTCTAAACAAATTAATTCCAATCCAAACTTGGCAATCAGTTTCCCTTGAATCTTTCATTGTGATATTTTCTTTTATCTTGGTCAGGGATGCGATTCTTTCTCATGACTCCGTGGATTCAGTTCATTCTTCCAGGCTTTCTGGTCAAGTCTTCTCTTTCCCATCCTCTACCTACCATTGCCTACATCAGTCACAATCTTTTCTTTTCCAAACTTTTAGAGCATGTAGTGTTCGTCCAGTAAAACCAAGACTTTCTGAAGCTCCAAGCAAATGAAGGGTTCCAGAAAACAATAGTATTTTCTGGCTATCTGAGGGGTTACCATTTTTGGCATGAAAACATTATTTAAGCTAATTCTTTTGGACAGCAAACCATACTGAATAATTCTTTAATTGAACATAATTTAACTTTATTTTCATGACATGGTGCAGAGGGAAGACCATTTGATGGAAAGATGAGAAAAGTTGTGTTTCCAGCTGAGTTCCACGACTAATGAGATGAGGGGCCTGAAAAGTCACTTTTCCTCCCTGGCCTCTGATAAAATGGGGTTATTGGCTTAGACGTTCTTCAAGGTTCCTCCGAGGTCTAACATTCCATGATGTTCTGGTATTGCAGAGTTCCAGTAACGGGAAAGGGATGAGGCAAGTGCACTCAAGTTTCTATTAGATTTATATCTGATGATTTCTTACTAGCCACACAAATCAGTTACTACTGCTAAATCATGTTTACCATACAGATTTTAAAAAACATTCTAATTGATACTTAATTCTACTTGGTGAGCAAAATTCAAATTTTTGCACAGCAACAGATTAGAAGTCAAAGATTTTCTTAATACTATTAAGTGGATTTTCTTCTTCATGAGTTGAGTCTGGAAAGGCTTTGATCATGGGCCTTGACAGAATGTTGGTATTTTTATGCCTTTTAGAAAGCCCCAGCTGTCTGAGAGACTCTGTCCCTGTGGTCTCACAAATCTGACTTGATCACTCTTAATTTATTTCTCAGATAAAGCTATTGGGTGTGGGAGAGTTGCTTTTTCCTTTACAGGAAGGTCACCAACTTCAATTTTGTGGATTTCTATTTATTAGTTGATGCCACTGGCATGCAAAATTTGGCTAGGCTATCACTCTGCTTCCAAATCCTTCCATCATCTCTGACTTTCCAGTGAATTCCCATCAGAGACTGTCCCAACAGTTCTGTTTTCTCCCCAAGCTTCACCCCGTCCCATCCTTCTCAGCCGAGCAAGAGGCTGTACTTTTCTTCTCCATCTCAAAGCTCTTAAAGCACACAGTGATTTTCCTTTCCTCATTCATTCATTCATTCAAAATCTCTTGAATGTTCAATCGATATGAATTGGGCATAGGCGTTCCCCCTCGAGGTACTTCCACTCTGGTGGGGGGTGTAGTGTATCTTACAAGTCTTTGAACACCAAAGGGGAAGCATTTACTTTGCTTGTATGGAAGAATCAGGAAAGTTCCCCCAGAGAAAGTGATCTGTGAGTCATGTCTGAGAGGGCGAGTCAGAGTTCAATAGGAGACAATTTGGTGACCAGCACTCCAGGTGGAGGGAACAATGTGTACAAGACCATGAAGGCATGAGATAGTGTGACATGATCATAGACAGAGTGAGAGAGGGCCTAGAAAACAGGACATGTTGGAGCCGTGTTGGGAGAGGAGCTGGAAAAGCTGGTAGGAGCTCCATCATCTGGGGGGAAGAAGTGTCTTCCCTCATCTGTGCTCCTGGCACCACTCCCTTCTCCAGCATCTTGCTTCTGAGTTCTCCTTTTCTTTGGTATCTTATTTTTCAGCTCACAGAGAGGTGCAGTTCTTATCTTTCTTACAAACACACACAAACACACACACACACCAACTTCACCCCACTCTGCTTTGGGCTTCCGTCTCATAGTCCTTATACCTAGTTTCAAGTTCTTGAGAGAGCAGGTTGTCTCACTTTCTCTGCTTCTTCACCTCTCATTCTCTCTACCTCATCGCAGTCTGGCTTGAGACAAAATAAGAAGTGTGCTTGGGCACATCATCCAATCCTAAAGTTGTACATCTAAAGCCTATGAGTCAAAGTTTTTTCTTCACCCCACTGTGAATTTTAAGGAATGCCATTTTATTTTCTTCCTTATTTATTTGCAGCTCATGTAGACTCAGTTCCTCTCTGAACATGTTTTAATTTACTTAAAACAAGTCTATCCTCTTTCCCCTGCACAATTATGTAAAGCCAATGGCTCCTTTAATTCCAAGGCCATGGTGTTCCCCTGTTGATGCAAAGGCTGAAACAGGGATCCAGCTTCTGGGGAGGGTGGCTGGGCTGTGGCAGGGCGGCCAGAGCATGGCATCCCGAGCGTCCCCTCAGAGCTTCTTGGAAGGAGCTCGGAAATTCGCAGTGAGTCACATGACTAGCCTCAGAGTGGCCAAGTTTCCAGAAAACAGAAATCAACACATATATAGAGACGTAAGCCCATATGATGACAGTCGTGTTAAACTGCAAAATGCTGAAAATGATTTATTAATGCCAGCTTAGTTGACATAGAAGAGGAGCAGAGGAGTTACATCTTAAGAGAGTGTCCACTTCCTAATTCAGGTTGTCATTTCTGGCTCATGGTTTGGCAGCAAAAGACTAAAGCAGTTGTCACACTAAACCGAATTGTGGAGAAATAATAGGTTAAGTGTGCACAGTACTGGCCAACAAAACGCGAAGGAGAGATGCTACTTAAGGAAACGGGATTCAGTGTGACAGTCTTCTTCCTGTCAGAAGACGTGAAGTCCTATTACACAGTCCATCTGTTGTAGTTAGGAACTACCAATAGTGGTGAAGCCAGAACAGTATCTCAGAAGCAAGAAGAACTGCAATCCTGCAGGCTGTGGAACAAAAACCATATTCACAAAAAGATAGACAAGATGAAAAGGCAGAGGGCTATGTACCAGAGGAAGGAACAAGTTAAAACCCCAGAAAAACAACTAAATGAAGTGGAGATAGGCAACCTTCCAGAAAAAGAATTCAGAATAATGATAGTGAAGATGATCCAGGACCTAGGAAAAAGAATGGAGGAAAAGATCGAGAAGATGCAAGAAATGATTAACAAAGACCTAGAAGAATTAAAGAACAAACAAACAGAGATGAACAATACAATAACTGAAATGAAAACTACACTAGAAGGAATCAATAGCAGAATAACTGAGGCAGAAGAACGGATAAGTGACCTGGAAGACAGATGGTGGAATTCACTGCTGTGGAACAGAATAAAGAGAAAAGAATGAAAATAAATGAAGACAGCCTAAGAGACCCTGGGACAACATTAAATGCAACAACATTCGCATCATAGGGGTTTCAGAAGGAGAAGAGAGAGAGAAAGGACCCGAGAAAATATTTGAAGAGATTATAGTTGAAAATTTCCCTAACATGGGAAAGGAAAAGAGATTATAGTTGAAAATTTCCCTAACATGGGAAAGCCACCCAAGTCCAGGAAGTGCAGAGAGCCCCATAGAAGATAAACCCAAGGAGAAACACGACGAGACACATAGTAATCAAATTGGTAAAAATTAAAGACAAAGAAAAATTATTGAAAGCAGCAAGGGAAAAATGACAAATAACATACAAGGGAACTCCCTAAGGTTAACAGCTGATTTCTCAGCAGAAACATTACAAGCCAGAAAGGAGTGGCATGATATACTTAAAGTGATGAAAGGGAAGGACCTACAGCCAAGATTACTCTACCCGGCAAGGATCTCATTCAGATTCAATGGAGAAATCAAAAGCTTTACAGACAAGGAAAAACTAAGAGAATTCAGCAAAACCAAACCAGCTCTACAACAAATGCTAAAGGAACTTCTCTAAGTGGGAAACACAAGAGAAGAAAAGGACCTACAAAAGCAAACCCAAAACAATTAAGAAAATTGTCATAGGAACATACATATCGATAATTACCTTAAATGTAAATGGATTAAATGCTCCAAACAAAAGACACAGGCTTGCTGAATGGACACAAAAATAAGACCCATATATATGCTGTCTACAAGAGACCCACTTCAGACCTAGGGACACATTCAGACTGAAAGTGAGAGGATGGAAAAAGATATTCCATGCAAATGGAAATCAAAAGAAAGCTGGAGTAGCAATACTCATATCAGATAAAATAGACGTTTCTTTTTCTTTTTTTACATCTTTATTGGGGTATAATTGCTTTACAATGGTGTGTTAGTTTCTGCTTTATAACAAACTGAATCAGTTATACATATACATATGTTCCCATATCTCTTCCCTCTTGCATCTCCCTCCCTCCCACCCTCCCTATCCCACCCCTCCAGGCGTCACAAAGCACCAAGCTGATCTCCCTGTGCTATGCAGCTGCTTCCAACTAGCTATCTACCTTATGCTTGGTAGTATATATATGTCCAAGCCTCTCTCTCGTTTTGTCACAGCTTACCCTTCCCCCTCCCCAAAATAGACTTTAAAATAAAGAATATTACAAGAGACAAGGAAGGACACTACATAATGATCAAGGGATCAATCCAAGAAGAAGATATAACAATTATAAATATATATGAACCCAACATAGCAGCACCTCAATACATAAGGCAACTGCTAACAGCCCTAAAAGAGGAAATTGACAGTAACACAAAAATAGTGGGGGACTTTAACACCTCACTTACACCAATGGACAAATCATCCAAAATGAAAATAAATAAGGAAACAGAAGTTTTAAATGACACAATAGACCAGAAAGGTTTAATTAATATTTATAAGACATTCCATCCCAAAACAGCACATTACACTTTCTTCTCAAGTGCGCACGGAACATTCTCCAGGATAGATCACATCTTGGGTCACAAATCGAGCCTCAGTAAATTTAAGAAAATTGAAATCATATCAAGCATCTTTTCTGACCACAACTCTATAAGATTAGAATTGAATTACAGGGGAAAAAATGTGAAAAACACAAACACATGGAGGCTAAAAAATACATTACTAAATAACCAAGAGATCACTGAAGAAATCAAAGAGGAAATAAAAAAATACCTAGAGACAATTGACAATGAAAACACTACGATCTAAAACCTATGGGATGCAGCAAAAGCAGTTCTAAGAGGGAAGTTTATAGCTATACAAGCCTACCTCAGGAAACAAGAAAAATCTCAAACAATCTAACCTTACACCTAAAGGTACTAGAGAAAGAAGAACAAACAAAACCCAAAATTAGCATAAGGAAAGAAATCATAAAGATCAGAGCAGAAATAAATGAAATAGAAACAAAGAAAACAATAGCAAAGATCAATAAAACTAAAAGCTGGTTCTTTGAGAAGATAAACAAAATTGATAAACCGTTAGCCAGACTCATCAAGAAAAAGAGGGAGATGACTCAAATCAATAAAATTAGAAATGAAAAAGGAGAAGTTACAACAGACAGCACAGAAATACAAAGCATCCTAAGAGACTACTACAAGCAACTCTATGCCAATAAAATGGACAACCTGGAAGAAATGGACAAATTCTTAGAAAGGTAAAACCTTCCAAGACTGAACCAGGAAGAAATAGAAAATATGAACAGACCAATCACAAGTAATGAAATGGAAACTGTGATTAAAAATCTTCCAACAAACAAAAGTCCAGGACCAGATGGCTTCACAGGTGAATTCTATCAAACATTTTGAGAAGAGCTAACACCCATCCTTCTCAAACTCTTCCAAAAAATTGCAAAGGAAGGAACACTCCCAAACTCATTCTACGAGGCCACCATCACCCTGATACCAAAACCAGACAAAGATACTACAAGAAAAGAAAGTTACAGACCAATATCACTGATGAATATAGATGCAAAAATCCTCAACAAAATACTAGCAAACAGAATTCAACAACATATTAAAAGGATCATACACCACGATCAAGTGGGATTTATCACAGGGATGCAAGGATTCTTCAATATATGCACATCAATCAATGTGATACACCATATTAACAAATTGAAGAATAAAAACCATATGATCATCTCAATAGATGCAGAAAAAGTTTATGACAAAACTCAACACCGATTTATGATAAAAACTCCCCAGAAAGTGGGTATAGAGGGAACCTATGTCAACATAATAAAGGCCATATATGATAACCCACAGCAAACATCATTCTCAATGGTGAAAAACTGAAAACATTTCCTCTGAGATCAGGAGCAAGACACGGATGTCCACTCTCACCACTATTATTCAACATAGTTTTGGAAGTCTTAGCCACGATAATCAGAGAAGAAAAAGAAATAAAAGGAATACAAATTGGAAAAGAAGTAAAACTGTCACTGTTTGCAGATGACATGAGACTATACATAGAGAATCCTAAAGATGCCACCAGAAAACTACTAGAGCTAATCAATGAATTTCGTAAAAGTGCAGGATACAAAATTAGTGCACAGAAATCTCTTGAATTCCTATACACTAATGATGAAAACTCTGAAAGAGAAATTAAGGAAACACTCTCATTTAGCATTGCAACAAAAAGAATAAAATACCTAGGAATAAACCTACCTAGGGAGACAAAAGACCTTTATGCAGAAAACTATAAGACACTGATGAAAGAAATTAAAGATGATACCAACAGATGGAGAGATATACCATGTTCTTGGATTTAAAGAATCAATATTGTGAAAATGACTATACTACCCAATGCAATCTACAGATTCAATGTAATCCCTATCAAATTACCAATGGCATTTTTTACGGAACTAGAGCAAAACATCTTAAAATTTGTATGGAGACACAAAAGACCCCAAATAGTGAAAGCAGTCTTGAGGGAAAAAAACGGAGCTGGAGGAATCAGACTCTGTGACTTCAGAATATACTACAAAGCTACAGTAATCAGGACAATATGGTACTGGCACAAAAACAGAAACATAGATCAATGGAACAACATAGAAAGCCCAGAGATAAACCCATGCATCTATGGTCAACTAATCTATGACAAAGGAGGCAAGGATATACAATGGAGAAAAGACAATCTCTTCAATAAGTGGTGCTGGGAAAACTGGACAGCTACATGTAGAAGAATGAAATTAGAACACTCCCTAAGACCATACACAAAAATAAACTCAAAATGGATTAGAGACCTAAATGTAAGACCGGACACTGTAAAACTCTTAGAGGAAAACATAGGAAGAACACCCTTTGACATAAATCACAGCAAGATCTTTTTTGATCCACCTTCTAGAGTAATGGAAATAAAAACAAAAATAAACAAATGGGACCTAGTGAAACTTCAAAGTTTTTGTATAGCAAAGGAAACCATAAACAAGGCAAAAAGACAACCCTCAAAATGGGAGTAAATATTTGCAAACAAATCAACGGACAAAGGATTAATATCCAAAATATATAAACAGCTCATCATTTCAACATTAAAAAAACAAACAACGCAATCCAAAAATGGGCAGAAGACCTGAATAGACATATCTCCAAAGAAAACATACAGATGGCCAAGAAGCACATGAAAAGCTGCTCAGCATCAATAATTATTAGAGAAATGCAAATCAAAACTACAATGAGATATCACCTCACCCCAGTTCGAATAGGCATCATCAGAAAATCTACAAGCAACAAATGCTGGAGAGGGCATGGAGAAAAGGGAACCCTCTTACACTGTTCGTGGAAATGTAAATTGATATAGCCACTATGGAGAACAGTATGGAGGTTCCTTAAAAAACTAAAAATTAAAAACTAAACTTAAAAACTAAGAATTAACATACGACCCTGTAATCCCTCTACTGGGCATATACCCAGAGAAAACCATAATTCAAAAAGACACATGCACCCCAATGTTCATTGCAGCACTATTTACAATATCCATGTCATGGAAGCAACCTAAATGTCCATCGACAGACGAATGGATAAAGAAGATGTGGTACATATATACAATGGAATATTACTCAGCCATAAAAAGGAATGAAACTGGGTCATTTGTTGAGACATGGATGGATCTAGAGACAGTCATACAGAGTGAGGTAAGTCAGAAAGAGAAAAACAAATATCGTATATTAGCGCATATATGTGGAACCTAGAAAAATGGTACAGATGAACCGGTTTGCAGGACAGAAATTGAGACACAGATGTAGAGAACAAACGTATGGACACCAAGGGGGAAAAGTGGCGGCGTGGTGGTGGTGGTGGTGGTGTGATGAATTGGGCAATTGGGATTGACATGTATACACTGATGTGTATAAAATTGATGACTAATAAGAACTTGCTGTATAAAAAAAAAGATTAAAAAAATAATAATAAATTACAGAACAGTATCTCACTTTCATTATACTACCTGGCCAGATTTCGGAGTGCCTGAATCACCAGTTTCATTTCTCAATTTCTTATTTAAAGTGCGAGAATCTGGCTCCTTGAATTCTGAACACGGGCCTGCGGTGATCCGCCGTAGTGCCGGCATCGGGTGGTCAGGCACCTTTTCTCTGGTGGACACTTGTCTTGTTCTGATGGAAAAAGGAGACAATATTAACATTAAACAACTGTTACTGAGTATGAGAAAATGCTGAATGGGGCTGACTCAGACACCAGATCCACTCAGATTTTCATACATGACTCTAATAGAAGGAGCGAAGTTTCTAAAGGGAGATTCAAGTGTACAGAAATGGTGGAAAGAACTTTCTAACGAAGACGTTATGTCCTGTTTTTGATCAGTCACCATCCAAAATAATGAGTGAAAAATACAATGGCAACAGGATAGGCCTAGAAGAAAAACTGACAGGTGACAGATATACAGGACTGTCCTAAAAATGCAATATACTCCTGAGGAAAACAGTGAGAGTGCCCTGCGCAAGCGCCTTCTGGGGGACAGGAAAGAGCACAGCTCAGAAGGTGTAGCAGATGAAGCAGAGGCTGAACGAGACCAAACGAAAAAAGGAAAAGACGGTTTTATTGGCAACCTATTCTCACTAAGATGGGGTTTGTGTCAGTCATTTTGGTTGGTGCTTTTGTTGGCTGGACACTGTTTTCTCAGCAAAACACCCTATAAATAACTAATTTTGCCCTGCAAGTTTCGGCACTGGTAGCTGACAGTGTTGGGTGAATCACGGGGTTTTTAGCAAATTCCTCAGACCCCAGAAGGTGTGGTTGACTAGACACCCACAGAGAAGTGGGGTGTCCAGTACCCCCAGCACCCCAGGGCGCTGCTCACACTGTACTCACTCCCTAAAATCAAGACTTGAAAACTTCTTAAGATCTGGTACATTTTCAGCTGTATTCATACATGTTAAGTGTAAGATTTCACCTGACCAGACTGAGAAGTTCTTTATCACAAGGATTTGTTTTTGGAGGCTATCTGGATTTTAACCTGCACTTGATATAAGCAATAAATATTGTGGTTTTATCGACATTATTACTGAAAAGAAAATGACCTTTAAGTAATGCGTGTAATGTATAATGTACTGTTGATGTGGGCATCAACATTGTATTTTCTTAACCATTTCAGGGCAAATATATTTTATTAGTACCTATTTAATCTTACTTTTGTAGTTAAATGTGCTTTTTAAAAGCTCAATTTGAAAAAAAATCTGTTACCATAAAAAATAATAAACTATATGTTGATTCAAAAAAAAAAAAAGGTAATCCATCTTCCTTTATCCTCACTCAGAGAAGAAGTGTGTGGTGATGGGCACACAGCAGAAAACAGAATCTGGGCAGCCACGTTTAGCCTGTTTTTGAGTGGAAGAGGAAAATTGCTCTGTAGAGAGATGTGCAGAGGGAAGAGGGAATGGCCCCAAAGAGAGGGGTCTCAATGATGGGTGGGTCTGTGGCCTGGTTTGGAGGGTGTGGGTCCAGTTCCTGGAACCAAGTCTTCCCGGGACCTGTCACCACTTCCTGCCTGTGAATTCATGTTGATATATCTCTTCCTCCAAAAAACTCACCTTTTGCTTAGCGTTGTTCAGGGAAGTTCTGTTTCTTAAAACCAAAACCTTTTAAAGGGACTGATGGAATCCAATTCACATTCAGGTCTCTCTGATCTTCAGATTTGTGGTTTCTTCATGTCCAGTGGTTTGCCCAAGAGAGCACAGATTCAAGTGCTGCATTGAATTAAAGCAGAGTCTGACATACTTTCCATTTTGTCCCTCTAGGATCCTGGCCTAGAACTGAATTTCATAACTTGGGACAGGCTTTTAATGTGCCTGGGGCTCTTTTTCATCATAAATCGTTGGCTGTTACTGCCCTACAGAACTGTTAATGATGTCAGGGGTTTTGGATATTTCCGTGGAAGTTACAATTTCATAGATCACGGATATTCATTCTTTCAAGATTAATCTAATGTTTTTATTTGACAGAACTGTGTTTTGCATTGGGGATGCAGAGAAAAATGAAATACAATCCCTAACCCAAAGGACTCTCAGACTTTTAGAGGATAGATAAAAGTTAAAAAAAATGCTCTTCTTACTGGTGATGAAACTGAACTGAGGCCTAGAATAGAAGATGTGATTTAATCAAAGACTTAATGATAATCTCTTTGTTCTTTCCATGCTGAATATATATCCTGTTTGGATGCTAAATTATTCTAAATCTTTTGGCCCAATTGGAATGGTAGTGGTGGAAAATTGGAGGCTTGCATTATTGACTTCAAAGAGAATGTGGATCCAGCATTCTTGCAAATTATGTAAGTATTAAGATTGCCAGGCATTAAGCCTACTTTTGGAAATAAACAATTGAGTTTTATTTGTTTATTTTATTTATTTATTTGACACAGGGTCATTCTACTTAGTGAAAATGAAATAAATAGATGCAAAATACTTTCAAAATTGCCTAATCAGTTGACTTCTGGTAACAGTGAAATACAATAACTAGGTCAACAAACACATGGTATCAATCTTTGGGAGGCCACCTGAGGCTATTGTACTTGTTATCCTGAACTCATTGATTTTTGTAAAGTCTAGGCAAATATATTGCAAAATGGAAGCAAACTGTCAGCTGAAATGGGGTGAGACACCAGAGGGATGACTTAAAAGCCCTGATACTAGCTAGGCTGGATAGTAGATGGCCAGGGGTAAAAGACAGACAGGAAGAAGGCATTTTGAAAGCACATGAGCTTTGTTGTTGGATGACATGATGAAACTGGTGGCAGGGCTACCTATGCCTTAGGTATTGGAAGGGCTGTCTTGAGGAGCTCAACCTAGGTAGAGAAATGAACTTGGCCTTGAGAGGAGGCAAGGTCAAGGTGGCAAGAGTAGCTGATTGTGTCAAACTTAAGGAGGCAATGAGCAGGTGTGCATTGTGTAGGAAAATGAGCAATAAAGTTAGTGATGTCAAGAGCTACTCATGGAATTATTCAGGGCTGAGTCTGGAGATAGAGTATGCATCAGGTAGGTTGGCCTTAAAAAGTCTCCCTGGGCGACTTCCCTGGTGGTCCAGTGGATAAGACTCTGCACTCCCAATGCAGGGGGCCTGAGTTCGATCTCTGGTCGGGGAACTAGATCCTGCATGTATGCCGCAACCAAGAGTCTACATGCTGCAACGAGGATCCCTCGTGCCACAACTAAGACCCGGTGCAGCCAAAATAAATAACTAACTAAATAAATAAAAGTTAAAAAAAAAAAAGAAGTCTCCCTGGGCTGACACCAGGCAAGAAGCCAAAAATGCAGTACTTGAGAAGGTTTTTTTTTTTTTTTTTTTTTTTTTGCGGTATACGGCCTCTCACTGTTGTGGCTTCTCCCGTTGCGGAGCACAGGCTCCGGACGCGCAGGCTCAGTGGCCATGGCTCACGGGCCCAGCCGCTCCGTGGCATGTGGGATCTTCCCAGACCGGGGCACGAACCCGTGTCCCCTGCATTGGCAGGCGGACTCTCAACCACTGCACCACCAGGGAAGCCCCCGGTTTTACTTTTATTTTATTGATGTTGATCTGGATTAATTCTTCCTGTGTATATTTTATAATAAACTTTGAAGTAGCTGTTAGTTTTTGTTATTGTCATTTGTTTTGCTCTTGAAAAAATGTATTCATTATTGTTGCTTCCACTTTTTTCCCTCTTTGGCCCTTATAGTTATTAAATTCAATTTTCCCAGATAAAATTTTTTAGATGTGAAATTAGCAAGAAGATTGGATCCTTTTGCTAGTTTTACTGAGTGCAGTTTTACCTTTTCACAGTTTTACTTTTTGTTGTTGTTGATTATTTCTTCAAAACAGATTTTTTTCCCCCTCAGGTCATTTGTTTTCTTTTTGCATTTTATAGCATGCCCAATAATACATGATTCTTCAGTTAGTTTTTGCCTATAACAGATTGTAGCCTGTAGAGTTTCCATGGTTGTCAGTTTCATTGCTGTTTTGTGGTAATTCTATCAGTAATACTTATCATGAATTGGAAAAAACAGGTACTGAAAATTTGCTCTTTCTTTTCAACCTCAGATACCTCCAGGATACCTGGTAGTTTTTTCTTTCCTCCAGGAGGGTTTGGGGCTATCAGGCCAAGGATCAGGACTTTTGCCCAACAAGGCTGCTGATGGTGAGAAGCAGAGTTCACTCTGAATTTGTGCGTAAAGGTTGGAAAACACCATGTAAATGAAACAGCCCCCCAGGCCCTACTTATCTTTGTCAGGGGGACAAGCCGTTCCTTTGCTGGCCTTGGCTTCCAAGGTCCCCAGGCTGCCTTGGGGCTGGGCCTTTCATGCTCCTCTGGATCCAGCCAAGTTCCTCTAGGCTTGGAAAGGCTCCAGGCCTCTCTCCAGTTCCCCTACAGAACAAAGCCTCCCTGTAGGCCTGCTTGTCTGAATTCCAGGGGCCACATGTCAATGAAAGCACTTGGAAGTCACAGCCAGTTGTCTCCCTACCACCTCTAACTCTTGCGTTAGGTTCAATCCAGGCCATGGTTGTTATGACCACAAGGTCCATTGGGATTTTCATTATTCATAAGACCATAGAAACGTGGCTAAGAACTAGACAAAACAAAATAAAAACAACCATGAGCTTTCAGTCAATTTTTATTATGAACTGAGCATAAAATTCCATGATTCTTGCCTTGGCATTCTCTAGAGATAAGGGATTCCATGACCTTGTCTGGAGGTGACCCTCCCTGTGTATATGTTTACTGGATCCTACTCAGCTAAAGCCCACGTAGAACACTCTCACTGATGCCCCACGTGATCAGCCTGAGGACGATGGGTAGCCAATATTTATTGTAAAGCAAAGCATTTTTTTCCCTTCCCATTATTTACGGAAGCATGATATTTAATATGTTGATTACAAAAAAAAAAAACAACAGAAATCTATTGGCTGTGACTGTTTCACAATCTGTTTTCTGAAACTTTTGATATTTCTTTCCAACCTGCTTTCAACCTATTTCTCATGTTAGCACAAGCTCTCTTGCTCTGTGTGTGGATTTAATCCTTAGTACTCCCTTTCAAATACTGATGCTTGTCTTAAGCTTAGCTACAACTCAGATTATCCCACTGGGTTCTGGGCGTGGGATGGTTCCTGGTTAAGACCTCTCATAGTCTGTTTGGCTCCTGGAACCCTTTGAATGCCATGGCTGCTGTCAGGTTTGCCCCAGACTTTAAATGAGAAGCAGAGAGAATGGGAAGGATGTTTACTACTTACCCATCTCTCTGCTTTTCACTAATGATTCTCTGGTTTGGCCTTCAGGCATAAGTAGGTGATTATTTTTCTGAATTCCACAACCCCCTGGAGAACTGGAGATGGGCTTTGGGGCAGATCTGGCTTTGCAGCTTGTGTCTGGTTTTTACTAGATCCGTGATATTGGGCATGTTACTCTGAGTTTCTATTCTCTCATCCTTAAAAAAATTGTTCATGTAGATTAAGACAAATGCAGGTGTGAGTGCCTGGCAAACAGTAGGGGCTCAGGAATTAGTTAGCCTGAAGTCCCTGAATGCATTTGATGTGACCTGTCTTTGCTTCCCATGGGCGTACTTGATTCTGGGCTTGCTTTGAGCCTAGAATAGTGATGCTGGTGCTGACTGTAAATTGAATTCTGTCCAGACACCGGTCCTGAAGGGAGATGCGATGTGCACTATAGGCCACACTGAACCTCTCTTTAGAAACTTGAGTGAGGCGTCTGGGTTTCTTAAATGTTCTACCTTACTTTCTTTCTGCCTCTGCAAAGGAAATGTGTGGGGATTTATATAATGCATTCAGGCTCTTTGAGGGCAGAGACAACATCGTGAAGGAAAAGAGCTGGCTTTATGTCTGGCTCTGTCACTTTCTAACAGCGTGACCCTGGGTAAGGGTAAGACTTTGCCCAAGTTTGTTTCCTCACCTGCAAAATGGGCATAAATCAGGGGAAGGTCCAGGTTTTGTGGAGGCTAAAACTTATACAGTTTGGGGGCCATGTTTAAGAAAAAGAACACAAAACTGTGAATACAAAATTAGTTATAAAACTTATATTCACTATGAGGAAAGAAATCACCATAAACCATAAAAAGTAAAGGGCTTCTGTGGAGCAGCTAAGCCCGTGCACCACAACCACTGAGCCTGCTCTCTAGAGCTTGCAAGCCACAACTACTGAGCCCGCATGCCACAACTACTGAAGCCCGTGTGCCTAGAGCCCGTGCTCCGCAACAAGAGAAGCCACCGCAATGAGAAGCCCGTGCACTGCAGTGAAGCGTAGCCCCGCTCTAAAGCCTGTGCTCAGCAACGAAGACCCAACGCAGCCAAAAATAAATTAATTAAAATAAATAAATTTATTTTTAAAAAGTAAAAAATACCGTAAACATTATATAATTTAGAAAACTAATATTTATTATTATTTAACTACATGGCATACTTCAATAATACTCTTTTTGCTTACCTTTTTGGCTAATTACTGTCTGATTACCTTTCTATAGAACAATGATTTTCTAATAGAAAGATACTGTATTCTTTCCTTTGGCATGTTGATCAAAATTTTTATTTCATTGCTAAGAGTACTAAGAGTTTTCTTTAGTTCCACCTATATTGTATAAATTTTTAGAGTTGTCAATTTGGGAGAAATCCTATCAAGTTTAAAAAGATATTGTACATAAGTTGTATTTAAGTGTTCTTGTATAGTACTTATATTAAACTCTGTGAAATGAGACTGTTCTTTAATCAGTTTGTCCTTGTCAATGTGTCAACCAGCAAAAATGTTTCAATGCATTTATATGATTCCCTCCTCTTCATTAACTGGATTATCAAATAATGCAAGAACCTATTTATTGCTTCTATTTGGAATTTATCTCTTCTCTTTCAAGATGAACTACATTTGTTTGTTATCTGAATTTTCTTTTTTATTACAAGAGCATTTCAATGTCACAACAATTTCTGTTGATTTCATAGCTCAGATATGAATTTATCTGAATCTCCTCTCAGTTCTTTAGTAAATTGGTGATCTGCTCTGATCCTACAACCTCAGCGAGTTACTGGAGAGATTTACATCAGGTGATATAAGTGAAGAGGCTTTGTGAACGGCAAAATGTTATGTTCTTATAAATTAATATATTTCTCTCCTCTTCCCCAACTCCCGCCACCACTTGCCCCTCACACCCCCTGGCCTTGTGGAGTTTCAGGGCCTCACACAGTGACTGCCCAGTGAAGACCTATAAGCTGACTTACTGGTTCCCTTTCTAAAAACTAAACTGGGAGGAGGGAAGAGGATGGAAGTGGAGTATTAATTCTTATTTGTCACTGTCAAATTGCATCATGGTTTCTCTCTAGGACAAACAGGATGAAGTGTGATACAAATGTTCCTTGAAAGTTAGCTTTTAGAAAAAATAATCCCAGAATTTTCTTCTTTCTAACAAGGAGTCTTGGATCAGGGCTTCGGAAGTTTATCCTGTTTCTGCAGCCTGGGCCACAGGCATCAAATGGAGGTTACTAGTGCCTCCCCATCACCCACCCCCACCCCCATTCATTCATCCTGGAAGTGTATCCCCGGTAGAAGACCAGGGCTGGGCACGTGTGGCTCACCCCACATTTTATCTGTTATCTCCCCCCAGCAAAGGTCCAGTTCCCGGAAGTCTTGTCAAGTACACCTGAAGGACGATGGGTTTCCTGTACAGCATAGATACTTCTGGTGCTTGGATTTAAATGCCAAGTGTAAAAGCGATTTACTTTAAAAGGAGAATTTTTCTATTTGAAAACTCACCCTTCAGAGTAATTTTATAGGGGAAAAAAAAAATCCATGAGGGAAATTAATTTCACTTGGTGGTTCTTTTTAAATGAATAATGGATGAGGTATACCCTTAAAAATGTGTGGTGGTGTTTCTGTTTGTTTTTCTAAGTTCAGTTAATTAAACCCTGGTGGTTCCAGTGGGCTGTCTGGAACCACCAGAGAATTATCACCTCCTCCTGAAAGTCTCCCTTGATTCCCCTGGCAGAGTTAGGAGCTTCTTCCTTTCTCTCCTCCCACCCCCATAATGCTATGTGTTCACTTCCATCGTAAGACTCATCCTGTTAGTATTATTAACCTATCTGTGTGCTTCCTGAACCAAGTGCTAGTTCCTTGAGGGCAGGAACTATGGTTTTTATCATGTTTCAGGCCTTACTACCGGTAGGTGCTCAGTAAAACCTCCCACCTGGACTTCCCCTAGAGTGGGCTCCTGGCACTTACCTGAAAACAGCTGTGTTGTTGGTGTCCTCTGCACTCTGCCCTAGGGGCTCAGTTATTCCCAAGCAGGTCATCCCTGCTGTAGGCACAATCTCTCCAGTCTCCCAAATCAAGGCCCAGGCCTGCTGACACCTTCTGGTCTGGATGGCAGTGGTCCTGACACGTTGGACAGAGTCCTCTGCAGAGATGATGGTCACTGCCCATGGCAACGAAGGCAGAGGAGCTGAGTTCGGGCACTTTGGTGCCAGCTACCCTCTTAGAGTGGGCCCGCCTGCCAGGATCTCCCTGGAAGGAGTGATCTCGTCTGTTGCCCAACTAGTTGTCACGCTGGGGTTTGACTTGAGGTTAAGGAAGTCTAACTCTCAGGAAGCCTTGCCCAGGCCAACAGTAAGGTTTTCCCGGGAGAAGTTCCCAAGCCCCTGGCTATGGGCTGCTCTTGGTCAGCCTGACTCCAGAAAGAAATGGCATCAAGCCGAGAGGAGGATGAATAGCTCTTGAAAGCGTAGGAAATTAGGTTTTATGACAAGCCATTTATTATCACCCTCCCTCCATCCCCACAGCCACAAATAAATAAATAAAAACCACTCAATATTTCAACCAATTGAAGAAACAGCAAAAAAGCCAAGTGCAACGTAGGAAAAGATACCAGCCCCTGATGTGTGTGGCTCCTTCCCAGTAGAAATGCTGAGCAGGACAGGGGAGGGCTGATTTCCGATGAGTCCTCACTCTCTGAAGCTGTTCACGCAGTGATAGCTGGTCTCCCGTGTGCCCAGCCACTGCCCATCCCTGGATATAGACTCCCACGGCCTCAGACGTCTGGCTCTGTCCTCACTGTCATCCTGTGGCTCAGGCCACCCCCATCCACCTCCCAGACCACGGCATTTGCCTTCCCGGGGGTCTCTCACTTCCACTGGTGACCCTCAACCCATCACCCACATGGCAGCTGGAGCAACCTTGAAAAGGTACAGATTAGATCACAGCACACTCGGCCACATATTCTTTGTTCTGTTCCTTGAGGGCTCCATCTCTTCCCCACTCAAGAGCCCTCTGTGCTTATTCTTTCCACCACCACCCCGCCCCCGCTTTTCACTGGACTCACTTCTTTGCCTCCCTCAGGTCTCGATCCAAACATTACTTCTTTAGGGAGATGTTCTCCCCCTCGCCGACCTAAAAGCTGTCCTTCCCATCCTATGCCCTTATAGTACCCTCCACTTTTCCTCGTGGTGTGTGTTAAAATTTGTAATTCAGCCATGCCGTATTCTCCATGAAGGCAGGGGCGATGTCTGGTTGATTAATTATTGCATATCTAGTGTCTGATACCATGCCTAGTACAGAGTAGGTGCTCATCAAATATTTATTGAATGGAAGGATCTGCAACTTACTTTCAATATAATAATATAAGTGGGCAGGGGTTAGAGCTTATATGCCACGAGCTGAATAGTTCTGAGAAAGCCTAGATACACAATTATGTTTCACTGCTAATTTACAGGAGTACCAGGGACCTGGACTAAGATTTAAGTCCTATCCACCTTAGACTTTAGACATAAAGAAACATGCCTGAGAAACAATAGATTCCATGGAGGCCACATCAGAAGGGAGAGTAACAGGATTCCTGAGAAAAAAATCACCCAGAGACAGTTTCTCAACATCAGTACTACTGACATTTTGGGTGGATAATTCTTTGATGTGGAGGGCTTTGTCTATGCATCATAGGACGCTTTGCAGCACCCCTTGCCTCTACCCACTTAACTCCATTAGCAGCCCTCATTCCTAGTTTGAGAACCAAAAATATCTCTAGACATGGCCTGTACCCTGGGGAGGGGATGTAAAATTGCCCCCATTTGAGAACAACTACCCTAAGAGAAGAAATGACGCAGTGAACAGATCCCAAGAAATGCCAGAAAGAAGAATGCATGGAGGTAGCTAATGTCAGCACTTATTCCATCCACTCTGTTGACTTGTATAAATCCCCAAAGGCAAGCATTGGGTCCCTGGTGATTATAACGTTTCGGGCTCAAGCATTCTTGCTGTGGGAACCCTCCCTGCCATCGGCACAAAACACAAAAAGAGCTATTTCCTCCTGGCTTCGAGGGGCAGTGGCTTGTCCCATATCAGCAGTGGCATTTGGGACACAGATTCAGAGCTGGCACAGATCCTCTGTGGCACTGTTAGGACCTGGGGCAGTGCTGGCTGCTGCAGGGAGTGACCAAACTCATTTCTTGGAATTCCCCACAAATATTTGGGAAGTAGGATTTTGGAAAACGTTGACTTCTTGTAATCCAACTGGCAGCAGAACTTACCCACTGTCAGGAATTTGTAATAAAGTTACCAACTTTATGATTAACTGACAGGCTGGTGAAGCTGACGATGCTAATACGTGCTGCTTACTTTTCAACTTGCAAAGCCTTGGTTTCTTTTGCTTTCCACAAAAACTCTACAGAGAGGCACCAGTACCATTATGAGCCCCTCTTTTATAGATACACCAACTGCTCAGGGCACCACTGTTTGGACTAGGACCAGGTCCCTGGCCTCCAACACAAACCATGATTGGTCCTTTCAATGAAATCCTTTATCATCTTCTGCCAAGTTAGAGGGATAGTTTTATTCATTCAGCTAAGGCTGACCAATTGAAGCACAGACTCTGGTTTTTGTTAGCTTTGCCTCTCCAAGTAATGAACTGAGCAAAGCAAGAACATGTATCCAAATGTTTGCAAATTACTACTTTTTCAGGATCTAGTTATCTGTGTATATATACAGGAAATATTGGTTGATTGGACAAATAAATGAATATGATTAAATATCATGAATTTATGTACTGAGCTTCTACTGGTCCCTCCTGGCAGTGGGTTGTGGCTCTAGTGTAGGGTAACCAGCTATCTTGGTCTTCGCCCAGGACTGAAGAATTTCCTGGGATTTGGGACTTTCAGTATTTGCCTTGGGATGAGTTGGTCACCCAACCATAATAACTCTTTTAATGTGGATGTCCAACCGTCCCAGCTTGCAGCTGCATTAGTTCAACAAACACATGTTGGAGTCTTTCTCCATGCCCAGCAATGGTCTAGAGATTAGAGATACAAGGGTGAATAGCGTCTAGTCTCTGCCTTTGAGTACTTTATGGTTAAATGTTAATTAAATACCTGTTATGTGTTAAGCTTTATGCTGGAGCTGGTGCTGTAGCAATGAGAGACATGACACCTGTCATTAAGATGCTCAAGAATTCAGAGACACACAAACTAATAATTTCTTAGCAGGGTAAAAAGAGCTATGATAACAGCAGGTACCAGGTGTGCAAGACGAGGGTCCTAAAGTTCAACCAGGGGGTGATCAGGGAAGACTTTCCAAGAGGAGTGACGTTGAAGGTTAACTAGGTTAAACAAAAACTTGCCAAAGGGGGAAAATAATATGGTAAGAGAGAGCATGGTCTATCCAGAGGGGTAGATGTGGGATGAAGTGTATCTACGGGGAGACCCCAGGAGCTGAGCTTGAGGGACAGCTGGCTACCAGTGGGCCCTTCTGGTGAGTGTGGGTGGCCCATTCTGCTGGTGTGTGGGTGAGGAATGGAAAGGGGCAAAGTTTGGAAATGGAGGTCAGGGCCAGGCCGTGGTGGCCATGAATACTGGACCAAGGAGTGTGGAAATAGGGCTCTCTGTGGAAGGATTTTGGCAGAAAAAGACTCAGAGTTTATTTCTGCTTACTTTGGCCCTCTTCCCTCCCAAACCCTCAACCATGCTCTGCACCGCCTACCTTCACAGCGGCCCGGTCAGAGCCAGGATCGTTCCTGTGCCCCTTTCTCCTTCCATATCTTGTTCATTCCATTCCCCACCTTCCATCTAGTGTGAACTCTTCCAGGTGTCAAAGCTCCTAATGAGTTTTGGCAGAAACAAACACTTGGGAGTTCTGGGAGTGAAAAACCACCACAGAGAGTGAGTTGTTGAGCTGTTTCACTTCTTTTGCTAAAGGCCAAGGGGTCTAGATTGTGAGATTAGCACAGACAGGACCTCACTCTCTTTTTCGAAAAAAATTTAACTATAGTTGATTTACAATATTGTGTTTGTTTCAGATTTTTTTCCATTATAGGTTATTACAAGATATTGAATATAGTTCCCTGGAGGTCCTTGTTGTTTGTCTATTTTATAGATAGTGGTGTTTATGTGTTAGTTCGTATGGGATTAACAGATACACGTCACTCTCTGCTTTTTGACCCAACTTGGGTGAGCACACATGCTTCCAAGCTTTCGTTGTATTATTAGTTCCTTAGGCCACCTGCCCCAGGGAACGTTCCTGAAGGAGTAGAGAGACTCTTGATGTAAAAAAGTACAGCCAGTGGTCTGAGCCTGGTCAGCCTGCAGAATCGCTCACCCAGAGAAAGAGGATGAGCTAATGCAGGAAAAAGGACTCTTCAAAATCTAACGGCCTTTGTAGTAGCTTAACTTAGCTGGTAAAGTGAATCGTTCATTCATTCATCCATTAAGATTTACTGTTCACCTCCACTGTGGTCAGAAAAATGAAAGGCCACATCCCTGCTCTCAAGGGTAATTCAGACTGTTGTGACTGTACGTAAACAAAGAATGGGGCAGAAGCCTGGTCTTCCTCCCATGCAAGGTAATTGGGTCCAAATTGATTTCAATATGGTTTAGTCCTTATAGGAAAAGCTTTCTTTAATCTTAATGGAACTGGCCTGTTTGCCGATGCCATTCCATCAGCCTGGCATAGTCTATCCCAACGGTTTGCACAAGACCTGTGCCGATTTCAAGTGTCAGCCTAAATGCTGTGACAAACCTTATGAAGCTTCCCTACCTAAGCAAGGCGGGCCTGAGGGCTCCTTCTGCCCTGTGCTCATGGCATGGGGTCCTTCATGTCAACATTGTCTCATCAGGTTATAGTAACACTGCCATGCCTACTGTGAGCTCTGGAGGAGGAGGTGCCTTTCTTCTCTGAGTCTTCAGCTCCCATCACAGGACCTGGCACATAGCATGTGCTCATTAAATTCATGATTGAATGAATAAAGGGGCTAGACCCATTAGCTTGGGCAGATGTGCCCCTCATACTCCATGTCACTGGTCAAGTCCAAAAACCTGGCAGGCAGGGAGGTAAGGTGTGCAGATCCCTGTAAATAGTTGTGTTGAGTCTTTGGGGGGAAGTGTCCAGAAAGATAGATGCAAACTGGATCCAAATGCCAAGAACCAAAAAACTGTGGAAGAGTTTCCAATAAATCAGGCTGAGACTTTAAGGAGGGGTGTTTAAGGTAGGACAGTGACACCTAGTGGTGCAAGAAGGACCACCCAGATTCAGGCTCCACGTGCAGCTCATCACTGACCTGTTTCCAGGCGGGTTGGGATTCTGTGAGGACTCCAGCCGGGCACCAGTGGGCACCTGCAGCAGCATGTGTGTTAGCCCCGGCTCTGACAGGACCACTGGTCTCTAAGGTAGAATGGATGGGCTGACTGTCAAAACCACAAATATTGTGCCTATAGTATTGTACACTTAAACATTTGTTAAATGTTCTTACTACGATAGCGCGCACACACACACACACACACACACACACACGTCTAATTCTGTGGCAGGGCCAGACTAGATGACCATAGAATCCCCCTATTCAACCCTCCTTGAGCCCAGAGAGTGAATAGGACCAGCTGAAAGACACAGAGCAAATTAGCCCCAGAGCCAGACCTTGAATCCAGGTTTTCTGATGCTCAGAAAGAAGTCTTTCCTCTCCATAATTCTTCATCTCCTGATGGCAGGACAAACCGACTTCAATAGGTGGGATTATGTTACCATGAAACCAAGGCAACCTTGGAGAACAAAACAACAAGGAGGGATACTTGAGGATGTGTCCAAGGGGAGTCACACTTTCTCTGCCTTAAGAATGGAAGTAGGGATGGGATCAAGCCCACTGGAGAAGACTCTTCTCCTCTGTACACACCCAGCAGCTGCATCCTTCCCCCTGACTGCTCAGAGCCAAGATCCGTTGTCTGTTCCCTCCGTGAAGGACAATTTGACAGTTCATACCAAGGAGATGTTACAAATGATTCTTTGTAAAGGGCAGTGGTGGGAAGCCTGGAAAGCATTAGAATCACCTGAGGGGCTTAGCCACTTACAGGAAGTTGTCATGCCCCTGGCTGCGAAGATTGCTACAATGGAAGGAAGGGGACCTGTGTAACGTGAGAGGAGCCTGGGCTAGGGGCTGGGAGAAAATTCACACAGGGACTCCTGACCAAGGGCTCTGGCCAGGAGAGCCTGTTCTGCTCTGCTGCCAGTGGAGCTGTCCCAGCAACGTTGTCTTCAGTGGCCTCCTGACTTCCTGGCATGGTGTCCAGGCTCCTGGAAAGTCCCTATGGCTCCTCTAACTTCAACTTCCCACAATTTCTGCTTTTCTGCTACACATGCATATTTCCATCTCAGCCGAGGTGTCTGTCTGCTTGGCTTTTGCATTGGCTTCTCCCTGAAACACAAATTCTCTCATCATCCCCTAGCAATTCCTCCCCCACAGCCTGTCCCAGGATCCACGGTGGGAACAAGTAGGGAGCAGCTATCTCTTGCTTCCAGCAAAACTTGTCACTGCAAACACAGAGCGGAAAACAGAGCTTGCGCTAAACTTGCTGAAAGTGGTGGAAAGACATACTATTAAGATGTTCCAGGGATATGTTCTTGCTGTTTCTCTAGAGTCCTCCTTTTGGGTCGATGTCTGGTTATTCTTTCTTTCAGTAGATAGAATTCTTACTTTATTTAGTGATGTTTTCTAATATACATGAAAATATAAGCATTTCAAAGACATGAAGACATGTGTATAGACAATGACTTGTTAGTCATTCTAATTAGCAAACAGGTGTATATTTGGCTAATTCATATAAGACTAAGTACAAAATAGTTAAGGGACACTTACTCTGTGCCTTGCACTGTGCTAAATATTTAATGTGCATTTTATCATTAAATCTGCAGAAACACTCAGAGGTAGGCAATTTTATTATCCCAATTTGTAGTCAAGAAAAGAGTCTCAGCTACTTGCCTAAAATCACATACAGGTTGTAAGGTTCTCGAGGGCAGGAACCTTGCATTATTTCCTGCTGTCCCATTTGTCTGGTACATAATAGGGCCAATGATGATTAATGATGATGGTGAAGGTGGTGACGACCAACAATGACTTCTGACTAAGATGGGAGGTCTCCCTTACACCATTTACTCCTTTACTCTGTCCCCAGGTGTAAACTGGACAAGAGTCCTCCTGTTGTGACTCTTTGGAATATACCTCACCTCCCCTCCATGTCTGGGAAAGATGATTCTGTTCTTGCCTCAGTTTCCTTATCTGTAAAATAAGAATAAAAATATGACTTTAGGGAAAGTGAGACATAAATGTGCATCAGATGTGAAATTCCTTTATGAGTTGTTAATCATTAAACATATGAAAGGTGTTATTAACTTTTTAATGAGTTATTACTCCGATTTTAAATATTAATAATAATGTCCATACCTACCTGAGAGGTGGACTACCTTCTCCTCACTCCGGGCATAAAGCAAAACAGATTTCATATTCCATGCCTGTATCTTGATATTTTAAAGGTGGAAAGAGACACTTTCAAGCTACTCTATTCTTCGCTTGACGAAGTTTGACTTTCAAGTCTATTTTCTTGCTCTGGATGAGAAAGCATTTTTTTTTTTTTTTTTTTTGCGGTACGCGGGCCTCTCACTGCTGCGGCCTCTCCTGCTGCGGAGCACAGGCTCCGGACTTGCAGGCTCAGCGGCCATGGCTCACGGGCCCAGCCGCTCCGCGGCACGCGGGATCCTCGCGGACCGGGCCCCGAACCCGCGCCCCCCGCATCGGCAGGCGGACCCCCAACCACTGCGCCACCAGGGAAGCCCACTTATTGTGAATGTCTGAAGCTATGTATTGCATTCGTAATATTATAACCCTAATCACCCCCTGCCCCCCATGGATGGTTGCCTTGGGTTGTCCATCATGAAGGCTGAAGACTCCCCTTTTATACCTTAAA
Source organism: Globicephala melas (assembly GCF_963455315.2). Lineage (NCBI taxonomy): Eukaryota > Metazoa > Chordata > Mammalia > Artiodactyla > Delphinidae > Globicephala > Globicephala melas. The sequence continues at coordinate 63,558,386 of NC_083321.1, forward strand.
CTGGTATTAGTCAAAGTATGGTCTTTTGCTAGGGACCTGTCCATGACTTTTTGTTACTGGCTGAAAAACATAGGTTTAGAAATTGACAGTAAGCATCTAGAAACATTGTATAGCAACTTTACAGAGTTAGTTTTATGTCTGTCGAATCTAATACTAAAAAATGGTGGCTTGCATTTTGTCTTTTTTATTTAATATTTTAAAATACATTTTGATTGTGTTTTGCAAAACCACACACCTGTGGTGGATTGGAAACTAAAAAGAAAAAGTCGTTTACTGCTGGTAGTTTGAGAAGTCCTGCTTTATACTTGAAAAGGAGGGATGGAGTTTCTAGTCTTTTATGCCGAGGATCCTTCCTGGAGCTATGAAAATATGCTCACTTTTTCTCAGAGACCACACCCTGAGGTAAGGTGAAGGACCTGATTTTGGCCACAAAAGGTCCCATACACTCTTCCCAGGGAAGTAGATGTTAACTACTTTTCATTCGCAAACCCACGAAGGCTGTTTTAATAATTGTTTCCTCAAGAACAAAATGTGCTCCATAGTGACTCCTGGTTTTCACTTCCAGATGCAGAAATAACTGATAATGTTTAAAGATGTGGCTCACCAGGTACCTCTTTACCATAAAATGAGGAAACTGGGGCTCAGAGAGGTTAAGTAACTTGTCCTAGGCATACAGCTCTTACAGCTTAGAACCAAGATTTAAACCCAGGTCTGTTTTCTCCAAGAGCACATGATCTTCCTAAATTTACCACAATAAGTTATTCTGGTGAAATAAGGCAGATTCCCCAGCTTCCTCAAGGCACCACACAGATAGAGTTGAGGGGTCTGGAGGGGAGAAAAAGAGAAGGGCAATCAGGAACACTCAGGAGGTGAGAAGTGAGGATAAGTCGATACAGGGAGACATAATTGTTACGGGTGGACTATACGTCCCCCTTCCTGAAATTCTTATGTTGCAGTTCTAATTCCCAGTGCCTCACAGTGTGACTTTATTTTGATATAGGGTCTTTTCAGAGGTAATCAAATTAAAATAAGGTCATTAGGATGCCTCACTTATAAAAAAGGAGAAATTTGGAGACAGACCCATACAGAGGAAAATGATGTAAAGAGCCGTAGGGAGAAGGTGGCCCATCTACAACCAAGAAGAAAATAGCCGTCAGAAGGAACAAACCCTGCGGACACGTTGATCTCAGACTTCCAGCCTCCAGAACTGTGAGACAATGCATTTCTGTTGTTGAAAACATCCAGTCTGTGGTACTTTGTAACGGCAGCCCCAGCTAACTAATACAGACATCCTGGACTAAAAAGCGTTCTGACGGAGCCCTAGCTTTCAGAATGTAACAACACCATTAAAGGCGCCAGAGATGGCTGGTTCCCGCTGTGGCAGAGAGGGGGGGACCTCATGCCTGCTCAGGTTGCTGACAGCGCCCCACTCCGTTAACATTTGCTCATGGCCTGTCAGGGCAGAGTGAACGACGATGTTCTCTTCAAGCCTGTCAACTTCCTAATCTAGTTCCACCCCCACTGCCCTGCCTCCTGATGAATTTCTGGCCATCAGTCATTCTTTCAGGCCCGACCTCCATCGCCCTCTTACAAAGAGACTTTTCATCAGCCACAACTCTATTCGTCTTAAATGTATTTTAAGCATTGCTTTGTATGGTGCATACCTTTCTAAACAAACGGCACCATTTTAACCCCCAGCCCTCATCTACTTCTGCAGGAGGGAGCTGATGCTCTATCCTCCACCACAAAATTCTTCTGAGCTCTGCTGGAAGGAAAGGCTACTGAGAAGGAGCCACCTGTGGCCCATGGAGTTTGAGGGGCAGGGCTCCACTGGTCACAGGTGGGCCGTGGGAATAGGAAACCAAGGCTGACTAAATGTTCTGCCTCGGAAGGAATATTTTTATAAATTCTACATGCCATTCTGGCTGAAGGGTCCCCCTGACTACATGTAGAGTCCTTCCAAGCCTTTTCTGGAAGCTTCCTGGAAACAAAAAAAAATTTTTTTCTTCCAGTTTTATCAAGATATAATTGACATCCAGCACTGTATAAGTTTAAGGTGTACAACATTATGATTTGACTTATATACATCATGAAATGATTACCACAAGTTTAGTGAACATCCCTCATCTCATATAGATATAAATTAAAGAATTTTTAAAAATTCTTTTTCTTGTGATGAGATCTCTTAGGATTTACTTTCCTAACATTTTTCATGTATAACATACAGCAGTTATTATCTTTATCATGTTGTACATTACTTCCCTAGTACTTATTTATCTTATAACTGGAAGTTTGTACGTTTTGACCACCTTCATCCAACTCCCCCTCTCCCCACCCACACCTCTGGGAACCACAAGTCTGATCTCTTTTTCTGTGAGTTTGTTTTTGAAGTATGATTGACTTACAACAACACTATGGTAGTTCCTGTTATACAACATAGTGATTAGATATTTTTATACATTTCAAAATGATCACCACCCAGTAAGTCTAGGAACAATATGTCACCATGCAAAGATATTACATAGTTATTGACTATAGTCCCCACACTGTATATTTCATACCCATGATTCATTTATTTTGCAACTGGAAGTTTGTACCTCTTAATCTCACCTATTTCTTTCCTCCCGCCCCACATCCCTCTCCTCTGGCAACCAGCTGTTTGTTCTCTGTATCTATAATTCTGTTTCTCTTTTGTTATGTTTGTTCTTTTTTTTAGATTCCACAGGTAAGTGAATTCATACAGTATTTTTCTTTCTCTGTCTGACTTATTTCACTTAGCACAATACCCTCTAAGTCCATCTTGTTGCCAAAAATGACAAGATGCCATAAAAAAAAGAATGAAATCTTGTCATTGCCATATATATAGCTCACGTCTTCTTTATCCATTCATCTATTGATGGACACTTAGGTTGCTTCCATATCTTGGCTATTGTAAAGAATGCTGCAGTGAACATAGGGTGAATAAATCCTTTCTAATTGGTGTTTTGTTTACTTTGGATAAATACCCAGGAGGGGAATTGCAGGATCGTATGGTAGTTCTATTTTTAATTTTTCGAGGAATCTCCATACTGTTTTCCGTAGTGGCTGGACCAATTTACATTCCTACCAACAGTGCACAAAAGTTCCCCTTTCTCCACATTCTTGCCAACACTTGTTATTTGTTGTCTTTTTGATAATAGCCATTCTGACAGGTGTGAGGTGGATATCTTATTGTGGTTTTCATTTGCATTTCCTTGATGATTAATGATTTTGAGCATCTTCTCCTGTACCTGTTGGCTATCTCTATGTCATCCTTGGAAAAATGTCTATTCAGATCTTCTGCCCATTTTTTAAACCAGGTTGTTTTTTTGATGTTGAGTTGTATGAGTTCTTTGTATATTTTGCATATTAACCCCTTATCACGTGATATTATTTGCAAATATCTTCTCCCATTCAGTAGGTAGCTTTTTGGTTTTTTTGATTCCTTCACTGTGCAAAAGCTTTTTAGTTTGATGTAGCCCCATTGGTTTATTTTTGCTTTTGCTTCCCTTGCCTGAGGAGATATATCTCCCCCAAAATATTACTAAGGCCATTGTCAAAGAGCATACTGCCTATGTTTTCTTCTAGAAGTTTTATGGTTTCAGGTCTTATGTTTAAGTCTTTAATTAATTTTGAAGTTATTTTTGTGCATGGTGTGAGAGACTAGTCCAGTTTGATTTTTTTGCATGTAGCTGTCCAGTTTTCCCAACACCAATTATTGAAGAGGCTGTCTTTTCCCCATTGTATAATCTTGCCTCCTTTGTTGTAGATTAATTGCCCATATAAGTGTGGGTTCGTTTCTGGGCTCTCTACTCTGTTCCATGGATCTATGCTTCTGTTTTTGTGCCAGTACCATACTGTTTTGATGACTGTAGGTTTGTAGTATAGTTTGAAATCAGGGAGCATTATACCTCCAGCTCTGTTCTTCTTTGACAACTTCTTTACTCATAAAACAACCATTTACCATTTCAGGAAGAAGGATTTCTACAGAGGAATACTCTACCTTTTTTCAGTGATGGAGGTGAGCATTGTCAGGTGGTCTGGAGAGATATTAAAGTTTGGTCACTGCCATTTGTCTTCTAGATCATCTCTTCCTGTAGACCACCTGCATTAGAATCACCTTAGAGTTTAAACTGTAAATATTCCTGGGTTTTTATTCCCTGAGATACTGATTCAGGAGTCTGGGCTTATATCTAGGAATTTGTATTTTTAAAATATCCTCAGGTGACTGTAATGTGCAACCAGGTTTGGGAAACTCAATTCTTCATTTCTACATTGCTATTCTATCTTATATCTTTTTTTAAAAAAATAAATTTATTTATTTTTACTTTTGGCTGTGTTGGGTCTTTGTTGCTGCGCATGGGCTTTCTCTAGTTGCGGTCGAGCAGGGGCTTCTCTTCGTTGTGGTGCGCAGGCTCCTCATTGTGGTGGCTTCTTTTGTTGCGGAGCACAGGCTCTAGGCACGCAGGCTTCAATAGATGTGGCACGCCAGCTCAGTAGTCGTGGCTTGTGGGCTCTAGAGCGCAGGCTCAGTAGTTGTGGTGCACGGGCTTAGTTGCTCCATGGCATGTGGGATCTTCCTGGACCAGGGCTCGAACCCCTGTCCGCTGCATTGGCAGGCGGATTCTTAACCACTGCGCTACCAGGGAAGCCCTCTATCTTATGTCTTTAACAGATGTTCACTGAGCACTTTCCCTGTTCCAGAAACTGATCAAAGACTTAGGGATAAAGGGATCAAAGATGCAGTTTTTGTTCTCAGGTATTCCACAGTTTAATGGGAAAGACAGACTGGTAACAAACATTTACCACATAGTGATATAATTGCTTGAGTAGAATTAGGTCCAGGAAGGCTGAGAGCATTAAATCTTCTTTGGGGGGTGGGGGTAAGTGTGGGGTTAGAAGACTGGTTTTCACCTAGGGGCGATTTTGTCCCCAAGAGATATTTGGTAATGTCTGGAGACATTTTTGTTGTCAGAAGTTGGGAGGGGGTGATGTGATGCTGGAATTTAGTGGATGGGTGCCAGAGAAGGATGCTCCTAAACATCCTGAAATGCAGAAAAGCACCCCATAGCAAAGACTTATCTGGCCCTAAGTGTCAACAGTGCTGAGCTTCAGAAATTCTGGGTCAGGGAAAGCTTCAAGAGGTTGAAATTGATAAGGCACCCAAGGGGGGGAGTTGGTGATGGACGGGGTAATGCAGAGCACAGGAAACAGTGTGTCTGAAGTCCAGAGAGGCATGTCTTGGGAGCTGTGTGACAACATGCAAGCTGGCACAAGCAGTGAGGGAAGGGGCCAGACAGGATAAGTGGGACTTGGATTCCTCACACTGCAGAGTGGATGTCTTCCTTAAGGCTAGGGCAAGCCTCTGAGGGCTAAGTGGTCAATTGCAAAAGTAGGCCTGCAGTTTAGAATTATTACTCTGATATAAGTTTGAGGGATAAAAGGAGAAGGTGGGTTGGGGGAGCAGGGAGAACTCAGGTCTCTGAACAAAGAGATAAAGACAAACCTTTTCAAACCCATAATATGGCCAAGAGCTGAGAGAGTGTGCCAGGTAGGAAAGCTGTGGGGAGCTGGAGGAGACTGTGGGAAACCCAGACAGGTTAAGCCACCTGCTTAAGGATTTTTTTTTTTTTTTTTTGCAGCACGCGGGCCTCTCACTGTTGTGACCTCTCCCGTTGTGGAGCACCGGCTCCAGACTCGCAGGCTCAGCGGCCATGGCTCACGGGCCTAGCTGCTCCGCGGCATGTGGGATCTTCCCAGACCGGGGCACGAACCCGTGTCCCTGCATCGGCAGGTGGACTCTCAACTACTGCGCCACCAGGGAAGCCCAAGGATGTATTTTTAAGCAACTTTGGTAGACATGGAAATTTTAGCAGATCTTAAAGGTAAATGTATAAGTAACAATTGCTTTATAACATAGGGCTGCACAAACAACTGCTGAAAGGCCCTTGCAGCTCTTCCCCAAACACTACCTGTGGTTGAGTTTCTTCCCCACTAGTAAGAACTGGGCTGTCATTATTATTAGAATAAATGAGATTTTATTTCCCACAATATCCCTATGAAGTTGATAAGGATCCCCAATTTATAAATTTGAAGACTGAGATTCAAAGTTTAATTACACAGTATATCAGTTAGCTCTTGCTGCATAACAAAATCCCCCCCCCCCCCCCGCCCCATCAGTGGCTTACTACTGCTCATGAGTTTATGGGTAGCTGAATGACTCTGCTGATCTTGGCTGGGCTCTCTCACACGTCTGAAGACTTGGGTGAGAATAACTCAGCTCTATTCCACATGTCTTTCTTCTTAGAGTAAACTGAGCATGATCTCACAGCAATAGCAGAGAAGCCACAGAGGAAGCAAAAAATGTGCGGGCACTTTTTCAAGTCTTTGCTTCATTTGCTACTGCTGCATTGACAGTGCAAGTCACGCTGCCAAGGCCAGAGTCAGAGTGGGAGGGGACTGAAGGTCATAAGGCTATTAGGGCCATTGATCACTCAGTCTACCTCAGCAAAGCTAGGGTTTGAGCTGGATTCTTCAGAGTGTGTGCCTTTTCTATTAGACTCTCCTGCTTTGATAATACGAACAAAATCAAGAAAACCAATATACTCTAGTTAAGACCTTGCATTGTGGAAAACACTTTCATATATATCATCTTAACTGAGGCTTAGAACAACTCCCTGAGGCTGGAAGAACTGATATTTTTGTTCAAAGAAAAGAAGGCAAATAAGTATTTGGAAGCATAAAGGGTTAATTTTCTCAGAAAGCAAAGGGTCTTAGGTATCAATAAGAAAAAGATAATTAAATAGAAAAGTGAGGAAAAGGCCACAAACAGACAATCTATATACAGGGAAATGTCAATGGACAATAAACATTTGAAAAGATGAATAATATCATTCAAAATAAAGGAAATGCCAAATATAAAAAGTGAGATATCATTTTCTCCTGTTGGATTGACATTGATCTTCAGGTTGCATAATAACCAGTGCTGCTTAGGGACAGGAGTGGGGCCAGAAACAAGAATCCTTTTGTGCTGTTGGTGGGAGAATGAATTAGTGTAATATATTTGGAGGGTAATTTTGGCAATAGTATTAAAAATATGCATATGAAATTTGACTTAACTATTTTATTTTAGGAATTTACCCTAAAGCTAAATGTTCCTGAGTCTGCAAATATGTTTATTGCAACATTGTTTGTGACAGCCAAACAATAAAACACTGTAACTCAATATTAAAGAATGCGTTAAGTACATTTTCTTTCAGTGTTGTCCAGACTGGAGCACAGGTGTCAAGGAGATGGAAGCAGATCTCTGTGTCCTGACATGAAAAGATCTCTGAGACATCTTATGAGAGAAAAGAAATCACAAGTCTGTGAATGAGATATACAATTTTCATTTGTATGAAATAAAGACATAGATATCCATGCTGGTGCCTACATAGAAAATATCTCAAAGGACACCTTAGAAGCTAGTGGCTAATTCTGAGGAAGAGCCCCAGGGCAAAAGGGGAAAAAGCCTCAGAGTAGAGGGGGGGGAGGACAGCTCTACTTTTCACATCATTCTCTTCCTTATCGTTAGAATTATTTTTCCGTGAACGTGTATTACTTTTATCTAAGGAAAAAAAAAAACAACAACAGAATAAAACAGAACAGAGAACATATTAAGGTTATTGTATTTGCATATCATTTTTTACAGGCACATATTACCTTTATAGTTGGCCAATTTGCTCAATTAGCAGTTCTTTTTTTACTGCCCTCATCTTCATCTATTATGATGACTTTATTTTTGCTCAGTGTTAATACTTAAGAATTTCTAGGAATTGTTTCCAAGGAAACCCATCTATAACCAGAAGTTATTGGCACAATCTCCTATGGCCACAGATAGGGTCTTGTTTCTTAGCAACTCACCCAAATTTTCTCATTTTAATTGAAATCATGCATTTCCTTAAAAGCCTTTTCAAAGCAGCGATATGGAAGGTTATTTATCCTCGTTGATGAAATCCACCTCTTGAAAAAAGGCTTTGGTGAATGTGAAGTTCAAAAACATTCCCCCACACAAGGGTACCCTCTTTGTTAAGGGCATAAATCTGTCACTGCTTTCTGCTCACCTACAGTCAACCCAGTATGGGTCTCTGCCTTTTGCTTCCTCAGGTAAAGCGTGTGAAGAGTAGATACAGATTCCTGACCTGCCTACACCTCGGTTTTAAAAAGAATGACATAATGCCATTTGCAGCAACATGGGTGGACCTGGAGATTATCATATTAAATGAAGTAAGTCAGAATAAGACAAATATCATATGATATGGCTTATATGCAGAATCTAAAAAAAAAAAAAAATGATAGGGGCTTCCCTGGAGGTGCAGTGGTTAAGAATCCGCCTGCCAATGCAGGGGACACGGGTTCGAGGCCTGGTCTGGGAAGATCCCACATGTTGCGGAGCAACTAAGCCTGTGTGCCACAACTACTGAGCCTGTGCTCTACAGCCTGCAAGCCACAGCTACTGAGCCTGTGTGCCACAACTACTGAAGTCCGCGTGCCTAGAGCCCGTGCTCCGCAACAAGTCACTGCAATGAAAAGCCCTCGCACTGCCACGAAGAGTAGCCCCTGCTCACCACAACTAGAGAAAGCCTGCGCATAGCAATGAAGACCCTATGCAGCCAAAGATAAATAAATGAATAAATAAATATTTAAAAAAATTATACAAGTGAACTTATTTACAAAACAGAAACAGACTCACAGACTTAGAGAATGAACTTATGGTTACCAGGGGGAATGGGGAGGGGGAAGGATAGATTGGGAGTTTGGGATCGACATGTACACACTGCTGTATTTATAATAGATAACCAACAAAGACCTACTGCATAGCACAGGGAACTCTGCTCAATATTCTGTAATAAGCTAAATGGGAAAAGAATTTGAAAAAGAATAGATATGTGTATATGTATAACTGAATCACTTTGCTGTATACCTGAAACTAAGACAAAATTATTATCAACTGTACTCCCATATAAAATAAAAATAATAATAAAAAAAGACCAACTGAACTCAAGCAGGGAAAGTGTATTCATGATGCTGGTACATCTTTCTAGTGATTTGCACTCAAGCCAGACAGTACTGGCCATCATGACCTCTTTCCCCACCCAGTACCGACAAAGCCCACAGTCCTTCTCATTGATCTGCTCTGAGCAGTCACCACGCTGTGCTGGAGCTGCCCCACAGGGTGACACCTATCATCCTACCCTGGTGAAAACACGTCCACCAAGATAAGTACAAAGAGTTACAAAATTGCCAACATTGCATGTCTCTTGCAATGATCCGCTGAGAAGGAGAAACATCACTTCTGTGGTATTTCTGGCAATAAAGGGACGTTCTAAACACAGTCATGAGGAAACAAGAGGCAAACCTGAAATGAAGGACATTCTGCAAAATAACTTTCAAACTGTCAAGGTCATGAAAGACAGTAGACTGGAGAACGGAGCATAGAGATTGATGAAAGCATCATATATTTCCACAACTTTTCCGTTTCCATTGGAAACACTCCTGGAGGGCAGCATTTTTCTTGTCATCAGTTATTTGAACCCTCTGAGGATTCCTCTTTTGGACTACTCTCCATGATGATGTGAGATATGGACTGAGGGCATTCTGGGAGGACGTGGGTAGGGAGAGGGACCTGGGGAAGTGACTGTCACCCCAGGAAAGGCCTGCCAGTGTAGGACACCTTGGGTCTCTGGGAAGACAGAGGGTCCAGAAAGGACTTTAGCTGTGCTGGGAGAAGAGTCAGGAGCCTTGAGGTTGCATGGAAGATGGAAGCTGTGACTCAATTTCACCAACCGAGTCCCAAGTCCCAGGTCCCCTGGGCGAACTGAGCAGGTTGCTTCCCGATTATTTGACAAGTATTTATTGGCACTGTCCTAGATGCTAGGCTGCAGCTCGTGAGCAGGTCTAATTTCAAGTCTAAGGAGAGGTCAGCATGTAGACAAAAAGATAAAAAGCAGTGTTAGGGAGAGTGTAGGGACTATGGGCATGCAAATCAGGAGAGCCTATGCTAATGTGCAGAGTCAGGGAAGGCTTCTTGAAGGAAGTTGACAACATCTAATCTGAGATCTAAACATTGGATATGGGTCCAGCAGGTAACAGGAAGTGAGAGCTAGCCCATCTGCAGACACCGGGCTTGGACTTGAGAATGATCCGATTCCCTCCCATATCCCGTAGCCTCTGACTTTATTTCATGATTTCCACCTCTGGTCTTAAACTCTGTCAACCCAGTAACAGGTTTGGGTCCTGGGGAGAACATAATGGAGGTCATGATTTTGCTGCTCTGCATCTCCCTGGCATGATCATCCTGGCTGAGGAAGCATCTCTGCCAGGAGTTTTTTGGTGACTCTCAGCCTGGATAGATACTGGGCTCTCCACACCCTCAACACTGGATGCTTTGCCCTCACTTGGTGAGCTGGAGTCTTGAAGATCATGTTTCATTGTCTTCTTCGAGGTAAATGAAACTTCCAGAGGCTGGCAGGTAGATGCCAAGGGGCCGGGGGTTATTGAGGCCAGTGATGTGGCCTGAATCTTCTCTGAGCAGGGTTTCTTTGTGGCAGGCTCCTGTAGGCTCACGCCTCAAGCAAGAGTGATCTCAGGCTCCCTGGCAGTGTGGCAGACGGTGAAGCCCTTGATGCTGGAGGTCGGTGGGGGAGGATGAAAGTCACTTTTGGCCCAGTTGGCAAGCTGCAGGGCCTAATTATAACCCACCAGGACACTCCAGTATGGAGTGAGTTTTGGAGACGCAAGAAACAAAGAACAGAGAATGATCACCACGTAAATTAAGAGAGGCATCCTCGGGCAGACATTGGGAGGAGTCAGGGAAGGAGCAGTATTACCTGCGGCTGGGGAGCCTGGGTTTGGACACAGATCCACTTGGGTTATTAACCTCTCTAAGCCTCAGCTTTCTGATCTATAAATTGGGGGTTATAACACATTCCTCCCAGGATTATTGTGAGATTCAGTAAAGTAATGCAGATTTTAGCACTCACTTTGGCACCCAACAAGCGCTCAAGAAATGTTAGCAATTTTTATAATAATAATGATTATTTATTAATCCCATTTTGTGCCTAGCGTTGTAATAGGCTGACAGTTTTGAAAGTTCTTTAAGGACAAGCAATGCACCTTGAACACACTGCTCATTTACAGAGAACAATTACAGCTGGAAAGATGTGTCAAAGTCATCTGGTCTGAGCTTCAGTTTCCTCACCTGCAAAGTGGGGATGATGAACTCTGCCCTACAAGACTGAAGTTACATGTTATCTTTCTGGCAGAAGCCACAGCTATACAGCATTGTCTACAATTTCCCGTACTGATTCCTTTAAAGTAGAGTAAGATCCTAAGGACACTTGAAAATCAATCAAAGTTTATCATCCTTCTGGATTTTTATGATTTCTTGCTGCATCTTTTACAGCTGTCTCTCCCACACCTTTTTCAAGTTTTCCCTAAGTCTTTAACTTAGTTTCCATAGAAACAACAACTCTCTTCCTTTTCATACTGGAAGTTCATAATTTTAAACAGGATTTAATGAAGTGATTTAATTACAATAATAAATACAACCGGGATGAACAGGTATAGGTATGGACGAACTGATTCTTGGTATTACACAACTCAACTGAAGGATGAAGAGTGAGCAGATATACTGAGAGCAGCCTACTAGCTGTGGGCTTCTGCATACTATGGGCATCAGTCATATTTTACAGGAAATGGAGAGCACCAGCTAAACCAACTATTTGGTTAAACAAAGGTCTGTAAAAGAGCTTCTACGGTAGTTGCAGGTTCCATCATGCACCACCCTCTCTCATAGTCTGGGTCTTTATGTTTTGTTCTGTCAGGGAGGTCCTTCTCATCTCTTTCCACCAGAGAGAAGCTCATCAAGAAGATTATCTGAGACGAGATTAAAGGAGGGCAGGCCCTACACACACCCTAATCTTATCAGCAACCCCAACCTTGAACCGTTGCCATAAAACTCCTCACCAGACTCCCCTGGGTTGGGACACATAACATTTTGGGGCAGGAGCCCACTGTGCCCCTGTTTGCCTGGCAAAACAATAAAGCTATTCTTTTCTTCTTCACCCAAAACTCTGTCTCTGAGATTCGATTCAGAACCAGTAGACAGAGGCTGAGATTTCAGCATCAAAATGAAGAGGACTTTGATAGGTGGGGCTGGAGTGGAGAGAGTGAAAAGGCAGAACTGGCAAAAAGAGCATCAGGAATAAAAATCTGGGGCGTGGACAAGGGCGATGTGGACAGGAGGGATGGTGAATGGACAACAGGGCCTGGGGGGCCCTGGGCGTGTTTGGAGGAGAGGGTGCAGGAGGGCAGGGGGAGGGGAAGGTTACTCAGGCAGGCTGGGCTCAGATTATGAAGGATGTGAAAGGAAGGCAAGCAATTTGGGATTCTCTCTCTCTCTCTCTCTATCTTCATAACAGAGGGCTTGAAACCTAGCTGGATCCTGTGGGGCTCCTGGGTACACAAGCCTTTCTATGGCCCTCATCTCTTGATTACAGGCAATAGTCTTCGTTCAGCCTCCATGACCTTCCCTGAGTTCCAACGGGAAGATTCAAACAGTTGCTAATCAGGGAAGGGAGGGGATGCGAGGCAAGCGAGGAGCAGTCAGGAAACAATAGTGCAGCCTTGGGGCAGGGTCCTGGTTCCCCGTCAAGGGACACACACACAATAATATCTTTGAGCTGTTTTGAGGATACTGAAACCCCACCAGGTGGGAGAAGTTAACTGTATGCTGCCCACAGGCACATAGATCCCAGACCGGTTGGAACCAGAAGGTTGATGATGCTGACGCCCACTTACCCCACCACCAAGCAACTAGAAGAATGTCATGCCTTCTTTGAACCATTTCTATAAAACTCCTTACTACCCGCTCCAGGTCAGGACATACATTTTTGAGGGCATTATCCCACTGTGGCCCCCTTTGCCTGGCAAAGCATTATACAGCTATTCTTTTCTACCTCACCCAAAACTCTGTGTCTGAGATTTAATTCCGTGTTGGGGTACAAAGGCCAGATTCAGCTTCAGGCTCCAGGCTTTTGATGGATTTGAGGCAGAGAAGCAACTTGGTCGCCTCTGCTTTAGAAGGATGACTCAGTACAGCAACTATACTTCAGTAAAAAAATAAATTAGGAAAAACCCCTCAAAACAAACAACGAACAGACAAACAAAAAGAAGGATGACTCAGGTAAGAGGGAGGAGAAACAGAAAGAGAAAAACCTAAAAGGAGGAAAACTATTCAGGAGGTTGGTAACCCTCCCCCCACCAAAAAAGCCTGAAGTAAAAACCTGGGCTATAGCCTTGAGAATGAAGAGAAGGGAACCAATATACTGATGCAATATGCTGTTTGATCGATGCTGAGTTTGGAGGAGGGAAGAGCTGAGGAAGGTCTCAGGGACCAGCCTGCAAGTCTTGGTGAACTTCTACTGTGAAGGTAGAAGGTGCACAGCATCTCTAACGTAAGTTTGCTGACACTTTGAAAGAGGCAGGGCCCCCAATGCTTAAAGGCTCTTTGTTGCTAACTTGATGGGAGTTTTGGGTCTCCCATACTTTCTGATAGACTCACAGTTCCCAAGCAGTGTTACATTTCTTTTGTTCGAAAATGAGCAAAGTTGTGATGACACCTGAAAGTATCCCTTTCCCAGCAGAAGAAAACATTGTTCCCACCTAACTCAAAACCCCAGATTGGAGCCATTCAGTCCATGGTTACATCATCTTCCAGGGTGAGAATATTGCACAGGGCGTTTAAACTGGCCCATCCTTCCTGAGAGAAAGCCCTTCCAGAATCAGTGGTTGGGTAAGCTGAGGTGTGGTTGTCCAAATACTTTGTTTTGCTGTCCAAATTTCTCCCATCGGCACATTCTCTGTGAACCAGGATCTGTGACCTGAGATCTCATTTTTGATGAGAAATTTTGTCCACAGTTTGAATGTTTAAATTTAACTCCCCAAACTCAGAGATTAAGTATCACTGTACAAAAAGTTTCCATTAATCTTTGCAGATATTGTTTCACAGAAGGCAATGACAAAATCTTCATTTTGGCATAAAGGCTCTTGGGCCTTTATCTGCCATCATCATCCTTTTTTTCCTGCCAAGTGCAGGATTGGTATCTTCCCATGGCCAGACTGGAGTGATTCCCTGGTACCCACAAATTCATCACTGACTAGCTCATGGATGAATATATTCCTTACATGAGATTTATTTCCACCCCCAATATTTTTCTCCTCTATCTAAACAAGGAAAAGAACACATTCCTTTAAACAAAAAGATCCTTTGAAAATGTGATGGGGCGGGGAAGAAATGTGGAGAGAGCTTTTTAAATTTTTAAGATTTGGTTTTGATCTTCTCTTGAATCTGGGCAAGTCTCAACATTTCAGAGCTTCAGTTTGCTAATTTATAAATTATGTGGATCCTATGTCCTGGATCTTTTTCTTTTTTTTTTTTTTTAAGTTTTTGATTTATTTCCTCACTCTGATGGAGACCATCAACTAGTAGCTCCCAGAAAAGAGATAAAGGAAAGTTTCTTGTTTTTGAAAAGTTGTATGTAGGAAAATGCATCTTTTTTCCATACTCACACTTTAACGAGAGTATGTCTGGTTATGACACTGGGTTAGAAACCTCAGAATTGGGAAGGCTTTGCTGCATTGATTTGTGGCTTCCAGTGTTGCTGTAAATAATAAAATACCAATTCCTAGTCTTTAGAAGATCACTTGTTTGTTTGTTTTTTTTTCTCTGTAGGTCTTAGGGTCTTTGTCTCCCCAGTTCTGAAATTTGACAACAATATATGCCTTTTTCTATCAACTTTTCCAAGCAGTGAGTGGGAACACTCAATTCAGAAACTCATATCCTTCTGTTTGGGAAAAATTCCTAGTATTGTTTCTTATATAATCTCCTTCTATCCCTTTCTTCTTTCCTGATTCTGAAATACTACATGTTGGACCTCCTACACTGATCCTCTAATTGCCTTACCTTTTGCCAAAAGAAAATTTAGAAAGCTTCACTTGATGTGAAAATTTTGTTGATCGAGAAACAAAGTGTGAACTGGGAGACTTCAAACATGGGACTGGTACAAAGCTCAGTGGCATAACATTATAGCATGGCTTCTAAAGCCAGAATGAGGACGCTGTTTGACCTTTACGTTGATTGGCTATTACAGTGGGGACAGAGGGGATGGGTAAAAAATGATGATCTTACATCATTTTAGGAGGATATGTTTTGGTTATGATTATTAGAAGTATTTACAAGAAATAAGTTTCACTTACATAAATGAAATAAACTAGATTATGTTTGCATGTGTGGCTTAAGTGGGTTTGTCTGATCAGAGGATCATCAAACCTGGTCTCCATTTTATTTTATTTTAATACTTTTTTCCATATAATCCACCACTTGGGCTACTTTCCCAGAGCTATCCTCTATTTTCTCTTTCAGTCATTCTATTGAATTTGTATTTCTCCTATTATGCTTTTAATTTGCAAGTTTCATTTTCTATAAAGTTTCTGTTACAAACATTATTTTACAAAATGGCATCCTATTCTTCCTTTCCTGGCTCTCTAAATATATCGATTGTAGTTTTCTAAATTTCTTCCCTGTATTTTTCTGTTTCCACTGAGTCGAGTTACTTTAAAAATGTTTATTGTGGTTTCCGTCTTTCACATCAAAGACTTTACACAAATGCCTGGGACCCTTAGTTCATTCACAGTTAAAAGTGACACTGTAACAGGTGATCTGAAATCCTAACTATCTCTGGAGGGGTTTGACAGCTGGTGTATCAATTTCACTGTGGGCTGATTTGGTGGGAACCAGGTCTTTTTGTTGGGAGATTCCCAAACACCTATAGGTCTACAGACCTTCCCAGTGAGCCATTTGATTTTTCTGGGAAACTAGTCTCTTGCCTGGGAAGAACACACATGACTAACATCACTCCAGGAGTCAGGTTGTACTAGCGGAATGGGAAATCCCATATTTCAACATGTAGACTCCCACTTCATTCCCCTGTTTTCAGTATAGCCCTCTTCTGCTATGCCTGCTAACCCCAAATTAGGAATTGCTTCATGTAAGTTTCTCACATAATAATCCCCCAATTTCCTGCCTGAGTGGGAGAGAGAGTTTTCTGGCTTCAAAAAATGAGGGTGGGGACCTGGGATTCTGCTGGTTAAGGAGACTTTCCCTAACCCCCTTGCTTTACACTCCCCTATGGTGGGAGCTGGCACCCCCATGCACCCAGCCTCTCTGGAGCAGTGCAGCATGAACGGGCCATGTCTTACCGACGTCCTTTCCTACAGTACCGGGCATTCAGCTTTCTCAGGTCCACTAACGCCTTCTTCCACTTTCCATTTTCCAAAAATTTGTTGACACCTGTCTCTCTCCCATTCATTGCCCTTGTAGTTTATACTTTTTCAATTCCCATAATATCATTTTAGAAGGGTACAGAGGGAGAGAAAAATGATCAACATATGGCTTCAATCCATCATTTTAAATTAGAAACCCAGATGGACTTTTTATTAAAGTGATTTTATTCTGTCATGCCTGAGTTATTTTCTACTATGTGTCACTTCACTACAATCTAAAATCATGATGCTAAAATAGAACTATTTCCTCGATATTTCTCTCTCTCTCTCTCTGCAGATTTCCCAATAAAAGGCAAATCTTGAATTGGAAATAGAGTTCCAGCTGGTTCAATTCGAGGTGCTAAAATCTGGCTGAGCCAAGCATATTTTTTTTGATTCTAGGAGTCTGTTGCTACTCTATTCCACTGTGAATTGAAATTTTCTTTGACCCGCAAACATCTTTTGAGATGGGCCAGCTCCGCATTGGCCTGCATACTGTTGCCTGCTTTGTTCCTGCTGTTTGTTTTAATCCTGTGTCCCATCACAGATGACTTAGGAAGTCCCATTACACTAAGTGACTGCACACCAAATATGAGTTTGGAAAAAAAATGAAGAGACAGCCCTCGCATAATAAAAGAGGCAATATAAGGAAAAATAAAAGAAACGACTACTCTATGCAACAGGCAGTGACCCAGGCAGTCGTTTACCTTCAGGCTTTTAACTGAAAAAAGATGCCTGGTTTAGGGACCCTTACGCATGCTCCGTTCCCAAGGGAAACTGGGATGTTAGTGTGCTTCCCAAACCACTGAGATGAAGTTCGAAGAGGCTGTGTCCTCTGTGCTTGGTGCCATTACCTGAGGCATCATATGAGATGGATGTATCTTGGGGCTGAACTAGAGTGGTCCTGAGACCACTCATCCCTCGGCACAGAGCAGTGCCTTCTTGTTGTGACGCCAGAGCATCTGGCACATCTTTTATTGCAGTATTTGACACTTTCCACCTTTGAAAATTACCTTTTACTTTCCCCAAACAGCATTCATTGCTCTACTCCAATTATAAAATTCATAGACATTCATTGTAACATATTTGAAAAAAATGCAAAAAAATCACACGCAAAACCCAAAAACACTTAACGTACGACTCTGAGATAACCAATTTTTTCTCATGTATGTCTATAAATAGAGTTTTTTTTAAAAAAAAAACAAAATTCATCTCTTTCTGGACATACTCTTTTGTAATATTGCTTTTTTAAAATTTGACATTATATGAAACATTTTCCTGTCATTATTCTTTTAGACCAGATTTTTTGTATGACTTTGAAGCATTTATTCCTTAAAAAATACGACTTCTGGCTTCAGTTCTGACATGTGAAAGAACTTGGAAGTCATGCCCATCCTCATAAAAAGAAAAAGCAAACAAACAGGAAAACAATGAGTCTAGACACAGCCCATACAACTTTAAAGAAATTTACTCATAATGGATGATAGACCGAAAACAATGAAACTATAGAACTCCTAAAAGGTAGTAAAGGAGAAAATCTAGGTGGCCTTGGGTTTGATAATGAGGTTTAAGATAGAACACCAAAACACAATCATTAAAGAAAAAATTGACAAGTTGGACTTTATTAAGATTAAAAAATTTCTGCTTTGCAAATGACTTTAACATAATGAAATATAAGCCATATACTGGGAAAAATACTTGCAAAACACATAACTGATAATGGACTTGTATCCAAAATATACAACCAACTTTTTAACACTCAACAATAAGGAAACAAACAACCTAATTAAAAAATCGGCAGGATATCTGAAAAGACAGACACCTGACCAAAGAAAATATACAGATGGCAAATAAGAGTATTAAAAGATGTTCAACATCATATGACAGGGGAATTGCAAATTAAAACAACAATGAGATACTATTACACACCTTTTAGAAAGGCTAAAATCCAAAACACTGACACCACCAATGCTAGCAAGGATGTGGAGCAATGGCACTTCTTCTTATTCATTGGTGGTGGAAATGAAAAACGGTGTAGTTACTTTGGAAGATAGTTTGCCAGTTTCTAACAAAACTAAACATAGTTCTACCATACAAGCCAGAAATCATACTCCTTGGTACTTCCAGATGAGTTGAAAACTCACGTCCATACAAAAATCGCTGCACATAGATGTTTATAGCAGCTTTATTCATAATTGCCAAAACATGGAAGCAACCAAGATGTCCTTCAGTAGGTGAATGGATAAATACACTGTGATACGTCCAAACAATGGCATATTTTCAGTGAAGAAAAGAAATGACCTAACAGGCCATGAAAAGACATAGATCTTAGATGCATATTACAAAGTGAAAGAAGCCAATCTGAAAAAGGTTACATATATTCCAACTATATGACATTCTGGGAAAGTCAAAACTATGGAGACAATAAAAAAAAAATCAGTGGTTGCCAGGAGTTGGGGGAAGGGAGGGATTACTAGGCAGAGCACAGAGGATTTTTAAGGCAGAGAAACTATTCTGTACGAAACTATAATGATGGATACATGTCATTATTCATTTGTCAAAACCCATAGAATGTACAACACTAAGTGTGAATCCTACTGTAAACTATGGACTTTGGGTGATAGTAGCATGTCAGTGTAGGTTCATCTATTGTAACAAATGTAACACTGGTTCAGAATGTTGATAGTGGGAGAGGCCATGCATGTGTAGCGGGAGGGCGTATATGGGAACTCTGTACCTTCGTTTTGATTTTGCTGTGAACTTGTTTGTTCTAAGAAATAAAGTCTATTAAGTTAAAAAAATCCTTCTTTTTACTTCATACCTATTTACCAGAGAAGTCAATTATAAAAAATGTAGCATTCTTTTGAATGTATGTAATATTAAAACAGTCCACAATTGCTGGATACTTATGCTTTTTCTCTTATTTTTTATTGCAATCAAATGTACTACAATCAACCTCATTCCACACAGAGTTTTTGTGCACATTTTCTCATATATTGTGCTATCATTGCCTATATTCCTCCTACACTGTATGTTCCTTTTAAGTGGGGCTTGACCTATCTAATCGTTATATGATCAGAGCCT
Organism: Globicephala melas; assembly: GCF_963455315.2. Taxonomy (NCBI): domain Eukaryota; kingdom Metazoa; phylum Chordata; class Mammalia; order Artiodactyla; family Delphinidae; genus Globicephala; species Globicephala melas. Next base: position 63,577,850 of record NC_083321.1, read on the forward strand.
GGTACAGTGTGAGGTACCCAGTAGATACTTAATACCTGTTTCTTGACTAAGTGAATGCACTTTTATTTTCTCATTTAGATTTCATATTGGTCTCTATACCAGACATGCTGCATAATTCCTCAAGATATTATATTTAAGTTAAACACACACACACACACACACACACACACAAGCTGCTTTGAAAGTCAAATGTGTGTCTGAGAGGAAGGCTAGCACTAATTTACTTACAAATTCATCTAATGAAATTTAGACGTTGGAATATAGTCAAAGGGACTAAGCATCCAATATGGTCTACCATTGTGAACACCAGGCTTCTCTTTTTCTTTAAGAAGGCAGCACAGATTATCCATAAACACGGGAGTTGGTGGTGGGCTTTAAGTATGAATCTATGCCAGACCCCAGGGAAGACTTAACTGAATTGCAGAAGGGTGGAAGCAGCGTTGGAACAAATATTAAAGGGTCTTCTCTTCTAGCCCTTACGTTACTGGATTAATTTCCCCAAAAGTGGGCATTTGTTCCCTGCTGGGGGATTCTGATTGTTAGAACATTCCTTCTGATTAAATTCCATCCTATAAATATGGAATGGGGCCTGAACATTAGAATATAGATAGCTAATGCACTTTCTTTTCCCTGAAGAATCTCACAATTTTCAGACATCTTTATATAGACAAATTCAGTGTGATCATTGTCTCAACAAAGGTCAAGCTTATCTATGGGTCTAAGGGAGTTGCTGACAGACATTTCTGTGAAGGTCAGAGGAGACATCCCTGCAGCTGCTTCTTCTTTCTTAACAGCTTTCCCCTGTTATTCCCTGTTTCGGGCCTTGATACAAAACAGAATACGACTTTCTCACTCCATACAGCTCTCCAGATTTTCAAAGAAAGAGATCATGTGTCTCCTAATAAGACTCCTCTGGGTTACACATCTCAGATCCTTTAACAACTCCTTATCTGGCATAGTTTCAAGTTCCTTCAGCATCTTAGTCATTCTCCATTGGCTACACTTTTTATTCATCGAAGCCTGGTGCATTTGATGTGTTCTCTTTGGCATATAGGACTATTAATTTCCTTGCTCTCTAGACACTATATATATATTTTTTTGGGGGGGGGTATGCGGGCCTCTCACTGTTGTGGGGTCTCCCATTGCAGTGCACAGGCTCCGGACGCGCAGGCCCAGCGGCCATGGCCCACGGGCCCAGCCGCTCCGCGGCACGTGGGATCCTCCCGGACCGGGGCACGAACCCGCGCCCCCTGCATTGGCAGGCGGACTCCCAACCACTGCGCCACCAGGGAAGCCCTAGACACTATATTTTTTATAAATAGAAACAACCAATGAGTTTGGCAGCCAAGTATAATATTGGTTCCTAATGAGCTTATAGGTTACAAACCTTTCCTTTTATGAAGCTCTATTGATTTCTAAAACTTAAGTGCAGGAAATTACATTAGTACTCTTAAAATTTATCTTGTTAGATACATTTAGCCCTTAATCCCAACCTACTGCAATGCTTTTCCACCCTGAATTAGCCAATTGTTATATTGGCTATCTCTCTCAGATTTGTTTTATATTAATAGACTTTGCTAATATGAGAGTCAATCAGAATATGCTCAGTTATATTGAAGGATAAACAAGTCCTAAATCCCCAGTAGCCAATAAAATCCCGAATCTTGTATTTTGCTTATGTTATAGTCCATGATGAATTGGCTGAGACTCTGCTGCATGTCTCCTCAATCCAGGAGCGAGGCTGAGAGAAACCTCCACCTCAAATGCTGCTGGTTAACGTGGCGAAGGAAAAAGACTGAAGATTTCACATCAGAAATTAGATGCCCCAGCCTGGAAGTAATACTCATTACTTTTTCTCATTAGCTGGAATGAGTTTCATGACCTCATCAACCACATGGAGGTCAGAAATTGCAATTCTATCAAGTGCTTAGAGATAGTTAATGAACAGTGCCAATGACTATCACAGCGTGATCTCTATGTTCTTGACACAGTAATTAATAAAAATGTTGGCTAGGATAAGACCTAGAGAATATCCCTATAGTATACTCCTAGAGATCTCCTTTTAGATGGTATGGATGCATTAATCAGAACTCTTTGAGTACTCTCTTTCAACATAGTACAATTTCACTTGAATGTACAGACTTCTGAATCACGTTTTTAATCTTCCTCACAGTGTATTATGAAAGAGGAAAGCAAAGCCCTTGCTGAAGTTTGTCTGTAGCAGGTTACATGTCTTTGGGTGGTGGAAAGAGCCTTGATTAAAAACGAAATCTGTGGGCTTCCCTGGTGGCGCAGTGGTTGAGAGTCTGCCTGCCGATGCAGGGGACACGGGTTCATGCCCCGGTCCAGGAGGATCCCACATGCCACGGAGCGGCTGAGCCTGCGCGTCCAGAGCCTGTGCTCCGCAACGGGAGAGGCCACAGCAGTGAGAGGCCCGCTTACCAGAAAAAAACAAAACAAAACCGAAATCTGTTATGGTCTTTGCTTTATCATTCTCTAGCCTTATGAGCACTGGCAAATAAATATACCTCTCTGGGCCTTACGGTTTGCTTTTTTTAAGTTTACAAAATTAAGTCAAGACTATTTTTTAAAAATCCCTCAATTTATAAAATTAAAAAAAAATGTATCCTGCTCTTCCAACCCAATAACTCTTCATAAAATAAGTAAGGTACTTTCTGCCATGATTAGCTTTGCAGGTGCTGGTGATCATTAATTCCATTTTTAGATCATCACTCCCAGATTCTACAGTGGAAGGAAGAGACCAAGACACAGCACTGGGTGGGCTTCCGAGTTGGGGCACCTATGGAGAAGGACACAGTTTAGAGCGTTGAGAACTCATATAGGAAGGAAAATGGGACATTGTCTCTGGAGAGCACCATGGACTCCTCAGCAGTGAATATCAGCAAGGCATTCCAAGTATAGTAGGTTATAATACTGTTTACGCTTACTTGCTGCCTTTCCTATAAGAAGATTATACTTCTGTGTACCATGGATATTAGGCTGAGCTTTGTGAGTTACTTTGGCCAATAAAATGTGAGTAGAAGTCACTTGTAATGAGCAGATGCATTAAGAAACATCACTGTCACTGCTCCTTTCCCCACTGCACAAAAATGGCATGTCCAAAATAGGTTTTCTCCTTCAGGCTAGGTCCAAGAAAGAAGAGGACATATGGAGTAGAGCTACAGCCAACCTGCAGCTGACATGTGACTGACAAATTAACTTTTGTTATCAGTCACTGAGATAGAAGGATTGTTACCACAGTATTACCTTGTGAAACCTGACTGATACACTAGGCTGGCCAATAGGTGGGTAGGACATAGACTTGGGACCCAAGATCAGGAATTAGAAAACATTTCAAGAGAGGAGAGATTTTCAAGGTTACTAGGATGGTCAAATATAGTAAAAAAATAAAATCAAGAAATATAATAACTGAGAGGCCATTTGGTTTGGGTACCAGGTAATGCAAGTGAAAAGGGTTTTGTAAATAGTAAGGAGGTATGTAATGATAAGACATTATGATTGAAATACTACTCAATTCCAGCAAATGAATTCAGTGTTAGCTGCAGAAATAACAAAGTCTGTGAACTAGGAAGACAAATACCAAGTCGAGGAGGTAAAGAAGAAAGCAGGTGTTAAAAAATGATGATATCCAGATGAGGGACTTTTGGGAGAATTCCTCTTCTCTTAGATCAATAGCTTTGTTGATATAAGTCATTGGGCTGAGCTTTGAAGAGGTAGGATATCTTGATCCCAGAAGAGGCCCAAAGCTGACTCGGGCTGCTTTATCACAGAAAGGAGTACTGAAACTTTCCTCTTAATAAATGGCCCTGTCATGCAAAGAGTCTTTCTTACTCGTGTTGCGAGGAGACAGACGGAGACATGCCATCTAGAATTCAAGCACCATCTCCTTGATGGATTGCAAACTACTCACTGAGACAGTGGTAGAAAAGGCCTAGAGGGCAGGGAGCCAGGCTGTCTCTCTCTGATTATAACACAGGATGATAAAATGCGTTCTGCCCAGTGTCTTGGTATTTCTCTTCGCCCCCCCCTCCCCCCGAAAAAAGTTCACAGCTTTTGTCACCACTTTATCACATTTCTTCATGTAATGGAAGACGGGGGTTGGACTACATTAATCTCTGCTCTGTCAGGCAAGGCTGAGTCCTCATCGACATCTGAGAGGCTGAAAGTAACAGAAACCTCAAAGCGGATGTTGAGAGGAATGTTGTCTTAAGGAACGTGTGGGAAGATATAGAATGATCCCCGATGGAAGGAGGGATTTGGCACTTATCTAGAAAGTAAATTTCACCCGTTACCCTTCTGCTTCTATTCCTTCGGGGACACTCACATCTTTTAGGATAAAGGTGCTTGGTTTTCCGTACCCACACTTTGTGGGAGCCACTCCGATTGATCTGCAATTTCAGCTGCCCCTCCTGCCTTCCTTTTCAGGGCAAACTCTTGCCGGTCTTCCAAAGTGCAGTCCGAGAGTTCTGCCTCGGACTTCTCTGATACACACAGTGATTTCACCCTTATCAGCCTGAACGTTAATGGGCGAGTTCCTTTGTCTTTTTCCTCCATGTTAGCATTTAATTGCACCAAGACAGAGAGCACACTGAATTCAACACTCTTTTCTCAGCACCTGGAACCATGCCTGGCACATGGCAGAAACTCAATAACTATTGAATTTGTTCTACAATCTCCTGGCCTGGCCCCAGAGCCATGGCCCCTGTCTCTGATTGAGCCTTGCTGCTACTTCCAGATACCTTCATGGCTTCAAGGAAGGAATGAGAACCTCTAAGGAAAGAGAGCTGGAGAGAGGGCCAGGAAAGAGTTCCCAGAGGGCTTGGGCTAGAGCTGGTGTCTTAGATGAGTAGGAATGTGTCAGGCACATGAAGTAATAGGAAAAAGTATATAGAGACAGAAGCATGAAACAAAATATTAAAAATAACGAATTTACCATTTATTGAGCACATACTTTGTGATGCTCTTGTGGGTGCTTACGTACAACATCTCTAGGTCTGGCAACAGACTTACAGTGATGGACCCCTTTCCCAGGATTCCAAAGGGAACATCCACCGAGACAACAAATTTTTGCTCAGAGAGGCCCAGTGATAAGCTCAAAGCCACACAGCTCTCAGGTGACAGTTGGAATTCCAACCCATTATGGTCTGACGATAAAAGCCCAAGCTTGTTCCACCACTCAGGGTTGTAGATGTAGTTTGGAATTGCCTTATGTTTCATATTCACCATCAGTAAAATATGTGTGTTCGATTCTATAAATGTTAACATTTTCTTCCAAATCTGAAATTTGTTTGCTGAGCTCTTTCGTCAGAGAACGGCAAGGCATGGTGATGAAGGCGGTGGGCTCCAGAGCTGGAGCATCTTGATTCCAATCTCAACTCTGCCTGGGGTAATCTCTTAACCTCTATTTGTTTTCATTTCCTCATCTGGAGAATGAAGTTGATAATAATGACACTCACACCAAGGGGCCTCCGTGACCTGCATAATATCCTTAGCACAGTTGCTAGCGAACAGTGAAGTCCTCAGTAAACGAGAGCTTGCGGCAATTCTTAGGGACTGCATTTGAGCCTTTATTCTCCTAGGCCTTTATTTACCTCAATAGATTCTATTGTTTCTGATTTATTCATTGAATAAGCATTTATTTAAAACCTACCAGGCGGTTGCTGTCGTGCATTCATTGGTGATGCAGAGAAGCACAAGACACAGGGTACCCATGCATGACGTGACCAACATTTGTTCAGCTGTTCACAGTTTACAAACACACACACAGGACTTACAGCGCTAACTCACTTCAGGGTGTTGCTTGCTGTTTTAGACACAGAAGTGGGCTTGAAACGGTTAAACAGCAAAACCAAAGTTGGGGATACTGGAAAATCGTGTGACGTGAAGTAAACCAAATGGACTGTTTGCCTTCTTGAAGGACTAGCTGGGCAAAGCAAGAAGAACAAAAGGAGAAGGGAAGCAGGGAGGCCCAGGGTAGCTGCCCAGGCATTTAGCAGAAGGCACCCTGGGCAAGGGTGCCTTCTGTTCTCCAGGGCACTCCATGATTGAGGACCCTGGAAGGGGTGCGGGCTGCAGTATGAGCAGATGCCTGGAATTGCGTTTCAGTTGGGAGACTGTGTTTTTTGTTTTTGTTTTTAATGTGTGTATCATCACATCACAACAGTATCTGCCTTTTCAACCTTAAATACTGATTCCTCTCTAATTTGGGGGTCTTTTCCACTTAGGAACACATTTTAAATCACTTTCCAAGAGTAACTAAAAAAGACAAAGAAGAGTACAATAAAGTGTGTTGTCAGTAAGTAACCAATCTTAACCAGGCCATCATCTTACAGAGTTAAATCTGGCTTCCAAATCTCCTTTGCAAATGTCTAGCACCTACTCCTCAGGCCACATTCCCTCATGTGGTAGATCTCAGAGGGATCATTTAGCAACACTGAACAGCAACACTGGCTGCCACTTCCTGATAGCCGTGTGTCCTTCCTAATCCCTTACCTCACTCTTCACAATAGTAAAATGTCCATTATCTGAGGTGAAGAAAGGGAGGCTCATAGAATTGAAATAACGACTTACAATCCCCAAACTCTTAAGGACAGAGTTTGGAGTCCAGCCTTGCTGCATACTAGCAAAGTCATATAACCTTTCTGTGCCTCAGTTTCCTCCTCTGTAAAATGGAGACAACAATGCTTATGTGACAGGGCTGTTGAGAAGATTCAGAGAGATGGTAGTTTAAGAGAATTGGCAAGTATTAGGACTCTACACTGGAAGCAAGCAAGGACCTGCCAGCCTTCCTGCCACACCTCAGATGCCCCCTTTCCAACCAGATGCTGTGAGCTTGGACTAGAGCCCGCTCTTGGGTGTGTGCACCAAACACACCTGTCTTTTTGATCATGCCCCAGCTGAAGTAATTGCTTTCAGTCAGAAAGGCAAGAGCGTTCCTTCCTTTTTTCCACCGCACCTGGATGAGCTGATTCACCAGCTGCCTGCTGTTTGGGGAGTTTCCTCCTCTGGAACCAATTACTTCCCTAATTGCTCACTTCTCCATGACTGTGGGCTGGGAACTTGTGGTTATGAAGCCTCCTCCTGTCTGGTCATCTGTCCAGCGGAAGAGGTGCTTCTGTTTTGGGTTGTTTGGAAGTTCTCAATACTGGCTTCTTATCAGTATCAATGGAACAAGAGAGCCATTAATATTTGTCTGCATTTGACAGCTCAGACCTTGAGATTCTGATTCAGCAGGGCCCACAGGTTGTATTTTGCAAAACCGTTTGCTCATTGATTTGCCTGCAGAGCCTGGTTGAGAACCACTGGGTGAGGAATCTGGTCGAAGGAGAATCAAATGTGATTATCAGATGTCCTCTCCATGTGATGATCAGACAGCTGTTTTAATCCCACACATCATGGCTGTAAGGAGTGGTTTGAACAGTGGTTTGAACCCCATGCCAGTCATGAGGTGATGAACTTTCACATATGTTAGACCATTGAATCCTCTCTACCACCTGTATTGTTTCCATTTTACAGGTGCACAAACGAAGGTCCAGAGAGACGCTGTAACTTACACGAGTATTCAGCAGACCTAGGGTTCTCACACAGGTTTCTCAGGCTTCAAGTCCAGAGCTCTTAGCTCAGGGAGGTGAATCACAAAGATCTATTCATTTCGCAGAGGTCATGAGCTGGGTTAAATTACCCCGAAAGTCATGCTTTAGGACACCAGAGTGAGGATATTTTGATAGGTAAAGACCAACACGAGGTAAATCTGGGCAGGCTTCATGGAAGAGGTGGTTTCTGGAATGAGCTCTGAAAGGTTACCATTTCAACGGGAGGAGAGGCGGTGGGTATATGCTGCACGGGAAGTGAGGGGAAGCAGCATGAAAAAGGCCCTCAGCCTCCATGACTATTGCTTTGGGTACTATTGTGGTACATGACTCTTTTTTTTTTTTAACATCTTTATTGGAATATAACTGCTTTACAATGATGTGTTAATTTCTGTTTTATAACAAAGTGAATCAGTTATACATATACATATGTCCCCATATCTCTTCCCTCTTGCATCTCCCTCCCTCCCATACTCCCTATCCCACCCCTCTAGGTGGTCACAAACCACGGAGCTGATCTCCCTGTGCTATGTGGCTGCTTGCCAGTAGCTATCTGTTTTACGTTTGGTAGTGTATATATGTCCATGCCTCTCTCTCACTTTGTCCCAGCTTACCCTTCCCCCTCCCCATATCCTCAAGTCCATTCTCTAGTAGGTCTGTGTCTTTATTCCCATCTTGCCCCTAGGTTCTTCATGACCTTTTGTTTTTTTTTTAGATTCCATATATATGTGTTAGCATACGGTATTTGTTTTTCTCTTTCTGACTTACTTCACTCTGTATGGCGGACTCTAGTCCATCCACCTCACTACAAATAACTCAATTTCTTTTCCTTTTATGGTTGAGTAATATTCCGTTGTATATATGTGCCACATCTTCTTTATCCATTCATCTGTCAATGGACACTTAGGTTGCTTCCATGTCCTGGCTATTGTACATAGAGCTGCAATGAACATTGTGGTACATGACTCTTTTTGAATTATGGTTTTCTCAGGGTATATGCCCAGTAGTGGGATTGCTGGGTCGTATGGTAGCTCTGTTTTTAGTTTTTTAAGGAGCCTCCATACTGCTCTCCATAGCGGCTGTATCAATTTACATTCCCACCAACAGTGCAAGAGGGTTCCCTTTTCTCCACACCCTCTCCAGCATTTATTGTTTGTAGATTCTTTGATGATGGCCATTCTGATTGGTGCGAGGTGGTACCTCATCGCAGTTTTGATTTGCATTTCTCTAATGATGAGTGATGTTGAGCATCACTTTCGTGTGTTTGTTGGCCATCTGTATACATGCTGGAGATTTCTTGCCGGACAATGCTCCATGCACGGTCGGGTAGGCCAGGTGAAGTTGACAGCCATCCAATGGAGACATTAATTGAGAACAATACCACGTGGGAGACAGCAGACATACTCAAAATATCCGAATCAAGTGTTGAAAGCCATTTGCATCAGCGTGGTTATATTCATCACGTTGATGTGTGAGTTCCACAGAAGTGAAAAAAGCTTTCTTGACCATATTTCCTCATGCAATTCTCTGCTGACATAACGAAAAAGTTCTGTTTTTAAAACAAATTGTGACGGGCGATGAAAAGTGGATACTGTAAAGTAATGTGGAATGGAAGAGATCGTGGGGCAAGTGAAATGAACCACCACCAACTACACCAAATGCCGGTCTTCATCCAGAGAAGGTGATGTTGTGTATATGATGGGATTGGAAGGGAGTCCTCTATTATGCGCTCCTTCCAGAAAACAAAACGATTGATTCCAACAAGTACTGCTCCCAATTAGACCAACTTAAGCAGCACTTGACAAAAAGCGTCCAGAATTAGTCAACAGAAAACACATAATCTTCCATCAGGATAACGCAAGACCGCATGTTTCTTTGATGACCAGGCAAAAACTGTTTCAGCTTGGCTGGGAAGTTCTGATTCATCCACCGTATTCACCAGACATTGCGACTTCAGATTTCCGTTTATTCTGGTCTTTACAAAATTCTCTTAATGGAAAAAATTTCAATTCCCTGGAAGACTGTAAAAGGCACCTGGAACAGTTCTTTGCTCAAAAAAATTAAGTTCTGGGAAGATGGAATTATGAAGTTGCCTGAAAAATGGCAGAGGTAGTGGAACAAAAGGGTGAATATGTTGTACAATAAAGTTCTCGGTAAAAATGAAAAATGTGTCTTTTATCTTTACTTAAAAGCCGAAGGGGCTTTTTGGCTGACCCAATATATATACGTACACATGTATACATACATACATAATATATATACACACATATATATATTTTAAAGCAGCAGATTAAATTCCTAAAAAGTAAAACGACCTTGGCTAGGTGGACTAAAGTACTGTCCCAGGCTCTAACACATTTAAATGATCGACCAGTAGGGCCAGTTGCCCCATATGTCAGATTGGGGACCCCTGCCGAAACACTCAGCACCATAAAGGTATGGCAGTCCCTGGAAACAGACACTGCCTCCACTCTCACCGTGGAGCCATGTGCTAGGCTGCTGAGAACACCAAGCCCCATCATTGCTGGAATTTGCCCCTAATGCTACAACCAGAAAGCCACCAAAAGAGCCAGCTCCATGCTAGTAGAGCCCCCCGCTGACTGCTCAGGGCACACTGAGTAAGACGGGGGCATACAACATGGAAGAGCCAGTCGCTAGGAGTGGAATGTTGGAGGAGGTAAGAGAGAGGATGTGACCACTGACTGACTTGAGAGCTAGACCTGAACAATCAGAGGCTCATCACCCCTCCCTTGTCTTGGAATATACTTTCTGCCTAATGTTCCCGCAGTGGGAGCTGCTTTCAAGGACGCAGACTTGAGAGAGCAAAGTGCGGTTGAGACCATCTGGAGGGTGTAAATGACTGAACCTCGTTAAGGACTCTGTATAAGTGTTTAAGATTCTGGTGGGCAGGTGCAGAGATCTACTCATCTTGCAGCCCCCAAGACAAGGCTCATATGTTAAGTTCCCCTGCTTATTAACCTGCCACCTACCCATCTGGAGTGGTCTGCCTCTTTCTCTTGTCTCTCCTTGCCCTCTGCATATGGGGGCCAGTTTATGAACCAACACTATGTTAGTTACAGAGAAGAAGGATACAGTCCTTCTCTGCTTTCATTGAACAGGAGAAGGTAAACAGAGGAGAGAAAAGTAAACAGATCTACAAAATGGTGTGTTTATTTTGCTGTGATAGAGCTGAGTTTAGAGGCTAAGGACACATAGGGAAGAGGTTTTGGTCAGGAAGGCGCCTTTGGAAGGCTTAGCTCAGCAGATAAAAGTATGGTTATGTGGAGTACAAAGGTCTAGCGCCAGAAGAGAGTCTGGTGAAGTCAGTGCGTCAGCAACAGAAACAATAATTACGACACCAGTAACAACAATAAAACACAGCTCAGTATGGAGGCAGCTTTAAACTTTGGTTGCGGTAAGGTGAGCATGGTGAGATCAGACTGAGATGGGAGAAAGAAGACATGCCAAAAAGGGCTTAGCTTGCCAGTCTTACAAGCTTGAACTTCATCCTCAAAATAATGGGGACTTAGTGAGGATCCAGGCATGGACACAATCATCATTATTTTTTGTTCGTTTGTCTTTAAGCAAAAGAGTAATTTACCGGCTTCTGCAGTTGACAAAGATATAGTGGTAACTGTAAGAAATCAGATTAGGGATGAGAACCAAGGCTTTGACGTAGCCAGGATGCTCCATTTCTCATCTGCTTTTTGAGTGTTGACCTTAGCCTCACCTTTTGCATACAGCCTTCCCCAACTGGCAGAAGAAGTGAGAGGGTATTTAATTTTTCAGCCTGTGTCACAGTTCTAGCGAAGGTTCTAGCGAAGTTCTGCTTAGCCTTGCTTGGACCAATTACTCTCGCTAGTGATGTGAGATACTTGACAGCACTGCATATTAAAGAGCTCACTCCAGAGGATGGAGAGGACAGTAGCAAGACCAGGAGCAGGGAGGAGAAGGATGCTGAATCCTGAATTGATGCGGTGACAGAGGGAAGGGTATGGAGGGGCAGGGTACAAACTATGAAGAGGCAGAATTCACAGAGCATGGGGACTGCATGAAGGGGCAGGGACAGAGAATGAAGGTATGGAGGGTGTAGGATGTTGCCTCAGCTTCCTACTTGATCCACTGGGTAGATGGGGGTACTATGTACTGAGGTATAGGGGAGAAGCAGCTTATCACGGGAAAGAAGAAATTCAATTTTTCTCTTTTACTTCCCATCATTATTTAAACTTTTCTCTGTTTTTTTCGAAGGCAGTAATTGTCATCTCTGATTTAAAAACTCATTTAATGAAAATTAAACTTCATTTATATTACTGAAACGGGTGCTATCGGACTTATGTAGGTCTTCATAAGCAGATTAACAGATGTAGGCTGGGAAAGGTAGCTGTAAGAATTCAAAGAGAGAAAGGGTGTATAATGCCTAGTAAGACAATTCAGGAAAGGTTGGGGGTCCATCCACTGATGTCAGTAGGGCCCAAAATAGTTTGCACTAAAATTAAACAGGTAGATCCCTTGACAATTTTTTCTTTTTTTGAGAATTTTGCTTGTGAACACACTAAATGTAATAAAACTCATGTAGTTTTGTTTACAAATGAACATAGTTCAGATCTTTCACTAACTCAGACTGCCCCCTCTCATAGTTTGAGTTACTGGGACTCTGAACTTGGATGCGAAACATTGAACAACAGCATTAGTTGCACATATGGTCTTTTCACACCGTCTTTCCTCTGCCTCGAGTGCCCTTTACCATATTCCCTGTTGGGCAAATCCTAACTTATCCTTGAAGACTTGCCCTGGACAAAATTAATCACTATTTTCCTATGCTCTTCTGTTTTATTCGTACCTCTACCAAGTGGTAGCCTAGTGGATAAGAGCATGGCCTTTGACTTGACCCGTATTCAAGACCACTTCTGTGAAGTATTAGGCAAGTTACTTAACCACCCTGAGCCTCAGTTTTCTTACCACGCAGTGGGATTAATAATAGTGCCTCATAAGGTTATTGTGAAGACTAAACAATATAATGCCCATGAAGTGCATAACCCAGGTCTGGCACATAGTAAATGCTCAATAAATGAATGAAATAATAAAACATATGCATAAAAGAATGGCCCAAGACAAAAGGCATCTACCTTTTAATCTGTTTTGTTACTGGATGGTGATTATTTCACAGTGGAAATCATGACAGATTAATGTCTCCACATTTATCCAGCAGTTTGAAGTGCCAAGGGGGATATCGTATTTCAGTAACACATTCTTCCCATCTCTGTATGATGATAGTTGCACTTTTCAAATGCGGAAAGACCAAGAGGTTAAAATGCTTCATGGAACGTGCTGATTGGAACCCAGGAATCGCACCCCCCAGCTTCAGGGTGTGCTTGAGACTTGGCTTGGCGTATTCTCATACCCCACAGCCCTGGCCACAGTGGCTGTTACAGGGTTGAGCATGGACCCAAGCTGGACCCATCAAAGCCCTCTTCTCAAAGCCCTCTGTCATATACAGAGCCTGGGCAAGAGAGGCTCTATCTCCCTCCTAGCAGATTATCAGCCATTTCTCCTCCTTTCCCCTCCCTGCTGCATGGAGCAAAGCCGTCTGCAGTAGATGTGAACGGGGTCAACACACAGAAGAAAACAGTCTTGACAATGTTGTTGAGTCCCTGGAGTCCCTAGGCCTCTTCTTCCCTTGACTTCCTAGTAGGATGTTGCATTCATTTCCTTTAAGCTTAAAATAGTTTGAGTTGAGTTTTCTGATTCAAGATCCATTGGCTTCAATAAATTGTTTATAATCCTCACTACCACCTCCCTATAAATTAAATATTATTCCTCTCTTCTTTTTAGATATAAAATCAGAGAGTTTAAAAATAAATAAATAAATAAATAAATAAATAATCTATTTTTGGGGCTGCATTGGGTCTTTGCTGCTGCGCATGGGCTTTCTCTAGTTGTGGCGAGCGGGGGCTACTCTTTGTTGCAGTGCGCGGGCTTCTCATTGCGGTGGCTTCTCTTGTTGCGGAGCACGGGCCCTAGGCGCATGGGCTTCAGTAGTTGTGGCACGTGGGCTCAGTAGTTGTGGCTCGTGGGCTCTAGAGCGCAGGCTCAGTAGTTGTGGCTCACATGCTTAGTTGCTCCGTGGCAAGTGGGATCTTCCCAGACCAGGGCTCGAACCTGTGTTCCCTGCATTGGCAGGTGGATTCTTAACCACTGCGCCACCAGGGAAACCCCCCAGAGAGGTTACCTGTGCAAAAATACACAGCTACTGAGTGGTAAAGCAGGGTTTCAAATTCAGGTCTGCCTGATTCTAAAACCCTTACTGCCTTGATTACTTCCATTACTTCTGTTGACATGTGGCCCTGATACCTGCCCAAGGCCTTGACCTTCCCAAATGCCAGTCTATGGGGATGGGGAGGTGCTGTCCTTTTCTTGGGCACCTTGTCACTCTGTCTTCACAGTATCAAGATTGTTCCTTTGTATAGTCAGCTTCCTCTTTTATCTAATACAAATATATTTGTAGACTTTTCTATTTGAACTCTTCCTCACTCCCTTTCTAAGTAACTCAGGGCCCATGAAGAGCCTCCTCCCAGGCTGCCTCTGACCCAGGCTGTGATGGGTCCATTAATCTCCCAGATGTGAGGGAGGATGTGACTTCCCCAGATGACATTTCTTAGGAGACAGTAGAGACAGCCAGAAGGACATGACTAGAATTGAAATGGCAGTGGCCTGTTCAGGGCAGGAAGGTTTGGTAGGTCTAGGAGGAAAATCAAGGGGGCAGCTTTATTTAATTAGCTTATTGGCTCATTATATCAAGAGTGAATATACAATGGTCTTTGATTTAATAATTCATGAGATAAGAGTGGTCATTGCCAACCCTAAGAGAAATTCCAGGGGCAGAGAGGAAGAAATCCAAGATATATTGTGTATATATGCTTACATGTATTTTTATATTCATATCGATGACTCACATTACACCAAACTGTGTTTATAGCTGTACTATTACATATTATAACTATTTACTATTTCCTTTTCCATATTAAGGCTACAAATTATAATAGTATCCCTTAGGATTTTAGTGTCAGTTTCATTCATGAGATAGTTTTTCAAACTCTTATGGATGAGCTAGAATTCTATCCCCGACCTGCATCTTAAAGGATTCTGCACCTGCTTATACATCAGCATTTTAAGGATAGTACGGGTTATAATTTGGGGTGAGGTTTCTTTTATTTTGATAAACATGCTTTTAAGGTTTCTCGGTCCCTTTCTGAACTAACTCCTACTCAAACCTTGGTCTCATGTCCTTCAGGAAGTTTTAAACTTCTTGGCACCAACGTCTCTACTTTCTGACGTTCAGCGCACTTGCAAGTTTTTGTTCAATGTTGTCTTTCTGGCTAGCTTGCAAACACTCTGCAGTGCCTAAAACAGGATCTTGTACATTTGTGTTCATCAAACTTTTGTTGAAAGAGGAAGTGGGCTATACTCTATATCATGTCATCAGAGTTGCACAGGTAGTTTGGGCTGATTGGAAAGTGGGAAATGGGACGTAGGATGACCTCCCATTTCCTTTATCCTTAAGCATCACCCATGCCTGTCCTGTAATGAGCCACTGCTCCTCATGGGAGTTCATCTTATACCTCAGGAGTTTGGGGGCAGAAAGAAGGTTTTGAACCATCATAAATCTGGACTTCTTTTCTAGTACTCACCCTATTGTATTATAGTTACAGGTTTTAGTATCTGCTTCCTCCTTTGAACTGTGAGCTACTGAAAGTTGGGGATAATGTCTTATTCATTGCCTAGAATATTTATTAACACCTAATTGTAAGAGACATTGCTAATATGTATTGAGAGCAGAGTATGTGGCATATATTACACGAAGCATTTTACATCTGTTATTCCTCACAGCAGCCTATGTGAGGCACTATTATTATAATGTCTATTTTAAAGTTGAGAAAACTGAGGGTAACAGGGATTTTAAGTAGCTGCGAAAGACCACACATGAGAGACCATAAATGGTAAGGCAGGAATTCAAACTCAGGCGCTACTGCAACAAAGACCACACTCTTAACCAATACTCTCTCTTGATAGATGTTTCAATTCAATTAAATTGGAGATTAACAAGTAATCCCTGCCTGAGGTCTCAAGAGAAAGAGACGGGCTTCCCTGGTGGCACAGTGGTTGAGAGTCCGCCTGCCGATGCAGGGGACGCGGGTTCGTGCCCCGGTCTGGGAAGATCCCACATGCCGCGGAAAGGCTGGGCCCGTGAGCCATGGCCGCTGAGCCTGCGCGTCCGGAGGCTGTGCTCCGCAACGGGAGAGGCCACAACAGTGAGAGGCCTGCGTACCGCAAAAAAAAAAAAAAAAAAGAGAGAGAAAGAGACACTTTTCGACAAGGTCATTTTCGACAAGGTAACATGGGTGAGACAGGCACAGCCCTGTGACAGGTTGAGTATTCATGTATCATCATGTCTTAGAATGTGAGCATCTGGAGGGGAGGAGGGGGAGGTACCAACTTCCTCCTTAAAGCAGGAGGTCAAGCTCAAGTGGGGTGCCCTCTATGTTGGGAAAGCAGTGAGCACCTAGCAGGTGGTAGTGGTGGTGGGGTGACAGTCCCAGGTTACATGAGGTCAGTTTATCATAGTGGTTAAGAACAAGCGTTGTGAAGACAGAAGATAGACTGACTTAGGATAGCTCTTGATGCATGGTAAATGCTCAGTCCATGACAGTTATCTGTTGCCACCATGTAAGAGCATTTTGAGCATTCAGAGCAAGTGTCATATATCCATAAAGATCAGGACACTAATGCTTGTGCAATCGCATGGAGCAGAAGTCCTGCAGAGGCAGAAACCCAACTGGAAGGGTGTATTTCTGTATTTCTGTCTCATAGTGAACTGGTCCCCTTTCCCCAACACCTGGGACCTGAAGCTGCCACACCTGTGGGAATATCTGGCCCCCAGAGAAGGATGATCTTTGTCTGGAGGAGAGCTGAACCTTACCCCCAATGCTCGTGGCTATTTCTGTGAAGAAGTTATGTCTCTTTCCATCTCTCATATCCATTAACCCCCGCAAGGCTCTCCCTGTCTAACTGAATTTGCTAGAAGGCTGCCTTCTGTGATTAGGCATCTTGCAGCCTGAGCTAAGATGAAGAGGGAACAGACAGGGAGGCAAACGTCTTGGTGAGTGCAATTCAATCTGCTGCTAAATTTAATCTGTGTGTTTCTGGTTTCTTTCTCATTCAGCCACCTGCAGTGATATGTTTAAAACGCTCCAGACACATCAGCAAGGTGGGCATTGTGCCAAGTCCAAGGTTGCACGTTTCTGCTTCATTTTATATAAAACCCGAGTGAATATCAGGTAGTGTTTTTGCTTGTCTCGCCGCATCTGCAACTTCAGATTGCTGAAGAAGACAGGACCGCAGTGTCTGCCCCAAATGTGATCTCCAAAATAGGTTTTCCAGTATCAGCCCTCCACCCTGCCCCACAAATTTTCCTCTGTCCAGAGGAAACTGGTAGGCCCTAGGCACTCTTAGTTTTAGTACTCTCATCTCAGATTTTATCACATAATCCACATTAATCCACCTAAATCTTACATGATATAAAATTTATTCAAAATTTCAAGTGGTAAGTTGTAGATGAATCGAAGATGTGCTGACATATAATTAAGTGCATTTAGTTTGTATTTAAGTTTTCTTTTTATATTTTGCAGCCAATATATTTTCTTTGTCAGGTC
Source organism: Globicephala melas (assembly GCF_963455315.2). NCBI lineage: Eukaryota > Metazoa > Chordata > Mammalia > Artiodactyla > Delphinidae > Globicephala > Globicephala melas. The sequence goes on from NC_083321.1 coordinate 63,595,170, forward strand.
TTACGCCTCTCATTTAGGCCTCTGAAGAGCTCATAGGTCCCGAGTCCTTTGCCTACCTATGGGCCAAACTGGGAGCTTAAGAGATGGAAGTGTTTTGTTGTCTGCCCAGCATTTTGAACTTTCCTGAAGTGGAAGCAAAGAATGCCTGTGTGATGGCTCAACATATAGGCTTTGGCATCAAGCAGGTCCAAGTCTGTATGCTCAGAGCATCAGTTTCTGAGAACAGAGCCTCCGTTTCTGCCTTTGTTAAAACCTGGATGATGGCAGTGTCTACTCACTACTACAGCGCTGTTGTTTGAATAGTATCTGTCGTGGCTTATAATGGTACAACTTGGTGGGGTTGAACTACATTTCCCAGAATTCCCCTTCCTGTATGTTTCCGGTTAGAGTGGGCCCCCGGCAGAGATTCCACTGGGAGATTTGCCAAGTGCAAGTGAAGCAGCAGGCATTTTGTAGTTCACACACGTTGTCACTTACCTGCTGGCTCACCTGATTGGTGGGAAGTAGTAACCAGGCCTGCACTGACTCTCCCCTCTGCTAGATCCTCCTTCACTTCTCTGACCCCAGGCCAGGTGTGTCTGGTTTAGCTTCCGGACAAGGCCCTGGCATCTGCAGGACAAGATCAGAAGCAAAAAACCTGATATGATTTCGGTCCATTCTTGTGGGGTTTCAGTTCATTCTTTCTCTCCCCCAGTCTATATTCATCTTCCCTTCCTGACTACCTCCCCTAAGGACTTCATGCTCCAGCATCAGATGTGAATGCAACCAGCTCTCATGATTTCATAAGGCTGAATGCACGTAACAAATCCTTTTCTATATTTATAGTGGTTCTGTTTCTCTGATTGAGCCCCGCCTGAAATAGAACTTACTCGTTGTCGCTGTTTGATTGGGATAAGGTTTGTAAAGTGCATAGTAGACGACCTGGCATATAGTCAGTGCTTGATAAACACCTCCATTACAGTTCCCAAAGATGGACATTATTCCATGAACACAAATCGAAGTCCGATACCTAACAACAGAGTCTGTCACATAGCAGATGCTCCACACCAACTTGTTGAATATTTTTCATCACAAGGGAAACAGGACTATATGTGGCAATACATGGGAGTTGAGGGGGTGGTGGTGGAATCAGTTGAGTAATAGAACATCTGTATTCAAGAACACCATTTTAAAGAAATGCAATTTATCATTTCACATTTACAGAATGATCACCTAGGGCAACATCATACACTCTAAATTTAAATACTTGCCAGGTATGTTCCTTGGGACCAGTTTTCATGAACAGTTAGATTGATACCTATTAAGTGTGTGCAAATAAAAATAGATGTTTCTATGGTACTTGAGAAAGAAACTATTCTCTTATTGGGTTTGCACATCTGACAAGTCTCTTGTCATCCCCCCTCTGTGATCTGGTGTTCTCTGTGTCCTGAGTGAGGGTTTCTTTTTCCTGTGTGGCTTTCTTGACCCTGGCAAGTTTCACTTTTATTTTCTTCTCCCACCCATGTCATCATGGCTATTCCCTGGCTCTTGTCTTCAGCCTAGACTGAACCACCTCCAAAAGCTTAACTCCAATTTTTCTGGTTATTTAGTGCTGCTTAATAAACCACCCCAAACAGCAACAATCATTTGTTTTTCTCCTGCATCTGCAAGGTGGTCAAAGCTCAGTAAGGACAACTGAGTCTTTGCTCCATGACATCTGAGGCCTCAGCAGCGTAATTCAAACAGCTGGGCCTGGAATGGCAGAGGGCTGGCTAGACACCTCTCTCTTCTTGTAGCCCCAGGACCTCTTCTTGTGGCCTCCCCATGTGGTGTCCCAGCATGGTGGCCTCAGAATAACTGGACTTATAAGGTTGCTCAGGACTCAAAGAGCAAGTGTTCCAAGAGGTCCACGTGGAAGCTACAAGGCTTCTCATGACCCAGGCTGTGACAGCCAGCTCACCACTTATACCACATTCTACTGGTTAAACTAATCACTATGCCCAAGAGGAGGGAAATTAGACTCCACTTCTCAGTGGGGGAAACAGCAAAGAATTTGTGGTCTTCTTTAATTGATGACACCCATTTTCAACTCCTCTGGTCACCAGCTCCTTTCCGCCCATCTGTCATTATCTCACTTCAGTGTGCCTACTGGTCGAGACCTCAGTTCCTTTGATGTCCCATTTTCTTCCTCTCCTATATTTATATCCTCCGCTTTTGCCTTCCAGCCTGGACTTTCTGGTCTACCACTTCATCACTCTAAATGTCCTTGTCTCTTTAATTTTCTGTTGCAGCCTCTCAGCAAAGTCTCAACCATGGAGCAATCCAACCAATAGTCATTTCCACTTCTCCACAGGCTGTTGAGAGCACCAAGAAAATTCACAGGTTGGTGCTCTGGGAGAATCTCAGACGTTTCCCCAGATCCACACCTCAGCCCTACACTTTCCACAGCTCTTTCTCCACTCTTCGTAGCAGGAAGATCAGACCTTCCTAACTCACTCTTCTGTTGCCAACCATCTCCCCATCTCATCACTTCCTTCTTCATTCTCAGCAGATGAACTTGTTTTGTATCTGACAGATTGAAATAGAGGCTCTCTCAACCTTCCGTACCCTGGTTCCCTAAGACAAACACATCTGAATCTGAGCCCCACTGGTGCTTTCCCCTGATTCTCCCAGTGGAAGCGAGGAGGGTGGTCCCTCCTCCTGTTTAAGGCTGCCCCCCCTCTCCATGCTCTGCTCCATCTCCTTCTGCCTCCACAGGAATTTTGCTCCATCACTAATTCATTATCTTTCCTGTATCTTCAGTGTCTACTTTTTTTTTTTTTGCAGTACGCGCGCCTCTCACTGTTGTGGCCTCTCCCGTTGCGGAGCACAGGCTCCGGACGCGCAGGCTCAGCGACCACGGCTCACGGGCCCAGCCGCTCCGCGGCAATGTGGGATCTTCCCGGACCGGGGCACGAACCCGTGTCCCCTGCATCGGCAGGCGGACTCTCAACCACTGCGCCACCAGGGAAGCCCATTCAGTGTCTACTTTTAATGCTCTTTCTTATTATCAAGTAGGAATATCAACAACGAAACCAGCTAATATTTATTGTTTACAAGGGGTCAGGCATTATCTATGCACTTGCCATCTTGTAACTTATTTAATACTCACAACCTTGCATAGTTAGTATTGTTATCATCTCCACCTTACAGATGCGTAAAATGGGATCCCGAGTAGTTAAGGAATATACCCAAGGTCACACAGCTTTTGTGTGGAGCTGGGACTGGTTCTAGAACTTGAACTACAATATGTGCACTTCACTACATGCTGCTTCAGTACATGCACAAATGTTCAAGAAGAAAAACCCAAGATACTTTCATTCTACCTTTAGCTACTGCCCCATCTCTCTTTCTCTCTTTCACGATTTTTTGGAAAGAGTTGTCTTCACAAAACTTCATTTCCACTTCCTCACTTCATCTTCTACCGCTCCCACCACAGTCCACAGAAACCCACCAGACACCCACAACCCCTCACCCTCCAACTCAGATTTCAGTCCTGATTTCTCTGTGGTGCCTGATGCCGCTGAGCACAGCTTGTTCAATTCCCTCCTCCCTCGGGTTTCTCATGATTTTCCTCCCATATCTCTGGGTCCTGCTCAGACCTTCACCAGCTCTTCTCCCTCTGCCTTTTGCTCTTCTCTTAATAGTTCTTGTTCCTCAGAGTTTCGTCTCTGCCGTAGTCTTCTTACCCTGGGTGAGTTCAACTCTTCTCAGTGCTGCCCTTATACAAAATCTGTGCTGATTATTCTCAAATGTAGACTTCTGGCAGAGATTCTGCTCTGAGCTCCAGCTCCATTCGTGAAGCTGCTGATTGCAGACTTGTTTGCCTGATGGTCTGAGTCACCCTGTTGGAGAGGTTGGTGGGCCAGGGAAAAGCTAGGGAAGGGAGGCAGCTTGACCATGTGACGAAATCCTTGGGAAGCTGGAGGGAACCAATGGCAATGCCAGATCAGTATGCGAGTTGTTCGGAAATGAAAAACAAAGGTTTGGGATGACTGTATAAACCTTCAGGTGGCCTGTGCATGAGGAAATGACGTGTTCCATAATATCAAGAAACAAGGTCAACGTGGCTGCGTAGAAACCACGGATGAAATATGTACAGAACCTTGTTGGGTCTTTTCTTGTTGGAAACTTGTTCTTTGAATCAGTGCGTGGCTCAATAATCTACCCGATCACCCAAATCAAATTCTGGATCATTTGCTCTTTTTTGCTCCCCTCGTTAAATTGGTCCATAAGTCTTGTTGATTGTGCGTCCTAATTATATTTTTAATTCACTCAGGCCTCTCATCTCTTCTATTTCCTTAAGTCAGGTCTTTACCATTACCTGTCTGGACTCTTCCAAAAGTCTCTTCACTGATCTCCCAGCTGCTCTCTAACTGTCCTTCTAGAATGACCTAACTAAAAGGCAACTGCGATCTTATTACCCCTTTTGAAATATTTCAGCTACTCCCACTGTGTACTGAATAAAATCCAGATTCCTTAGCGTGGCCTGTAAGGCTCTTCATTATCTGGTTCCGAACTCCCCTCTCCAGCTCCACTCTGCCCACTCCCGCCCATATACCCAAAGCCTGAAAGCAATGCAACGCTTTGCAGCTCCCCAGCGTTCACACTCTCACCTAGTATTCCTTCTGAACGAACTGTGCTTTTGTATGTGTACGTATATGTGTATATGTGCTGTGGTAGTTAGCATGGGCTAGATGCTCAGATAACACTTGAAAAACAAAAACACATTTGTGGCTTTGCTAAGCACATTTCTTTTGATTTCTTACACATAAAACTGTAAGGTAGGTGGAATAAAGATTATGAATACCTATAAAAAGATAAATAACAACAACAAAACAAAAGAAGCGATTTGCTTAATATTCCCAGGCCGCGAAGAGGCAAAAGTAATGGTAGAATCTAAAATCAAGTCTCTCTGTGCTCAGTCCACCTCTGTGACAACTTCCTGTCAGAGTGGCTCACCCACTCACTTCTATTGTTCTTCCAGAACTTTGGAAACAACTCTGGCCCTAGAAAGCTGAATCTGCATGTGGCCATAGTAGCTCTAGGACACACACTATCTCATTAGCAAAGAACCTAGTCCATTTGGGAGTCATCTGCGCTAGGTCAGCACCAGGCAACTTTGTACTGAACCCTGAAGTCTGCGTTTTCTCCCTTGTAAACCAGTAGGTGTCACAATTTACTCAAGATGAGCACAACTGGTCTGCAGGCAGCTGCTGACCTGCCCCAGGAATTCTACCTGAGGGGCCAATATGGGCTATCCTGTTATCTTTCATTGTTTATCTGGCTAACCACCCAGTAATTCACCACCCTTCCTGTACTGAGGGATTGTGGCAGGCGGGGATGAAGTCTTCCAAAGCTTTGGCAATTCAATCCCCCTTTTCTTTGGCCAAGGACCTCGTGGAGCCCCAGGGCTTCTGCCTGCTTTGTGCTTCCTGTCTTTCTCTCCTGCACTCCCTGGATGCCTCTTCTTGCCACTTTGAGGGCAGCCTCTGGTTGACCTTGGCTCTCCAGCTCTTTTATTTTCATGACTACAGGAGCAGAAGTCAAGCCTTGACAGCGGCTTTGCAACTACCCTGTAGAACTTTGTCTTTTGTAATTGACATAAAGACTCTGGATCCCTCTTTTCCAAGGGCTCCCTTGACTAGCCACGTTTTCCTGTCTGCCCATTGCTGTTGCCAAATGGGCAACCATGTTTTACCACACGACTCTTCTTGTTCCTGGCTGTGGCCATATCAGAAAAGGTATCTCAGGGAGACGGTGGGCTGCAGCTGGAAATTGAAGGATGGAGAAGATTCAAGCAGGCTGAAGGAGAGGACAGGGACGAGAATGAGGGAAGGCGGGAATGGAGAGTGGAACACTGGGGGCAGAACAAGCATGACTCATGTAGCGGATAACTAACTGGCTTGATTGGCGTTGACTGGGATTCTGACAGCAGTGTGCAGGTGGCCTTGGAAGGAAGAAACAGATTACAGAGGTCTTGAAAGGCAATCTGGATTCAGATTCTGGGCCCAAATCCCACCCTAAATGTGAATAACCCAATGATATAGATGAGGATTTTACATTTTGGGGAGAAGACATATGGGGAGTGAGGAGAGAATAGAACTAATATTTATCAAACACTGGTGACTACTGTAGCTGCTTTATATATATCACTTACTCCTATCAAGAATGCATTTGGAATCTAAAAAAAAAATGGTACTGATGAACCTAGTTGCAGGGCAGGAATAAAGAGGTAGACACAGAGAATGGACTTGATGACATGGGGTGGGAGGGCAAAGCAGGGGCGAAGTGAGAGTAGCACTGATATATATACACTACCGAATGTAAAATAGTTGGTTGGTGGGAAGCAGCAGCGTAGCACAGGGAGATTGGCTCGGTGCTTTGCGATGACCTAGAGGGGTGGGAAAGGGAGGATGGGAGGGAGGCTCAAGAGGGAGGGGATATGGGGACATGTGTATGCTTATGGCTGATTCACTTTGTTGTGCAACAGAAACTAACATGGTATTGTGAAGCAATTATACTCCAATAAATATCTATTAAAAAATGCATTTGGTGATAAGAAACAGAAAACTCAACTTGTGGTGGCTTAAATAAAGAGGCTCAATTTTACACATCATGAGAAATCTGGAATTGATGACTTCAGCATGGGGTCAATGTCTTGATGATGTCAGGGATGATGACTCAGATTCTCTTGGTCACAAGATGGCTCCTGCAGCTCCAGACATCACATCTTTGTTCAAAGCAGGAAGTAGAGGAAAGGGGGAAAGAGTCAGCTTCATCTATCCCTTTTATTAGGAAAGCAGAAACCTTCCCTCAGACTTCTGCTTATATCCCACTGCCTAGAACTCTGTTACCTGGTCATCCCTCACTGAAAGGAAGAAAGGTAAAATGAGTATTAAGTTCTTCCGGCCTCGAAAATAAAAGTGCCAGGGGATAATAAAATTGAGAATTTAACAGGCAACCAACAGTGTCTGTTACAATTATTTTATTTACTTCTCACTCTAAAACTGGACAGATGTTAATATCATTTCCATATTCTATGTGAGGAAATTGGGGTTTCATTAGGAAAATAATACTGGTCAAGGTGACACAGCTAGTATCTGGGAGAGTTAGAATTTAAAACCTGGTCATTCTGATTCCAACGTCCTTGCCTTTCATGTGAGCCCTGGCAGGCCGGATTTTGCTCTTGATCATGTACATACCCAGACTGTCTGTATGAAAATCTCTCCTGGCCCTAAAAGCAGGCTCCTGAAAATCTTATATGCTGGAAGGGTGAGAGAGGAAATGTTGGAACTTCAGAAAGTTATTTGATTCCCTTAGGAAGCCTAGGGTTCCTGGGGTGTTGCTGGGTGGAGGTGGTGGATAGAGTTGGTGAAGAGAAGGAAAGGCAAAAAATTACGCCCTTGCTCTTTGTTCTAACTGGTACCGAAATAGGCTTGGACATGCGGCTCTGGGAGGGGTATATGTTTATGAAGAGAGAACAAAGAGACCTGGAAATTTGATCTGTTAGGCTGGACGAATTGCTCTATGAAAAATACCGCAGGATACTCAAGCTCTCTGCTGTTTCTGGAACGAGCGGCTGACAGGCCCCAGTTCATGGGGGTGCACGTACAGGAAATAAAAGGCTTAGTTAAGTTTGACTGAATGACATTTCCCACAGAGCCGGAAATGACAAGTAGTAATTTCCTATCAATCATACCTTAGGTGACTATTTTAAAAGCAAATTGTCCCTATTGACATTAAAAGAAAAAAAGAAAGAACATTTCTGGGTGTGGGTTTTTGCCCTTAATCTAACTGTATGTGGCTATCTGGAAGACTTTGAAATGAAAATGCCAGGTCCTTGGAGGGCAGCAGGCAGTAGGGAAGTTTGGCTCAAGGTCATTGATATTCCTGCTTGGGGAGGAAGCTGTTGGAGAATACCAGCCTCTCCAGTTTGGCAGGGAAACAAAGCAGCTCTTGGAATGATTACTCCGATTACTCCAGCCAAAGCAATCCCAGTCTGCTAAGGCTTTCCAGAGAAGGTTGAGGAATGGATTCCTTTTTCCCTGAGCTGACAGATCTTGGGATGCATTTCTTTCTTTCTTTCTTTTTTTAAAAATAAATTTATTTAGTTATTTTTGGGTGCCTTGGGTCTTCGTTGCTGCACGCGGGCTCTCTCTAGCGGCGGCGAGCGGCGGCTACTCTTTGTTGCGGTGCGCGGGCTTCTCATTGCCGTGGCTTGTCTTTGTTGCGGAGCACGGGCTCTAGGTGCACGGGCTTCAGTAGTTGTGGCTCGCGGGCTCTAGAGCGCAGGCTCAGTAGTTGTGGTGCACAGGCTTAGTTGCTTCGCGGCATGTGTGATCTTCCTGGACCAGGGCTCGAACCTGTGTTCCCTGCATTGGCAGGCGGATTCTTAACCACTGCACCACCAGGGAAGTCCCGCGGGATGCATTTCAATTCTCCTTCCAGTCAGTGACATTATCTGTAACCAGCTCCAGGCCCTCTGTCTCTATATTGTTTTAACAGTAGTGTTGGATGAGCAGTTGCTTTGAGATTCTGGCGGCCTTTCGTGGGCCAGGGCAATGGCAGGAAAAGTAAATTTCAGAGAAGTGATATGAAAGGGGAACAGAGTTTTCCACCCCAAATGTACCTCTTTGACATAAGAATTATTTTAAGTTGATTATTTTAAGAAATAGCAGACACAGGAGAAGCTCTGAAAAAAGAAGTTACCCTTTGATAAGAGACATTTACATTTATAAGGGAAATTTCCATTTGTAAGGGTGTCTTCCTCTTTGTACCCAGAAAATAAGAATGACTGAATCTCTAGAAATTTATCAGTGGAGAAGGAATGGACTTAAATCTGCATAAAAAAGCCTTACCTTTGTTTACTGTGTTTTGCCTGACAACCCCCCAAACGTGCCTCCCACTCAATCTTCTTTTGTCTTTAGCTGGAGATGGTACTTAAGGTGGTGGTTTGGACCATTTCGGGAGTTAATCAGTTTTCCTGTATCTCTCCCATGCGTACAGGAGATGTACTTGCTATTAAACTTCCCTTTTTCTCTTGTTAATCTGTCTTTAATTATAAGGCGTTCTCCCCCAAGAACCTAGAAGGGTAGAGGAGAAATTATTGTTCCTTCCCTACAATATTAAATATTGTAAATACAGAGAAACTGTTTTAAAGGAACCCTTGAACCTTTTTTTTTTTTTTTGGCGGTACAGGGGCCTCTCACTGTTGTGGCCTCTCCTGTTGCGGAGCACAGGCTTCGGACGCGCAGGCTCAGCGGCCATGGCCCACGGGCCCAGCCGCTCCGTGGCATGTGGGACCCTCCTGGACCGGGGCACGAACCCGTGTCCCCTGTATTGGCAGGCGGACTCCCAACCAGTGCGCCACCAGGGAAGACCCCCCCCCCCCGCCCCATTGAACCTTTTATTTTTAAGCCTTGCATACTTGGCCTTTCCCAGTCTGGCTCTGGGCTCATATCCTGCCACTCTTTCTACAAAAGTTTAATGTTCCAATTAGATGGAACATCTACTCTCTGCCGCCTCAAAACCTGTCGACATTTTCATGCTTCTGGGCTTTTGCTTTCCCTCTGCCTGGGGTTCTCTTACTCCCATTCTCTTCCTGGCAAACACATTTGGGACTCAACTCAAATGTCACCTTTGGAGAAGCCTTCTCTAGATACTTTATGCAGAGAGCCTCCCATCCCTACGGCCACAGCATGGCCTCAACTGTGACTCTTCGGAGATAGAGCAGCGGTTCTCAAACATTGCACTCTGGAATTTCCTGGGGGCTTGCTTAAAATACACGTTCTTGGGTTCCAACACCAGAACTTCTGGCTGAGTATATCTAGGGTGAGGCCTGGGAATATGCATTTAAGGTAAAACCCCAGGAGATTCTTGTGTATCCTAATATTGGAGTCCCATTGCTCCACCATAAATGGGGAGTCATCTGACCACACCTTGAAAACTCTGCGGTAGAATAATTATTTGTTTGAACTGATCTATTTCCCCTGCAATTATACTGGCTTCTTGGGCACAGATCATGTCTCCTGGGTTGAGCACAATGCCTGGCACATAGCAGGTTCTCACTATTCTAGGAAGTCAGGGAAAAAGACCCTCATTTTACTGATAAAAATATAGAGCTTATGGGACACACCACTGGCATTCAAACCCAGTCTGAGTGTTGTACGTGAGATGTATATTTCACATACGAAAATGGTTTGTACAAGAGAGGAAAAAAAATCATAGAATATAAATACTTGAGGGGGTACTAGAACCTTATTTGTTCTGTTCTGTTTATGATTCTTTGAGGTTTTAGGCTAGATTCTACCTAAGCTATTTCTACCTTCATCCTCTCAGGTATGTAGTAAATATATTTGGGGAGTCTGCTAAGGTCATTCTCCTTTCTTTGGAAGTGCCTCCCCAAACCCTCCTGCCACCCTAGAGTCCAGAAAGGATAGAATTATGTTTGTATGAGGTGACTTCCACTCTCAGTCAGAACTGACCCTGAATGAATATCAGATTCTGTCTTCAGAACTTGAACGAAGAGACCCAGATGTTGTCAGATGGCCATGGGCAAGGGAGATGTCAGGTCAAGGTGCAAATAGAGTCAGTATTATGGCAACGTAGAGTCCCATGCAGATGGATATTATGAGGTTTCAGGAAGGAAGAGCCTTGTAGAGAAAATGGTCCAGAGAGAGAAAGAAAAAAAAAGGAATGTAGTCAATTTCTAGCAGATACAAGAGGCCATGTGGGGCTTCCCCGGTGGCGCAGTGGTTGAGAGTCCGCCTGCCGATGCAGGGGCCGTGGGTTCGTGCCCCGGTCTGGGAGGATCCCACATGCCGCGGAGCGGCTGGGCCCGTGAGCCATGGCCGCTGAGCCTGCGCGTCTGGAGCCTGTGCTCCGCAACGGGAGAGGCCACAACAGTGAGAGGCCCGTGTACAGCAAAAAAAAAAAAAAAAAGAAAAGAGGCCATGTGTCTCCAGAGAGCAACAGTTGGATGGACAAAGCGGCTAGCAGCACATAGATTTTCCAGTTCTTATGTGGCTCAGCTGTCTTTCCCGTCATTGCCTTCTGTGAAGTACTCCCGATTCCTTACAACCAACACTCCTTGTCTTAAGCTAGCTTGAATCTGTCCCTTGAAACCTAAGACAGTGAGCAAATGAAAGACCCACATACAAATCTTGGGATAAATAAGGCCATCTCTTACGCCATCTCTCCTTGCCATTGAGAGGTCCCACAGCAAGCTGCCATCTTGCATCCAACTTTGATAAATCCTGACTTGTTTTCTATTTAATTCTGGGCTAAAGTTGTTCTCGCTCCCTTTTGCTAGATTGAGAATCTTAGCCTCAGTCAGAATATACCAAGACTCAAATTTGAGGAAAGTGCAGAATAAAAGACTCAAATCAATTTGCATTGTAAGGCTTACAATGCCCACAAACTTGCTGCCTTTACTGAGAATCCCTGAATTCAGGAGCCAAACCCAACAAGTGAGACCATCTCACCAGAGCTCTGAGCCCCAACAATTATAAGCAGACTTGAACCCATGGAGGTCAGCTATGGGGCTGACTTGGTCAAAAGATACATTGACCCCCCCACTACCAGCCATATCAATTAATCTGTCAATAAATCAACCATTCCCTCAAATCTGCACAAATTCATTGACTGACATAGCACTTCTTCAATAAAACATTATGCCTAGAAACAAGAGATGCTAACAGGACAACTTTACAATCAGACACTCCTGCCTTGAAGCCTGTTCCATCACTTCTTCCTTCATGAGTTTGAGCAAATTCACTTAATGCTTTTGAGACTGCATTTCCTCATCTGCAAAACAAGGTTAATAGCATCGAGCCTGGAATGTCTTCGGAGTATTACAATGCATAATGCAGGAAAAGCACATCGCAGAACGCTCAGTACATAGTAAATGCTCAATATATGTTTCTTTTCTTTCCCCATATCACTAACTAAGGTTACATAAGAGAGCAGAGATGAATCTCTCATACTTTCTCACTTAAGTATGTCTTCCCAAGTAGCTGCCAGCCAATAGCCCTGTTAACACTTGGGTGAGTTGTGGTGTGTTAGACATGTTCTCCCCCGTGGTAAGCTGACGTCACTACCCTGGTGTGCCACAGCTGAGGGGGAAACCACTGCACCTGAGGTTAGAGGAACTGGATTACAGTGATGCAACATAGCCTCTCCTTCACCCTCTCCCAACTGTGAAAGGGTGGAATCATCCCTGATCACTGGCTTCTTGTAAACATTGCATGAGAAATTGACTGGGGAGAAAAGATTAGGGCATTGCAGGACCCTCACAAAGGATGGCTGAAGACGTCCATGACTAGTTAGGCTGAAGCCAGGGGAGCGGCCCTTGCGAGGAGGCAGGTTCCGGATTTGGCAACCACAAGTCATGCTAATTGGAGTGGAGTTGAAAATGAATTATTGCAGAGTGGGGGGCAGAGTTATTTATGGAATCATCAATACTATCCTTTCATACGGTCTTTTAGGACCTTGCTGATCAAAGTGTTGTTGGTAGAACGTAAACTGGGAGATCATTAGAAATACAGATCACAGGCTTCACCTAGGAGCCACTGAATCGAAGTCTGCATTTTAACAAGACCCCAGTTGATTCCTATGTTCACTGAACTTTGAGAAGCACTGAAATCTAGCAGAGCCCACAGGAAACTGGCTTTTGGCTGGCTTCTAATTAGAATAATGATAAAAATCTCAGCACTGACTGAAGTCCCTCCTGTCAGTTCAGTCAGCCAGGAAGAGGAAAACCCTTTTTCTTTTTAGCTCTTTTTTGAGCAAACATGCCCTTCAGCTGCTTTTTATTTATATAAATGAATTAGATTTTAGATGAAAGATAATACGTTAGTTTCACTAGCACCATTGACAGCAACGGTTGATGAACCAATTGGCACGTCAGAACTGAGGAGGAAGGAAGAGTAGCAGGGGAAAATGGGAACACACCCGTGGGTGGAGTACAATTTCCATATACTTTCATTGATTCCTCACAAAAACTCCCTTAGGAGTTTTATCATCACTACTTTACAGACTGGAAACAGGTTCAGGGAGGTTTGAGTCGCTTGCTGACTCTACATAGCAGGTAGAGCTGGAACTTACATGCAAGCCTGTTTGACTTTAAACCCTACACACATTGTTTGTCCCAGTTACTCCTTTTTTTAAAAAAAAATTATTGGAGTATAGATGACTTACAACGTTGTGTTAGTTTCAGGTGTAAAGTGATTCAGTTATACATATACACGTACTCATTCTTTTTCAGATTCTTACCTATATAGGTTATTACAGAATATTAAGTAGAGTTCCCTGCACAATACAGTAGGTCCTTACTGGTTATCTATTTTATATAAAGTAGTGTGTATATGTTAATCCCAAGCTCCTAATTTATCCCTCCCCCACAGGTTTCCCCTTTGGTCATCATAGGTTTGTTTTCCAAATCTGTGAGTCTGTTTCTGTTTCGTAAATAAGTTCATTTGTATGTCCCAGTTACTGTTGCTGCTAACAAAGTAATGCAAAACGCCATAGCTGAAAACAACCATTTTATCATGCCCATGGATTGATTCTGTGGGTCGGAAATTCCAGATAAGGTACAGTGGGAATGGCTTGTCTCACCCCTGTATGACAGGGAGAGTGTATGGCTGGGACTGGACTCATATGAAGGCATCTTCACTTCCACGTCTGGTAGTTGATGTTGGCCATCATCTGGGACCTCAGCTGTGCTGTTGACCAGAACACATATGTGTGGCTTCTCCAAGTGGCCTGGACTTTCTAACGGTATGGCAACCTCAGCAAAGTTGCACATCTTACATGAAATCCCAGGGATCCAAAAGTGAGTGTCCCAGGGAACAAGGCAGAAGCTGTATTACATCTTCTGACTGAGCCTCAGAGGTCTCAGAGTCTCCATTCTATCACATTCTATTGGTTACAGGTAAGTCACAAACCTGCCTAGACTCAAGGGGAGGGGAAAAGATCTCATCTCTGATGGCAGGATTGTCAAAAGACCTGTAGCCATTTTTCTTTAATTTCCCTAAAGTTTGATAGGATATCTGTGGGGTCTACTTTGATAGAAGATGGTAGATCACTTGCATCAATATTTTGCTTCCCACTATTGCTCAGGACCAGCTGTATTTAGTAGCAAAGCAGCAGGTGGGACCACAGGCTGGGCCTCATCTGAGGGCTGAATTATTGACCAGCTGACTTGTTGTCTTTGTAGGCGTTGGCAAGGTGGATAGGACTTCTGAGCTCTGGTGTGCCTCAGCAGGAGCTAGAAATCTCCATTAAAGGTCCCAACAGAAACTGAAAAAAGCTAGGTGGAGTCTTTGTGTTATCTGGAAGAAAAGTCTAATGTGTGGGAGGGGGACATTGGGTTGGTGAAAACTGGCAGAGATGATAAAAGGCACTCATACTTTCCCATTACTTTCAGGATTCTTTTGCTTTTTGCACTTTCTTGACCTGATTTACTTTGATAAGAAAGACTCTGTTTTCTAAGATGCTGTTGCTTCTCAGTCTATTAGAGTCAAATGTCAGGGAAGCAATAGAAGAGATAATTTGCAAATCTTAGGGGAGTTGGCAAATCCAAGGGGAGGAAGCCCTACGTAGGTGTTAATAAAGTCTCCTTAGCTTGATTCTGATGGATTGCAGTCATGCTCCAAATGGTTTCTCTGTGACTCTCTGGAAGACCTGAAAACCATCCTCTAAATAATTCACTGAATCTAGAAGGAAGTATCCCACCTAACATAATGTTTAATGTTATAAAGGCCACTGTTGTCAGCCTCCGAGAATAATCCCTGGCCTAAGAATAGGGAAGGCCATGAGCAGACCTGACAATAACAGTAGTGAATGTAATAGTCATAAAAGATTCTGTGAAGTGAGGAATAGCACCTATGTGCCACTCTGTGTGCTGGATGTCCACATCACCTCACTCCCCAGTGACTGGGACAGTTCCTGTTACATGAAGGTGTCATTCAGCAGCTTTGTCCAATGACTGAATGACAATGTAGAATTTGACAGGTTACAGAGAATGGCCTCGATGGCCTCTAAGTTGTCAATGTGCAGATGTGAATAAAAGCCCAATCCCCCGATTTGCTGCCCTGCTTCATTCCCACAGGAAATCACCAACCTAAAGTCAAACCATTAACAGAATCATCCTCTTCCGTGGTAGAGTTTTCCATCATGGGATGCTACAACAAGCCAGGGACTGATTTTCTTTTGCTATCTGAACAAGAAGGATAAGGACATTAACATTTATTCTCCATATATTATGTACTAGGGCATAGTGGTTAGGCAAATTAGGGAGAACAGGGTAGGCACAAGATTTATTGAGAGTGTACTGAGTCCCAAAAAAAGAAGGTAGACCGGGATGGGGAATGAGCTGGCCCATGAACATAGAGGTTGAAAGGGGAGTGGGTGAGTGTGGTGCTCATTGAGATAATGATGAACCACAGCCTTTGATTTCAGGTTTATGAAGGTCCTGGCAGAGATATAGGCAGCGGTGCTGTCCTCAGTCTTAGCTCAAGATGGGAGTGGACCAGGTCCCAGACTCCATCCTGAGCCCATTTTTCCACACCTTCTCTCTTCAATGTGAAGTATTGATCGGTCTGTTTTCTTCAAGTAAGGAATATTGTATTCATCCACATAATCGTTGCCTTCAGAAAGTGGTCAGAAACTTTTTTTTTTGGCATGGGGAAAGCAGGCTGAAAATCTGATGCCTTTCTGATTCTATTTTGTGTTTCTGTGGGTGAGACATTATAATAGTCTCAGCGTTTCTCTTTCCCTAATCTCAGGTGCCCTCTTTCATCTTAGTCCGGGCATACTAGAGGTCTTGGACTTTCTGGTTGGGACTAGTGGACCCTGTGGGTTATTACTTCAGGCTGAGAGGCCAAGATGGTATATGATGCCATCTTTTGCCACAGAATTTCTTGCCACAAGGGGAAAAGTGAGAGTGTGGATGCATGACCATATAGATTCCTGCCTACTCCCCACAGATGGGATTGTATTTGATTTCATTCAATTCAAGGTAATCAGATCCCTTCCTGGGCTCCCCCATTCCATCCTATCCCATCCCAACTCAGCCCATCCCCTTCCATTCCATCTGTATATTTTGCAAGTTTCATTCCATTTATGTGGATATAAAATTCTATTTTGTTTACTGAGCCGTGGGAGGACAGACATGCTGCTAGCCGTCCCACGGCACACAGGGATTCGTACATCACAGGCAGCTCCTTATAAAACTGACTTAGGGAACTTATCAAGCTATCTTCAATTCTACCCACTCCAAGTTCTTCCTGGTCTTCCTCTCAGAGGCACCCTTTCTACTTCTCTTCCTTTGAGGCACTGTGAGAATGAGGAAGGCTGGCATCTTGGACTCTGACCAATTCTTATTTTCATGAAGCTCCAGAGTGTGTCCATTACAAGGCATATATAGTTGTCACACTACACATCCGTTCAGTTGACGTCTGTGTTGGTTGAATGAACAATAACCTGTGTGGCCTTGGACAAGACTCTTCCTCCCTCTGGGTTTCAGTTTTTTATTCCTGCAGACTAGGTGGCTTGACAAGGTCAGTGATTTTTAGACTTTGGTAGAGATTCTGATTCAGGGGGTTGGTTCCAATGGAATCAGGCTCTGAGAGGCAGGGTAGCACAATGATTAGAGGGCTAATGATGAGCAACTTATACACATGCGGGATTTTCTTGGAAAATATTTTTTATGATCAACTCTATTACCTAAGAAGAAGTAGAGGCCATATTGAATTTGTGATTTATAGTATATTGTTTGGAATAAGTGAATAAAAAATAATTTTTTCATGGTCAATGAGAATTGTACACAAAAATGTTTAATTCCCAAGTATTATTAAATGTTGTTGGGTAAGCAAGAAAAGGTGTTGAGATTAAAATGATTAGTTCCTCTATATACTGCATGGGTTTTAGGATGAATTAGCTCTACTTCTGTAGCTGCACAGAAGGCCACCTTCTGGCGGGTGTGCTATTAGGGATGTTGTTGAGGAGCTTTCATCTGTAGGGAAAACGCAAGAACTGGAAACAGATCATTTTCTAGCCCAGGGGCTGCAGAAGAGACATGGGTAGTTGTTGGATCTCCCTTCTTTGTTTTCTAGATCCGACAACCAGACTTCTTTTCTTTTTATTGCCAACCAATAAATATCAGTAGAGAATCTATTATATATCAGGAAGTGATGATGAATAAGACAGAGACTCTGTCCTCAGTATTAATTAATATTTATTATATGATGAGCATTAAATGTTTTGCATGTATTAACTCATGTAATCCTCACAAGCTTAGAATGGAAGTACTATCATCATCTCCAGTTTAGAGATATGAAAATACAGACATTGAGAAATCAAATATTTGCCCAGACTTTCATAACTACTTAACAAGAGGGGAGATGTTACTGGGATTTGAATCCAGGCTTCATGGTTCCAGAGCCCAACCCCTAAACTCTTATGCTATACCACACCATATATACATATGGTGAACCTGCTGGGAGCCTTTTGCTGAGTGTGTAATTCAGTTAACACACACAGGTAGGTTAGAGAGATTTAAAATTGGCCATTACACATCCAATAGGTAATTTATAAACCACTTTTTTTTCCTTCTGAGCCTTTGCAAAAGCTGTCTTCCTGCCTAAAAAGCCCTTCTCTCTACCCATTGATTGGCACCCTTAAAAAAATACTTTTGAGGTGTGATTTACATGAGGTGACATGCCCAGATCGTAAGTATTCAGTTAAATGAGTTTTCACAAATGAATACATTGGTATAGCCACCACCCCAAGCAAGAATATTTTTATCACCTAGGAAGGTCCTCCGTGCACTCAATCACCCCACCCTCTACTCTTTTTCTGCTCAAATGATTTTTCTGGTTTCTATTAACATAGCTTAATTTTGCCCGTTCTAGAATTTCATATAATTGAAATCATGTAGCCACTCTTTTGTGTCTGGCTTCGTTCACTCACCATAATGTTTGTAAGATTCATTCATGATGTCGTGGGGGTTATTTTGCTTTCGTTTTATTACTGAGTCCATTGCATGAATTTACCATACTTTTAAGATTCATTTACGTGTTGATGGCTTTTTGGATTGTTTCTAATTTGGGGCTATTATGAAAAACTTCTGTGAACATTTTTATACTTTGTGTGAACACGTTTTCATTTCTTTTGAGTAAATACCTAGGAGTCAAAATGCTGAGTCATACAGCAAGTGTATGATTAACCAAACTGTTTTCTAAAGTGGTTGCATCTTTTTTGCATTCCCACCAGCAAGCAGTCTAGTAGAGTTACGGTGTCTCTATATGCCTGACAGCACTTTGCGTGTTTTTTTTTTTTAATTTATTTATTTTACTTTTGGCTGAATTGGGCCTTCGTTACCGTGCGCGGGCTTCTCATTGCGGTGGCTTCTCTTGTTGCGGAGCACAGGCTCTAGGTGCACAGGCTTCAGTAGTTGTGGCACATGGGCCCAGTAACTGTGGCTCGCAGGCTCTAGAGCACAGGCTTAGTTGCTCTGCTGCATGTGGGATCTTCCTGGACCAGGGCTCGAACCCGTGTCCCCTGCACTGGCAGGCGAATTCTTAACCACTGCACCATCAGGGAAGTCCTGCATTGTTGATCTTTTTTTTTTTTTTTTTGCGGTACACGGACCTCTCACTGTTGTGGCCTCTCCCGTCGCGGAGCACAGGCTCCGGACGCGCAGGCTCAGCGGCCATGGCTCACGGGCCCAGCCGCTCCGTGGCATGTAGGATCCTCCCGGACCGGGGCACAAACCCGTGTCCCCTGCATCGGCAGGCGGACTCTCAACCGCTGCGCCACCAGGGAAGCCCCATGTTGATCTTTTTAATTGTAACTATTCTAGTGACTGTACAGTGGTACCTCATTGTGGTTTTGATTTGCATTTCTCTGATGACTAATGATGTTAAATATCTTTTCATGTGTTTCTTGGAGAGCTGTATACCTTCTTTTGAAAAATGCCTGCTTGAATCTTTTGTCCACTATTTAATTTGTCTGACTTTCAAAATACAAATTATAGGAGTTCTTTACATATCCTGCATTCTACTTTTTGTTAAGTATATGTATTATGATTTTTTTCCAATCTGTAGCTTATCTTTCATTTTCTTAATAGTGTAGTGTATTTTGAAGAACAGATGTTTTAAATTTGGATGAAATCCAATTTATCAATTTTTTTCTTTCATAGCTGATGTGTTTTATGTCTTAGGTAACTTGCCTTACACTAAGGATATGGAGGTGTTTTCTATCATTTTCCTCTAGCAGTTTTATAGTCTTAGCTTTTCTGCTTAGGTCTGTGATCCACCTTGAATGAATTTTTGCATATTGTGTGGGCTAAAAGTCAAGGATCAATTTGTATTACGTTGGTATCAAGGTTTTCCAGTAATATTGATATTTGCTAAAAGAATGTAATTTTCCTATGGAAATACCTTGTAAGCTTTGTTGAAAATAAATTGTGTATATGGGAGTCTATCTTTGGTCTGTCTTCTTTCCTTTGATCTACCTGTGTGCTCTTCACATATACCACACTGACTTGATTACTCTAGCTTTTTAATAATTCTTGAAATCAGGTTGTATAATTCTTCTATCTTTGTTCATTTTCAAAATTGTTTTGGCTATTCAAAGTCCTTTGTATTTTCAATAAAGCTTAGAATCAGTTTGCCATACCTGCTGAGACTAACTAGATGAATTTGGGCAGACTTGGCAACTTTATAATATTGAATCTTCCAATTCATGCATAAAATTTATTTTTCCTAAATTTATCTGTCTTCTTTAGTTTCTTTCTGTAATGTTTTATACTTTATAGTTTAGAGATCTTGCACATTTCTGTTAAATATATTCCAAAGTATTTTATATTTTTAGATGCTATTGTAAGTGGTATTACTTTTCAAATTTTCATTTTTTCAATTATTTTTCTTACTATGTATAAGTGCAATTGATTTTTGGATATTGAACTTGTATCCTGTGTCTTTGCTAAATTTTCTTATTGATAGCAGTAGGTTTTTGGGTAGGGTAGTTGTAGGAGTTCCTATGTAAGCAATCATATTGTCTTATAACAGACAATGATTGTCTTATATATGTCTTATAAGACATATTGTCTGTTATAAGGACAGACAGTTTTACTTACGCTAATCTAATCTTCATACCTTTCACCTTTTTACCTTGACTTACTGTACTGGCTAGACTCTCTGGTACAATATTGAGTAGTAATGCTGAAAATGAATCAACATGTCCTATTCCTAACTGTAGAGGAATGACATTTAACATTTCATCATTAATTGTGATGGTGGATTTCTGTAGATACTCTTTATCAAATTGAAAAAAAGTTCCTCTATGGGACTTCCTTGGTGGTGCAGTGGTTAAGAATCCATCTGCCAATGCAGGGGACATGGGTTCGAGCCCTCGTCCGGGAAGATCCCACATGCCGTGGAGCAACTAAGCCCGTGCGCCACAACTACTGAGCATGCATGCTGCAACTACTGAAGCCTGTGCGCCTAGAGCCCATGCTCCACAACAAGAGAAGCCACTGCAATGCGAAGCGCATGCAATGCAACGAAGAGTAGCCCTCGCTCACCGCAACTAGAGAAAGCCCACGCGCAGCAGCAAAGACCAAACGCAGCCCAAAAAATCAATCTTTACAAAAAATTCCTCTATTTTTTCTTTGCTGAATGATATTTTTTAATATGAATGAGTGTTGATTTCTGTCAAATGTTTTTCTGCATTTATTACTGCTATCATATTTTTCCTTTATTCTGTTTTAGTGTAATTCAATTGATTTATGAATGTTGTACCAAACTTGCAGGATAAGTCTCACTTGGTCATGAAATGTTACCCTTTTTGTATATTGCTAGATTTCATTTGCCATTATTCTGTTTAGAATTTTTGTGCCTATATTAATGAGAGATTTTAAAAACTATCCTCAAGAATTTGTTATCGGGATTACTAGCCTTATAAAATGAGTTGGGAAGAGGATTTTTTTCTGAAAATGTATAAGTATTTGTATATTAATATAGTTATTAAGATTTTCTATTTCTTCTTGTTTTAGTTTGGCAAGTTGTGTTTTTAAGAAATTTATCCATTTTATCTAAGCAGTCAAATTAGTTTGCATAAAATTTTTCATAATATGTCCTCATTATTCTATGACTATAGGATCTATAATGATGCAGATAATTCCTCTCTTCTCTCTCTCCCAGTTAAACTAGGCTTGCTTTTTGCAAGATACAGTTAAGAGGATGAAAAGACTAGCCACAGACTGAAAAAATATATTTGCAAATCATATATCTAATAAATAATTTATATCCATAATATGTAAAGTATATTCAACACTCAATAATGATAAAACAAATGATACAATAAAAAATGGGTAAAAGCTTTGAACAGACACTTTACCAAAGAAGATAAACAGATGATAAACAAGCAGGTGAAAAGATCATCAGTGCTGTTGGTACTTAGGGAAAGTCAAATTAAACCTATAGTGAGTTAACACTACATACCTCTTAGAATGGTTAAAATAAAAAAGACTGGCCATATCAAGTGTTGGCAGGGGTATGGAGTAACTGGGACTCTCATACATTGCTGGTGGTGATGTAAAATGTTTAACAAAAAGTTCTACATAGAATTACCATAATTCAGCCATTCCACTCAAGAGAAATAAAAGCATGCATCCATACACAGATTTATACACAAATACTCAGAGAAGCTTTATTTGTATTATTTGTATTATTTATATGCCACAACATGGATGAATCCCAAAATAATCAAGCTGAGTGAAAAAAAGAGTACATAATGTGTGATTCGATTTATATAAATTCTAAATAATGCAATCTAATCTAACATTAGTGACAGAAGGCAGATCAGTGATTGCCAGAAATGGAGAATGGTAGGTGGTAAGATTACAAAGATGTATTGAGTTCACTGAGGGTAATGAATATGCTTATTATTTTGACTGTGGTGATGGTTTCACAGGTATATATGTATATGACAAAATGTATTAAATTTTACTCTGCAAATATGTATTGTTTATTGTATATTAATTATATCTTAATAAAACAGTTAAAGAAACTATAGATATTATGCAACTTTCATGAGAAATTCATTATTTATATCTCTCCTTAGGATAAGCGATATATATGCTAGGCAAAACATAAACTTAACCATGTAGAAATATTTTTATCATTTAAATATCTTCATGGAAATAAAGCTAAGTTATATATACAGCATGATTCTAGCCCCAAAGATGGAAAACAGAAAAATGTAGGTTCAAGAGGCTGAAACCTTGACTCCCACTGGCTCTCTGTTGGAGCCATGCATTTTCATAATGTTAATGATGAACATAATTGTTGAGTTGAATTTTAAGTCTTGAAACTAAAATAACTGTCACTGGGAACTATGTGGAGCCCAATTATAAATGAATTGTAAGTGTAAGTTGTGGAATATAGTAAGACGGTGGCAGATGTGCAGTAATTAGTTTGTAGCATTACGCCTTTTACTCTGTGATTTTTGCAATACTTTCTAAAAGAGGAGAAGTAGCTATGGACAGGCAGAATTGGATTTGGAATCTGAAGTGTTTTTAGGATTTATTTTTCTGCAGCAAACCAGGGCTTGAATGTTGGCAAGCAATGCTGTGAAAGAAGATCTTGGCTCAGGAATCACAGACGAAACAGTGTGTGGTAGTGAAAGAGCTAGATGATACAGTTGGGCAATGAAATGTATGATTTTTGAGTGGGATGTCATCACATAAAGGAACAATACTACTGATTTGCTGGTAATAGCTAACTGACAAGTTATCATAACAATTAGCAAAACATTATTTTTTTCATGAAAGAATATGTTTGTATAAAGTTGAACAACGTGCAAAATTATACAATATGTGGATGCAGTAATATGTTGTAAAACCATACAAAAAAGCAAGGCATGAAAAATGACACTGGTTACCTCAGGGTGGGGAAGGAGATGTGACTGAGGAGGGCTACATGGTGGGTTTTGTCATTCAGAAATGATTTGTTTTAGAAGCTGGGTGATGGGTACAGGTACATACGTTATTTGTTTTATAATTTATTCAAACTGTACAGGTATGTGTACTATAAAATTTATAATGTATTATCATGAAAAATAAATAAAATTAAAAAAACAGGAATAATTGGATAGAGTGCTGGTGGGAGGGTAGCTTGTTACTGACCCTCCAAGGTCAGAGGGAATAAAACACTGCCCCCAATCCTGCTGAAGTGGAGCTAGGTGTGTAGGCGATTTCCTTGTGAAACATGGCTGTGAATGGGAATAGAGCCCAGAGAGCTAAGGTGATGGTAGGAGGAGGGGCAAAGAATGATTTTTCTAAGATGGGAAATAGTAGACTATGCTTGTTTGCTGCTGGGAATGACCCAGAGACCATAGAGAGGGATCGGATGAGAATCAGAAGAGAAAGTGAATAATGGAAGGGAAAGGAGGAGCTGGGGTCTAGGGCACTGGGCCTCAGAGAGAAGGAGAGGTCCTCAGGCCCTTCACTGTAACAGGAAGGAATGAGACAAAAGATGAACACGGATTTAGAGATTCAGTGGTGGGAAGATGAAGGTCCTGGAACAATTCTCCCATGTCTGATGGCTTTTATTTTGTCACTGAAGCATGAGATAAGATCATTTTTCTTGGTTCAGCAGTCTTCCACCAGTCTGCGAGTGAGTCTTCACTGGAGCAGTGTGGCATGGTGGTCAAACATGTAAGCCTTAGAGGCAGGCAGACGGGAATTTGATTTTTTGCACTCTCACCAACTACTGTTTAACATAGAACTAGAAGTCTTGTTTAATACCATTTAACAAACATTTGCTGAAGCGTGCCTTGTACCAGTCTTGTGCTGGGTCCTGCTGAGGGCGCAAAGGTATATGGCCCCTAGTCGCAGGGAGTTCACTGTCCTTACGGAGCGGCTGGGAGGCGGGGCCAGCCAAAACTTTAAATCAAGTTCTCTTCTCATATTCATAGTGTTAAGGAGCAGAATAGAAGTAGTATCAATAAAAGGAATCTAGGAGTTGGGTAAACGGGTTGGAATCCCAGATTCATCTCGTACCACCTGTATAATCATTACCAAGATGCCTGGTTTCCTTATCTATAAAACGGAAATAATGCTTACATTTTTTTTTTTAAGAGGTGAATTTTATTTATTTATTTATTTATTTATTTTTGGCTGTGTTGGGTCTTCTTTTCTGTGCGAGGGCTTTCTCTAGTTGCGGCAAGTGGGGGCCACTCTTCATTGTGGTGTGCGGGCCTCTCACTGTCGCGGCCTCCCTTGTTGCGGAGCACAGGCTCCAGACTCGCAGGCTCAGTAGTTGTGGCTCACGGGCCTAGTTGCTCCGCGGCATGTGGGATCTTCCCAGACCAGGGCTCGAACCCATGTCCCCTGCATTGGCAGGCAGACTCTCAACCACTGCGCCACCAGGGAAGCCCGATAATGCCTACTTTTATAAGGTGAAAGAGAAAGCTCAGATGATGTGTATGAAGTACCTAGTACTCCAGGCCACCTACTCTAACATGGGAATTTGCTCAATGCTGTAAAAGGTTCTGAATAGTGAATGACACTTAAGACACTTTCAAACTCTACTTTGCAGGGTTCTTATAAGAACTAAATCTGTACCATTTTACATTCCCACCAACAGCGTAGGAGGGTTCCCTTTTCTCTACACCCTCTCCAGCATTTGTTATTTGAAGACTTTTTATTGATGGCCATTCTGACCGGTGTGAGGTGGTACCTCGTTGCAGTTTTGATTTGCATTTCTCAAATTAGCAATGGTGAGCATTTTTCCAACAAGGCCATTTGCATGTCTTCTTTGAAGAAATGTCTATTTAGGTTTTTGGCCCATTTTTTGATTGAGTTGTATGAAAGTTCCTTAAAAAACTAAAAATAGAGTTGCCCTATAATCCAGCAATCCCACTCCTGGGCATATATCCGGGCAAAACTATAATTCGAAAAGATACATGCATCCCTATGTTCATAGCAGCACTACTTACAATTGCCAAG